>NT_176554.1:177416-236098 GCF_000188095.3 Bombus impatiens | reverse complement strand
GTACATTTTACCGAACACTGTCGTTCATTGGTCACCATGGCACGTAGATGACTGTAAGTGACCAGGTAAATACGGTTTCTAAAATTGTAGCCGGTTCGATCTCGTTGACCGGTCGTAAATTGCTATATTAAGTATATTAAGAAGCATCGTAATCGCGAACAATATCCACCGATCCGAACCGAACAGTTTTTTCGTAAGTTGCGTTTATCTCTAGACTGGGAGATTAAGAAAAGGAATTTCTAAGCGTTATATCGTCGTTAAACGACTATTTATCGACAACTCTATATACTGTATATACGTACATACCTATATCGTGAATCACAAAAGTAGAATAACAGCGACGCGGTATATACGAAGTTAGCGATTCTCAAAAATCAACGCAACATTAAGAAAGAGATACAATCGATTTCCTCTCAAACAATCGCATAACGAGGAATCGATGCGTCAAGTATTAATATTTTGTTATCCAGCCCACAAAATTACGCGATATATAGTTTATAGCAAGAATTTTGTTTGCTTCTACTATAATTGGATTGCTATGCACCGGTGGCAAAATGGTATAATAACTAAATATATTATTTATAATAACGGTACGAAAATAAGCGAATAAAATGAAATTAAAGAAATTATTACGCGTGCTTTTTAAACTATGGATTAAAAAACAATCGAAAGGATGCGTTATACAGCGGGTTATTGCGGGTTAGGTTACATAGTAAAAGTGCCCAATGTAGACAAAATTTACGTTACATTCTGAATACAAATTCAACTTCCCAAATGAGTTTTGTACAAAAGGTACATCATGTTTGCTGTCACGCATTTGCGGTAATACACGCGAGTCGCGTCGCATTTTAATGCGATACGTAGACACAACGAATACGTATAGCCGTGTCAAATACGGTTGTTCTATACGGATCTTTCGCCATGATGCGAATGCTATTTGTCCCGACTTTAACTGAAATGATTTTTTGATAATTCGCAAAGATCACGATAAATGAGTATTTAAATGTTATCTATCGTTACGAAATCACCTTCCTGGCTACGCAGCTGGTGTTCGTAGAAAGCGGAGAAACGTAAGAAAAAAGAAATTAAAATAATCTTTTGTGTGATAAAAGTTGAAGGAAACTCCGCGTGTACGATTATCAACGATAAAACGTTGGTAGTGAAATATAAGATTACAATTAATACACGCATCGTAATATCGGAAGAAGAGGAGCGATATGTCTATACATTGTACATGCTGCACGAACGAGCTACTCGATATTCACGAGGAAGATTGTCACTCGGAAGTGCCGTTAATTACTTCTGCTTCGTGATGTTCGTGTTTATGAACGTGCGAAATTCTGCTTAAAATCGACTCATCTTGACAAAGACGTTTAGAGTATCAAAGAGTATCAAAAATACATGTTCGGTCTTGGGTGTCGCGAGCAAATTTGACAATCGATAAACGACGCAACGCAAAAATATCGCAAAGTTTTGTTATATTTTCACGGAAACACGAATATAAATTTTTGTTCGAGATTGCTAGTTATCGAGCGAACGAAAATTTTAATTTTAATTTTAATTTTAAAGCGTTACGCTGCCACGTATTTCCCTTACTCCCGTTGTTAAAATTCTGTGTGAGACGGCGGTTGAACCAGTGCGGGTCGATAATGCGAAATTCATCACCTTGTATCGTGCAAAAAAATCACGAGACAATGCTAAAGTTAACGTTATCGGCGGCTACAAGAAATCCGACTGCTATATCCGTTCGTTGGTTTGTGCCACCACCGTTCGATAACTAATATCTAACGATTAAGCGCGATATCTATGGTCTGAACGAGCTTACTCCGATCATCGACTTTAGTTTTGTTCATAGCATCGTAAGATCGGTGTTTCTCGCGATATATCGAATAAACATATGTAGTACGTTTATACTTGCGAAACGTTTGATTGAAATTTTTCCATACAGATTCTCGTTCAACGAACTTCGTCGTTGTATGTTTTTCTTAGGTCTTATAAGAAAGAACAATGTTATTCGTAAACAGGGAAAGACAAACGTAAGAGAACATCTTTGGGCACATGCTTTAGAATATGCATGCTTTATATATTCATGAAAAAAGAAAAAGAAGCGTCGATCCATTTATATTACATTAAGTACACACGATCTGATCCATTTGCCGATAACAACGCGATCTCACGCGCAAGAAAGGAGCCCGATTCGACACAGGATAAAAGATATTCGTCGTAAAGATTAATTAGCATGATAACGACTATGATTATACAGTTTTACAAAACGAAAATGAAAGAAACACGCGTAGATACTCTTTCATTCGTCTGTATCGGCGAGCTACGGCGTTCACAACGCAGAGTTCAAGCGGCTCGATGTTTATTCATTAAAGCAATAGCATTGCCATTTCACCATACCAGTCGAGTACGTACAACAAACGAACGGACGAACGAGCGGACAAACGGACGGGCGGACGAACGCCATCGTTGGTGAAATGTTAATTCGACGCATCGCTATGCACTATGCACGGTTCTTACAATTTCTGTGATAGCACATCCAAGCGATCGGGAAATAGAGTAGGGGGATTTTTCACTAAATAAAATTTTAATATCGAACGGCTAAACGTAGATCTGCGAGAAATAATTTATTCCCGTTGTATTAATACCGTGACCGGACAATTCGGCGTTACACGTTAGACAATGAAAATTCGAATTTCAATTTGCAGCTTACTCATTAATTACCATTAATCGGTCGAAACTTTATTTTTATGTTTTAAGTACATAAAATATTATTTTGTTTAGACATAGTAACAAAAAATCAATAAAAAAATATGAAAAGTGAAAAGATAGATGGATGTATGTATGTAGGCAGGTAGGTATGTACATAACATAGTTGCATGTACGTGTACGTATATACATAGGTATTATTTTATCACGGATGGTAAACAAAATTTGCTTAAATACTACACCGTTGGTTGACGGACTCTTTCTCTTTAATTGTCGGTACTATATCTTGTAGTATATTGTGCTGTTAATATTATGTGATGCATTTGTGCCGAATCGTTTAATGGACCAGTGTACTGCGATATGGTGTCGCTTTTGGAGCAATTAAAAACGTTAAACGTGCAATGATGTTAAACTTTAAAACGATGAAATTAAACGGTTCGGTAATATCAAGGATCCTTTAAAGTTTAAAGCGAAAATTATGCGATGCAGTTGTCTATTAACTGTAAATCCAAATTTCAATTTTCAAGAGGTTGTAAAGTCCTCCTTCGAATTTACTGAAACAGATACACACATCGTTTTAATCGTACGAACGTTCGTTTGATTACAATGACACAAGGATCTTAAGAAATAGAAGCCAGCAATCTTCCATTTAACTTTTGCTTTAAATCTTTGTTCGAGACACACTCGAAAGAAGAGAACAAAGAAAATAAACATATACGTACTTAAGCCGAATATGGTACAAACAACTAACAAATAACAAACATGCTCCTCCTTGAAAAAATGTAAAATGAGCAACTTCAGCGTTTAATTATTCAGGTACCAGTATATTTTAATAGAGTCGACCAAAATTTGACACTTACGTACATGTATAGATTGATTCTCCTTTATAAATAATTCAATCATCTTAGATTTCGAGTTCAACTTGAATATTTAAATATTAATTTTGTACTTTGTGTGTATGTAGCTACATATTTATATATCGAGTTTCATGACCGAATATGGTATTTCAATTTAAATATGTTTCTTTTATAATCATTATTATATTTACACCGTACGCGAGTATGTACACAACTGTATTATATATTTTTTAATCGGAGCACGAAAGACTTTTACAATGACATTTTCCTACTTTATATATACATAAACCATTATCATATCCGCTTAATATATTTAACAACGCGGACCAATTTATCAAATATACCGCTTGTACGGAATAAAAAAGCGAGCGGGCTAGAAGAAGGAAATGATCCCATGTTTACGGATTAAAAAAGAACGATGCTTTACCAGCAAGTGTCGGGTATTAACAGCGATAATCCTACGATCTCACTGGATGCATGAGAGATCCAGTCATGGATGGAACGAGGGTTGGCTAATACGTACCTCGATAACTCTTATTAAAATATGCCCCTGATACGCATAAACCGTCCGCGAATGCGCATACAACACCGTAATTTTTCCTTTCGATAATATTTTTAAACAATCAGGTTCGGTACATGCAGGTACACACGTTGCATATCTATCGCTAAATTTGTTAGTCTTTACTCTTACTTATCATCGATATCGTTTCCAAGTTTTACTTTTATTTGGTTTAATTCGGCTAAAAACTGTAATAAAATTACAGGCTCTCTCATGGACAAATTTAAGTTTCTATAATAACCTTCGGATATTCAAACGTTGTTCTCACCCATGGTTTGAAATCACCGATAGACCGTAGATAATCTGTCAGTTTATAATAAAACAATTGATAAACCATCGATCGTACGTTATTCAGTTAGTTTCGAGCTTTCGATGGATCTAATCATTAAATTCCAAAAAAATGTCAGCGTTTGTCAAATTGGTCATTTCGAAATTTACAGTAAATCAGAATTTACAAATTTGCCTATTATAAAGTTTGCTACTTTTACTACTTATTTTACCAAGTATTTTTAGAACATTTAACTTAACTAACCAACTTAAATACGTTTTCGATCAATTCCATATCGCCAAAATTGTATTTGTCTTTGATTCGAGAACGGAACGTATACGTTTTCTAACTATATTTTGTTCGATACAATGGAGAAAAATGTAAAATCGTATCGTTTGATTAATGGGGTTATGTCAAAGGCGAGCGAAGATATCTTTCCAGTTTGCAGTAGACAGTCGAAGAACACCTTGCCAAAGTGGAAGACCGGAAAATGGACGCCGGACATTGCGTTGAAAATGCAACATGACATTATCCGTGACTGTAGCTTGATTTGAATGTGCCATTCAAGAACTTGGACCGTCGAGTTCGAAACGTTGTTACAGCAGAGAGTAGAGAAATTATTGGCACACAGACTACATTTTTCCGAAGCACACGCACGTTAAGAGACCCAACAAACACATTGAGACTGTATCGGTCGTGTCTCGAGCGGCAATATGAATTCACACGTAGGTACGACGTGTGACAGTGAAAGAAACGAACGTTGTCCATCAAGGAAAGAGGAACGCCGAATGGAAAGGAATGGCCGAATTTCGCTTTCTACTTTGCCGCTTATGTACAATTGCTCCTGAAATCGAATAACGAATAATTTTTTGTCGAATGAGATCGTTATTCCTTATTGGCGAGTAAATCTCGACAAGTTATTTGTTATTTGAATAAAATTTGCCAAACTCCGGTCTGAAGAGAACGCAAGATTACACATTATCCGTTAAAAGGAAATAAAATCTATCGTGCACGATATATTTAAGTCATAACTGTTTACGGAGCGTTAGCTGATTACAAATGTGGTGAACGGAAAATGCAAATAGATCGAGCGTGATTTTTTGTGCGCAATTGGCTCGATTCATGGAAGCAAACAGCATGATGCTTGCACCCAGAGTCAATTTGCTCAGTGTGCGTAAATATGTAATCGGTTCTCGTACACTAGTGCATACATCGTCCTCGAGTATGTACATGAGCGTTCGCCTCGAAATACAGTACGCGACTACCCAATTCCACCGTCCACTTCGGCACACATCGATACGCGAATGCTGTTCGCTCGCTCTACGCTACAACTGATCGAAAGGCATATAAAATATTGCTTGGAGGAAAAGGGAAAAAGAAAAATGGCACGGCAAGCGGTACAGCGTTTGCGATATATTTTAGTGTTGTTTATATTCTCCTCCTCCTCCTCCTCCTCCTGCTCCTGCACAATAAACATGGAAAATAAAAAGCAAATGGAATTATCGATTTCAACGTGTTCCGGCGTAATCTCGATGCTCGTTACCCACCTAACCAATCGATAATAATTAGGGCTTAAATCGATCGTAACATAAAAATGCAATCGAATTAATAAATTTTAATTCGATACACTGTCTCCGGTATTACCGGTTTTTCGATTAATTAATTGTATTCATTGATGCTTTGATGCCAATTAAAATTTATCAATTTAGTTTAATTGCTCTCCTTCGTTATATTTCGGTTCGCGTAGACCGTTTAATTAAATTTCACTTGACTCAAAATACAATGAGAATTATAATGCCGCGCGACTCAATCGTACCATGCAATTATATAATAGAATATTGCATCGACAATGTGCACGTATGCACGTGCGTTCGAAACACATATACAGTGGAATCACTTGAGCGAGTTAGTAAACTAAAGACAAATTATATACATATTATGGATATATGTATGTAGTTACTCGTACTCGTAGTAGCTCATTTCGGGAGATTTTACCATTTTGCCAATTTCAGTAAAACTAAACTCTGTATCTGGCTTTCGGACCACCTAATTTATCTTAAACGCGAGTTCATTATTATTTGAAAAAATGATTTTATATAAAACGCGATACGAAACAAAAATTTGGTTATATACAATCTGTATTTGTACTATTTCAAATATCCCAGAGAAAACATTTTTATGTCAAGCAAGCTTTGTTGACATCTCTCTCGGAGAATGTCACTTTTCGTACTATATCGCATAAACAAACAGAACCTGATTTAGAGAAACGCAGTGGAATAGTAAATTAAATTACTGTTTGTCAATACGTAATTAAAAGGTTTTCCAACTTATTCGTATTATTTTATCACGAGATCGAAAGATTTGCGGAATACATACTTTTAGGCTATTGGCTATAGGCTATAGACTATAAAAAATAAGGTTTAGTCGCTGTTTATACCGCTTGTACATAAATACATAACATTCGATCATTCATATTCTCTTTTTTGTTGGGTTCTCGACTAGCGATCAAAGAGACGTGGTAAATACCAGCCATGGAATAAATTCGGTAGTCACTTTCGATAGTAGATGCATTCTAGCCACGAAAACTGTTGAATATTCACTATTTTCGCGATAGGCGTACAGTTCCGCTGCAGCGCATCTATAAACATTTACAGGGATAGATCGTGTCGGAATCGATCTATCCTGATGAATTGCCACCAAAAGTTTATATTCGATAAACTGATCGAATTAAAGTCAATGACAAATAAATACGCGGATTCGTTGTAATATCGTTAAATCTGTTCCGGCGCATTACCAAATTTTCATTTATCATCATTAAATCAAAAATACTTGGCAATTCGACGAAGAACAGAGGTAAAAGCGAGGATTATTAAAGATGAACCAAATGTTTTATTTACCACAGACTTCTCACGTGTAATTTCATCGTGAAGCGTAGCTCGCCATTCGATAAACGATTCTGCCCGATGTACGTTTTAACCAAAGAAAGTCCCACTTATACAGATAGGTACGGATTTTCTCTTTGATTTTCAGTAAATCTATAGGAAAATTTGATCGAATAAATTTTTGACGAATTTATCACGTCGCATCAGATCGAAACGAAATCCAATGTAAAATACAATGTTCGTTTTGTATGCGTTTAAATTTTATCGGAAAATGAAACTAAATTACTAATGGAGCAACTGACGATGGAATTCTATATAGAATTAAATATCGGACAAATACGCGAAAGGAATGTTTGATGTATTAACAACGTATTATGGTTTGTGCGTGTTGTACGTTTTTTTTCAACATTCTGCCAGGTATGTTATTAATCAGGGAAATAATGCAAAGTGAAAAATGCAAACCCGTTTATTAAATAACCAAAGAATTTTATGATTTTAATATTCAACGTGAAAGTAATATTTTAGATTTTAGTGTGTACGAGCAGCGCTTACTATTAAATATATTCCTCTGCAATGGTTTATTTCCCTTTAGAGGCATGTTGGATCACAAAGGGTGTAAACGCGATGACGAACAAGTAAAGATACGATGCAGATGAAAGAAACGAAGAATTGCCGGTTATATAATTTATGATTTATTCCGGATGCACGAGTTTAGGCGGGTTTAGAGATTAGGCTCGACGATTCGTCGAGTTTCCCGTAGCTGTAATTCGACTGAATCGTAACACGGGCGAAAGTAAACGGCGAAAACTAAAATAGAAGGCACAGAAGGATAAAAGAAAAGGTAAGGAAAAAGCGGTTACAGATAGCATAGCCAGAGATTGCAGACTACGATACGCAGTTACATGCTGTACTTTAACCTCCGTTCGTAGGTAAGGTAGAGGGAGACGCGAATCTTGCAAATTGCCTTTACCATTCTCCCCTTATATCTCTCTCACTTTGGAAATCACCCTCTGGATCCCTGGCCTGTTCGCAACGTCCCACCCTCTCGTTATTCTTTCTTTTGGCTGAATTCCTCGATCGTCTTGCTTTTTCAACGAAATTACCTGTGCAGGTGGCGCAATAGAATTTTCCGCTCGAATATCCGTCATTGATCTTATCTCGTCTACTTAATCAGATTCTTCGAATCAGAATGAAAAATCCGTTCGTCGACATGGAATAAACCAACGTAACTAACCATCACATCCGATGGATAGCGTTTACAAACTTGCAAATTCACAACTGAATATCCTAAAATCCTAATCCAGATTAAATCTCGAATTAAATCTTTCACCTTTGCTCTTCGTTACGAGCGTATCTAGCCATTCGCTGAACGATCAGCGAGTACGCACGTACATACATGCATCTGCTCCCGATACGTTCTTAAACGTTGTAAGAAGCGTAATTTTATAAATCGGTTCGTCGATATTGTCCAAAAACGTACTCGAGAAAATCCGTTTTTCTTCCTTTTTTGCTTCGTACTTTCTTCGAGAATATACTCCCGGAATACGTAATATTTATGACGCGAATATTTACTTTTTCTAGAGTTTCGTACTTTGAACAGTTACGCGCAATACCGTACCAAATTTCTACCATCTTACGATTCGTTCGTACGATTCAGCCTACACGCTATATTCTATATACATATGTAGTATGCGGTCCGCCAGTACGACATCTAACTCGCAGTCTCCTATCTCATATAACTTGCTACGAGATAAAGCCTTTGAACGAAGTTATCCGTTGCTGGTGCCCCTTTTTGTGGGTACACTTGTTCGCATGCTTTTGTACAAGGCAGAACGGAACTCTTCGAGCGAGAAAAACGGCCATAGCAACGCTTCTTTTACGTAATATGTATAACATTGTAAAAATTCCTTTCTACTTTCATCGGACGCATTAGTATATGTACTTGGCAATGCTCGCCAATCTTCGGCTTCATTTACAATACGCACAATTACGAACGGTGCTATTTGCTATTTGCTATTTGGGAAGCGTACGTGCCCGCAAGTAAAAACCTAAGAAATATATTATATTAAAATGACAAAAATAAGAACAATGGTAGCGCGAAATATTTACACATTCTGAAACGGTATACGACATTCGTAAAAAAATGTTTATAACGACAAAGCGATAAAGGAAATGTTATATATTCTTGGGAGTTGTGGCAGCGATTAAGACGCGACACAACGCGACACGAACCATCTGTCTACCAAAAGAAGAGTAACTTGATACGGGTAGAAGAAATTTAAGAAGAGAAGAGCCGAACCAAAGAAACAAAAACACGCTATCCCACACGCGGCATGTCTATTTTCTGTTACCGATATGAATTTCCTGTAATTACATAGTTCGAAATTCGATCGGTTAGTTTCCAAGATTTTGAATAGGATACTGCATCCAGCTGAAATTCCATTCGGTCGAATTTTGGTATATCATCGATATTCTCGATTGCATGCCGGATAATGCAGTGTCGTTTTTAGTCTCGTTCTTCGTTATTATAAGCATAGAAATTCCACCGAATTCGATAGAGATCGAACGCCAATTATACGCGTGTACGAATTACATGGAGTTTTCAAATTGAAAAGATGCCGACTAATAGCGGTAAAGAGAATTTACAGGAAAAATTTCATTTCCAGGAAGAGAACGGTTATACAGGCCCATATAGGTACGCTTGCTTGCTTTATAACTTTACGGTTATACATACCGTAACAATTTTTCTGTCGCGTAACCGCCTCTCTCTTTACATCTCGTAGAAAGAAACAACAGCGTAAAGAAATTGGCAACGGAAATGCTTTAACACGATTTCAAAAAGGCAGCTTTCTCATTTCATTTCACCTAATCGGTAATAAACTTTACTATTTTAAAATTTGCGGAAATTATTATTATTTAATTAAAAAACAAAATAAATTATGCAATTTACACATTACGACAATCCGCTCGCCTTTCTTCCTTTTACGCGACAATTTAATATCGTAAAATTATTTTTCGATAAGTATTACTATTTCACGAATATAATTATCCACTGAAAGACGATATCCGATCGCATTCATGCAACACCCGTTTTTTATTCATACGCTCTTCTGTTTACTATTTCATTCAAGTTTTACATCAATATGATAAATACGATATACGATATGAACAAACTGCCAAGTATCAGAGATGTATGCGTATGTAAGTACGTAGCTTCAGAGACCTCTAAAACGTGAAAACTGTAGAATAAGCTGAGCAGTAGTTTATGTTTTTATGACGACTTTAAATTAGAGGAAAGATTTCCAGGAAATGTAACTACGACAGAGATCTAGCGCTGACAATGACCCATATTTTAAGTCATAACATTTATATCCGACCGGCATTTTCTGCACCGCTATCGCTCAAAAGCCGGTGCTTTTTCGCACTATTTGCGGCTTCGCTTGCTTTATACAAAAACGATATAGTGGAGATTTCATTTCAATTTATTTCAATTAAAAAAAAAAAAAGCGGGAGTAATTTATTCATCGCTAAGAACAAATCAATATTCGCTGTTCGATCGTTTGGTCGGTGATTGGCGGCAAAACGAGGAATTTCCATCCTGCGGCCGGATATGCGTTAACGTTAACCGTTTGATTTGCGACAGTCGCGTTAGAGGAACAGCAGCTCTATAGCAAAAGCAGATGCAAATCGTGACTACGGTCGATCGTGCGAATAATCGTACTAAATCGCGTAATAGAAGTAACGTAGCTACGTTTCATTATTGGTCGATATTCGCGATGACGAGCGATTAGATTCGTCTCGTATCGACTGGAATCGTATGTCTACGGCCGACTGCTATCCAGTAAATTGAGTTTCCGAACGGAGCTTGAGGGGTTGGTTGCTAAGGATGCGAAGAAAACGGCAGCCAGCCTGCACACCGAGATTGGATGCCGAGGAAATCGTCTCGTGGGAAACCGGCTGCCTCACCTAACCCCTCGGTTGCATACTTTCGTCTAATATCGCTACCCGATTGCCAACTTTGCTCCAGAGACGTTGGAAGGCGATACATTTCTAAAGAACGTCCACTTCTTTACTCGATTAAATTTTTATTGACTTCGCAGCGGATCGGTGATTTAGTAATGAAACGGTATCGATAGACACGGTCTACACCGTATCGTTACCAGAAGTGTTGCCGAAAGAACGAGAAAAAGGAATAAAACAGGCGACAAAAGCTTGAGAATATCGAATACGTAATATGTATTTCCGATATTCTGCCGTGTCCTTTGTACGACGAGACGTATCGGTGCACGACTTCTACGATTCGTCCTTCCTGCCGTATCTGCGTGCTTGCGCTCACCTCGAACAATCATCTCGTTTCTTCAGCGAGACTGTTTCAAGTTGTAAGAATTAACGATGATCTGCCTTATTTGGCAACCATTATCATTGGTAAACGTTTAATTCTTCGGGCGAACAAACTTATTATCCGCCGGATTAACGCGGTTCCGCTTTCTTTAAACAACTCGATGGAGTTTCAGTTAATCAGGAAGAAAATCCTATTTAACGAGGAAACCGTATCACGACTATCATTAAAGATCGTCTTCGAATATCCTGTAAGAAACAGGTATAAAGAATTTTTGTTAAAAGTTCTCGCTAAACGCATGAAAGACTCGTGCCATTATTAGTTACCGCCTACTTATCATCAGATAGAGACAAGAAAAGAGATGATTTTAAGGAAACGTATATTTATTTTTTATAAGAAAAAAATCTGAAAGGTAAATTTAGTTTTCTTGCTAGATACGAGCAACTACATAGGTAGTACGTATGTATATCCAGCCTCGTAACGTTACACAGTATAACACGATATAACTAATCGTTGAATCGTAAATGCTTAATAATTAACTATAAGTTAATCGTGAACGTTGGATAATTATCAAAGTAGAAACACGCTGCGGGCTATCATCTTATAATTAATAATCGCTAATGGTAATTAGAAACGCGTCCTGGGGATCCTTGCACCCGATTACAGAATGCTTCCTAAAGATGCAACCCTGTGAGAAGGTAGATTCCATCGAAGATTGTTGAAAGGCCTCGATGTTCGAGGCTGGATTACGCAATTATTTAGTCTCGTGTTCGTATCTTCCATTAACGTAACGATATAATGAAAATTCTTTTCAACCCTATTTTAGTCGTATGACGTTGCATGGTATTTTTCTTATCTTTATGATACAATGGCATACTTGGCATCCAAGACAGCGACAAATAATGCCAAAGCGAAAACGATGTCCGTTAAAAATTCGAAGTTACCAACAAAGTCCGTTTTCGTGAGATTTCTTTCTCTCCGAGTTACATCTGTTCCGCTACGAGGTACCATCGATGCAGATGATACCGATGGTACCAAGAGACGGCAGTACGGACGGTACATACGGAGAATGAACATCATTGGGAATGGAGAACATCGAGGACACGGAAAGGAAGGAGCGCAAAAGATGGTGAAAAGGTCCAGAAAATAAGCGAGGATGGGTGGAGTAAACGGGTTTGAAGAGCGGAAGAGAAAAATCGGTAACGGAGGCACGAACAAATGACAGTCTTCCTGTTTCCTTAGCTTTATCTAATATTCACGACCGCGTACAACATCGACGGACAACATTACGGGACGCCAAACACTCGTTCATGACGGTACGGATTCGTCAACTCGAATAATTTTAATTATCAACATGTACGTGCTTCTTCTTGACGGAGAAAATGCGAGAAATCAAAAAAGATCAAGTGGAAAGACAGAAGGTCTATTCTCGTTGAGCCTTACGTTACAGAACCAAATAAAATGCCACCGATCACGGAGGAAGGAGGCTGACCTTCGTAATGCGGCTGTTTACTCGGGCTGATAATTACGACGCCTTTGATCTTACCAAACATTTGGAAATTTATCGACTCGCAGTGATCTCCGTTAGAAGTATATCGCCTTTAATTTTTAAGAAATATAATAATAATTTATTGAAAAATCAATGGCAAATTTCCTTTTATCTCGCTACGCTCTAAAGCGTGCTTTCTTTTTCGATAAAATTCAACGAAACTTGATTAAAAGAGAAAGTTCGTTCAAGTAACATTGAAACTAATATCGGATATATATTTTACAACGATGGTTGGTCGGTGCTGCGTCTACGAAGGTTTTGTTATATGCGATCGAGCCCTTTATTTTCCAGTAAATTTCATTTATAAAACACAGCCTTCATGGCTTAACGCGTTCCAACGCGTTTAACACTGTGCCATTTTTGCGCTACTTCCCATTTAGACTATGTGTACCATCGCTTTAGACTATACTGTCGCTCTATATTCAAAATGTATACACACGTATATCGTAGCAAACATAAGATTGAAAAAAAGCGGTGTAGAACAAATCGAACGAGTTTCCATAAATAATTTGCAGTTAAACGGAAATACGCGGAATACTGCAGAAACAAATACGTAGAAGGTACAAAAAAAAGAGTAGAAAGCACCCG
This sequence comes from Bombus impatiens, assembly GCF_000188095.3. Classification (NCBI taxonomy): domain Eukaryota; kingdom Metazoa; phylum Arthropoda; class Insecta; order Hymenoptera; family Apidae; genus Bombus; species Bombus impatiens. Next base: position 222,344 of record NT_176554.1, on the reverse strand, counting down.
AGCATGGATATTAAAACATTCAAGCAAATATCTGTGTGCGATCATGACCTAGCAATTACAGAAAAACTAATTGTAAGAAGGAAGAAGAGACTCCTGTCCCATCTATATTTTTGTCTTTGTTTGTTGGTTCGTTTCGTCTCAACTCCACGATTAAATCGCAAATCCACGCTGCTCGTTATTCGCATTCTTATAGTTCACCAGATGATTGCTTAACTTTCTCGCAACCAGCCTCAATGGGCATCAACCGATTAGCTTCGAAGCGTCGCAAATATGGTTGGTTCTTTCTAAGGGTATTATTTTTACACGTGTGCCCCACATCGTAAAGCATTCGTAAAAAGTGCAAACTTTTACGATGCAACCTATAAAATAGTTACCTACAAGAACGTTGGTCCGTAACCGTGACGCGTCCATCACCTTCCCCGAAACCGTCTGTTAGTTTAACCTTAACCGATTCGCGCTGTTTCGTTAGCAGGGGAAAAAATTCTATCGATCCACATAGCGGATAATACACACCGTCGGTTTTTCTTATCAAATTCTAAAACTTGGTGGCTTCTAATTCTACAACGGAAAGAAATCGTCGTATTATATATTTTCACAGCGAACCGTAAACAAAAATCTTCACGGTATTTGTACTATCGTGTATCATGTAAAACTGCGTGGCTCGCTTTCACAGGAATTGTGTCGCTAATTAAAATATTCAAATATATACATATGCGCACAGCGATATAGCAAAATGTTTGTCATTCAAGTATAGAAGCTAAGCCAATCGCTTTACGAACGAAAGGAAAGCATATAAGCGTTGGAATGTTTCTTCGTATCGCTTTACCAAATAAAATTTCCACTCGTTACATATATCTCTACGTTTATATAACCGGTAATTAAAGCATAAATTTTCGTAGAGACACTGTTTGTTTCGTATTACTAACTATACGGTTAAATTCGTCGAATCTTGTTCGTTAATTGGCATATTCAAGTATTAAAACTGAATCTTTTCGATAAAGGAATTTAGTGGTCGGCCGATTCTCTTTTTTTTCGCCTTACCATTTGTACAAATTTAAAAATTATGTCGATTATACGTACGGCTGCGTGTATGAACGTGCAACAAATGAATGCAAAAACACAAGCAGATAAAAAGTTTCGCCGAACGTGCACCGGTAGATTGGAAGATTGGATTAGTACATGATTGGAGCGGCAATTGAAGAGCTGGATGAAATAGGGGCATTCGGAGAGAGCGAATTTATTGATTCAATTTCGCCGTAACCCTGCTGCCTACCCTTCTATTTTAACTACCAACAGATGGCATGTTGATGCTGTCAAGTTTTCCAGTTTAGTCTCACCGCAATTTAGCATAATCGATGAATAGCCACGGCCGATGTTAATCGGCAACCATAAAATTGACCGATTAAAACGGATGATTGTTGCGTTACAAAGTTGAGAAAGCCGTCCTATCGCCAACATATTGAGAATTATGGTGTAGACCGTGAACTTGATAATTTAATAATCGAAAGAAAAATGATGATCACGAATGTACAAATTGAGAAAAATGATCGGCCGGATATGCGATGGTGGTAGGAAATGTCTAAAGGATAGAGATGATTTAGGGAGACGGCTCAAGTGGGACGGCCAAAAATCTATATGTATACATCGAACAAAGGAGAAAAGCGATGAAAACTTTACCTATTTATAAAGAAAGAGAAAAATGTACTATGCAGTTGCGGGCTAATATTTTCCTTAATCGCATAACTTTCCAGTTGCTTCTGGCAATAACTCGCGTTTAAAATACACCAAGTTCGCACATAAAGTTCCCTAATTTGCGAAACACATACATACATATTTTGTGTCATACATTTTCCGTTACAGGAATAAACTTCCATTCTAAGATAAATTATCAAGGGTTACTAAAATTCGTTGCTAAAATTCGTTAATAAATTCTTTCTTAAAAGTAGGAATTACATAATATCGTACAAAGGTTATTAGTTATAAGTTTAAAACTTTCAGTAGAAAGATATCTGAAAATAACTATTTTTAACACTTTTTATAGAAAATCAGTTCAAATAAAAGATCAATCGATGTTTGACGCAAACGCAAAAAATTAGAATGCAAGGAAAATGAAACGTTTCTACTTAGTTTACACGGACATACGACTCAATTAAAACCCTTCAACGATAGATGTACTGTTCGGAGAGACGAATTTGCAAGTGATAATTATCTCGCATTGTCGACATCTATGTTTCATAGAGCGAACATTTCGTCCGAAGTATTTGCGATTCTCAATGAACTCACACGTTTGACGTTATGACAACGATGTTAGGGTGATGCGCAACCTAAACCAACAACGACGTAAAAAAATTACAATTTCCGATGCATTCCGACGTCAGACAGAAAGGAAAGCAGCGAAACGTAAAACAATGAGAAATCGGCCTGTTCTAATTGCAAGGAGAAGCGCGGCAAGTCGAAAAGTCAATTAACAGAGACGAACGTTACCCCGTCTATTCGACGTGACTTAATTTAACCTAGTATGAGTTCTATCCCTGCTACCATCAACTTCTTATTTCCGATTCCCTGCTTCGATTCTTGCTTAATCCGATTCTTCTGCAGGAGGATCGCGCGCCAACAACACGACACTTTTTCGTTTTCCTATTCGTTTCTTTTTTTCAGTCCCGTTTTCATCGTCGTCTTTCCCGTCTGTTTTCTTAGTTCCCAGCTCGTCCGTTTCGTTTTCCTTCCTCGATATCATCTCGCTTATCCATTTCTTGTTGGTCGTTTTAGCTACCGGCCTCCACATGGTCACGCTGCTCTCGCTTTTTCGTTAATCATGAAAAACACGGGCGAGCGGTAACGCAATTTCACGGATGATACGGACATCGAGTTACCATTGTTTTACACACGCGCGACCAGATCGTCTATCGATACTAAAAGTATAAAGCAGCAACTTCACAGAAATTACATTTGTGAAAACATAAAAGGTCTGTTTTCGCCTCTGTCTCTCGGCGAGAATTCGCGTTATCGCATTGTATTTTTCTCTCGTTGACATTTATACAGCGTTTTCAGGCGCGAACAAAGGACTAAGAGAGACAATCGCTTCGCCCGATTTGCCGCATATTTTTCAAACGGTGTAAAAGTACTGTTACTTTATGGAGCTTTGTCAAATATCTTAATCCACGGTCCATCAACGACGATGGCATACACGTGGAACGCGAAGTGCTACCGTTAACCAACAAACCCCAACATATATACATACACGCACGCGCACGCACGCACTTATTCTTTCACGAAGCTATCTAACAAAGAAAAATAAACAATTTGAGAGAGAGAGAGAGAGAGAGAGGAAGGGAGGGACGAAAAAATTGACTAACAAATTTGAAAAGAAGAATATGGATGTTTTTAAAAATATTTGACAAAATGAAAGACTAATGCTTGAAACTAATTTAGTCATACAGGTACAGATACGTTCGTATTTCCTTTCAACTGAAATTAATTCGTGAAACATCCCACAAGCCTAATTTTTCTATAAGTTTACGTAAGTCGATAAAAATCGTTATGAAAAGATAGAAATTTCAAGTTTTTGAAACATTGATCTAACGAATGCTTGCAATTAAAAACTGCAGGTTTCCTTATGCATAATGAAAGTATTAAGTCGATAGTCAAAAAATAGAAACTTGAAGCTATCGGATAATTTGTATCGTATATCCTGTATCTTGTATCTCGCTAGGGATATCCGTTATCACGAAAAAATGATGTGCATTGTCAATGGTATTGCACGAAGAGGAGGAAAACTCTTCTCTTGCCAGGCATGCGGAGGCTGCGTTATTGATTTTCTGTAGGCGCGTGCGGTTTTCCACACTCACCGGACCTGACTCGTTTTCAAACGGCACGCAATCACAAACTGTTTCGATGGTTCGCCATACGGCATATCGATTGCCGTAACATTAACTTCCACTACGATATTATATTCGTCAATCAACGATAGATAGAATCAACGATGTACGAATTATTTATAGTAACGAGCCAGAACATTTCCGTTAACTAGCAATCTATACTTTAAATCAAACGAAGAAATTTTGGAAGAAATGCTTTCTTTCCGTCGAACATAAACGATCGAAACTTTATATAAGTTAAATACAGTTACAGGCTCCTTTGATACAGCGATGTTTCGATATTTAGAAAATTTAAATCACGTCGTATCGCGGTTATTACACGTTGTAGAAAGCCAAAGTATGCGTAATTGAACGTCTAAATCGCTGTAACGCTTCTTAAACACAGTAAATTTGAAAAATATTGAAGCACTGGTTAAATTTTGATTTCCAAACCTCTATATTTTGAAAACATCTTTCAAGCATCGAATCTCCTAAACTTCAAACTTTGATCGAGCTGTCCTCGAAGCGCAACTAACGAAATTAGAAGAATCGAAAGAAAGCGGAAAAAATATGCTAGATTTCCATTGGGGAGCAAAGTGCAACTGTATCGATCGATGAAAGTACACTCGACGAACTCTTTCGACACTTTATTATTATGTATACGTACCATGAGGCAGAGAAAAATAAAAGCAAAAAAAAAAAAACAGAAAAAGAGACGTTTATAGGAAGCAAGAGGAAAACAAAAATTTAATTAAATGCGCACTGTCCGTAGCGTTCGACACAACCCCTATGTACTGAAATCGAATCACTCATCCATTTCGGTCATCCAGCTGCCTGCATCGTATCCCTGTGTTTTTCGGAAATTCGAAAAGTCGTTTTATCCACGCCGTACCTAGATCTAGCCCGTACGAAACAACGAGAGTGTGAGTTTATCGCGATTCCAAAGAATTCAAGCATGCCGTCACGAATCAAACGGAAAGCTTTATTTTAACGCTACGCTCGTTACACCGAAATCTATGACAAAATGTAGTAATCAAGAAACGAAATCAGTTTGAAAAAATAAGATGTGAAGATTGAGAAGAGAGATGAGAGGAGAGAGAGAAAAGGCAGAGCTTGCGAATAGTCATGGAACATCTTCAGCGCGGAGATAGCGAGGAAAGATAGGACAGACCTCGATTACTTGGACAAAGGCGACACGTATCCTTCGTTGGTGAATCGTGTTATCGAATCTCGACCGACTTGGAGCATTCGCGGCTTCCGATTCAAAGCGAGACAATTAAGTCCTATCAGCGCGAATACTCGAAATTGGATAATTGGAAATACGATAGTTGCTTCTATACTTTTCGAATAGCGTTTACCATCTACGGAAGGGGAAAAACGCAACATCTGATAAACAATGATAAATTTAATTGTTATACGTTAAATAATTGATGCATAAAACGGAAAATTTCTGTATTTGTGTACTTAAACAGATGATATCGAAAATTGCGTTACATCGATGTGCGGACATATTTTCTGGTTTTATCTCGTGCAATAGCTGCGTACACAGTGCGCAAGCAGAACACGAACGCAAGCGCTTATCGAACAGCGCGGACTTGACATTACCAAAGAATCTTCGTTCAATAATTTTCGATATTATCGCAGTCACGATTGTCATACGATCTCTAAATTAAGTCGGACATTTTTGGAACGATGCTCGTTTCGTATCACGACTCTTGGGAGACTCTTGCATTTATCTCGCATGCGAAACTTGCCGCATTCATTTCGGTGCTTTTCATTTCTTGCCAACTTTTGTCGGCTTTCGCGTAACCACCTGCTTTTTCAGGGGCATTAACGAAAATGCAAGTTATAATGACTCCGTAATAAGGGCGGTTAAATTTCGTTTCCGGCTTTCGAACGACTTAAGCGGAGAGAAAGGAGAAATAATAGGAGACCAATTTATTGCAACTGTGAATCGCGAAGAGGAAAAGGTTGGGAATGCGAGCGAATAATAGAAGCAACAAAGTCAGGTAGAAGGGGAAGAGAGGAAATGAAAAGGACAAGAACGAGGAAAGAAGCAGAGAAAGGGTAAAGATCGCAAAATCGAATTAGCCGATATTATTTTGGTCGATCGACGCGCCATGCTTTTACCAGTAAAGACAAAGAAAGAGGAACGGGAAGCGGCACGTATCGGAAATTTACAATGCCCCGGTGACTATGTCCACGAGATCGCAACGCCTATCATCGAATCTACGACGTTGATATTTCTTACAGCGTGTGCGTCAATCGCCGAATGGACGTAGAAAATTAACCTGCCTCGATCAGCTTCGACAACGTGTTTCCTGGCCTTTCGCATACACCGCGAGACGCTCTGCGTCGTCGTAATGGCCATTTATCGAATATATGTGCGTAATACTCGGTAACGCCAGTATCAACGATTATCTTGCGAAAGTTAGAGAACGCGATTCACCGGAGGAACGTTATTACGTAAACGTTTCCATTCATGATGAAGATGGAGTTTCAGCAACTCTGCGTATTAAAGGACACATCGGTAACAATTCATTTTCGAATAACGCGTTACAGCGAGTCTCTACTAGTCTGCTAAACTGTAGGAAGAACTAATCGCGTCCGATTTCAGCGGATCGCGGAAAGTCGAATGGCTAAAACTCAGTTTTGTTAATTTCTAATGACTCTGGCATCTTCACGTGGGGAATATCATTGCACTCGGGATACGTAAATACGTAAAACGTTGAGGTAACATCTCTCTTGGGTTTCGTCCTCGTGGGAATTGCAGAAGCAGGAGGTTGCTCGGTTAAACTCAAAGATTTAAGTCGAGAACAAAGGATCCCTTATTGGGGGAGGAGAGTGCCGCCGGCATGGATTTCGATTACGAGATAGACAGGATTTATATCGGCCAGATAGTCCACGAATGGGCGAGGAACTTTCGAGCATTATTCCCGGATCATTACATCTACAGGCTGACTATTATAACATTCAAGGAGGGAACATTTGACGCCGAAACCCCGCGATCGCCAACTCGTAGGCTACAAAGTGCGTAAGCGCTGAACTTACGATCCGTTAAACTCGCAAAATTTCTCACGTTTTAAAACATTTCCATGGCAAACGATTTTCTCGTCCTCGTTATCCTCGCCGTTATCACCGAGAAAATCACGTTCGAAACAAACGCCTCGAAATAGAAGGAAATTACAAATTCCAAATCCTTCTGATAATTACGATACGAGTCGCTAAGATTCGTTAGCCAAGTATTCTCAATTTTTGTCTTGACCTCTCAATCGAAACTTTGGAATATCGGTGGACGATCGTTCGAGTCTTTAGCCATCGCTTCATATCGAAAGCCAAACGCACGACTATTCGAATGAAATGCACTTTCGTCCGCGGGAAAACGAGTTATTAAACTTACAAGTATTTCCTGGAAGGAGGGGGGCATACAACGTTTCTCACACGGTTGTGTCCTCGCTTTGCGACGCAAATATATACAAGTATGCGTGCAATTAGATCGACAACATCTAGCGAGAGTAATCGTAGAAAGAGACGTCCATCCTTTCCACGCAAAGTACATCATGTATTCAGCCACGAAGGGCAAAAACATCTCTCGCCGATATCGTCCATCTTTCGTCTCAATTTTTTGGTTCAAAATTTTCATTCGTACACAAACAGACTGTATGTATAAATGTCTCTATAGCTTCCAACGAAATACGTTGTTTCTCCTATTTATAAAATTCTTGCTCGCGTTAGGAAACTTTTCGGTAAATATTCCCGTTCTATCGTGAGAATTTTAAACAGTGTATTACCCACCACGTTGTTTATGCCAATATGGATAGTCCAAACTTTCTTCTACTCTTTACTATTTTAAAGACTTTGCGCGGCAGCAGATAATATTGCGACTAATCGCGGGTCTAGTTTAAATTATAGCCAAACGAGGAAACTTTTCCTCGCGCTATACAACTCTTATCCGAAAACGGACTGCAAAATGGCGAAACTTAAATCGGCGAATATCTAGAGAAACGCGATTTTCTGAAAAACAACTCGATAGTAAAAACTACCTTTCAGACTTTCTTCCCACGCCCGGCTCGACTGACCTTTCACTTACAACTTCCCCCTGAAAAAACGAAACTCCGCGACTGCGTGTTTTCCTAGAAACTTGGAGCGCCGGCTCCACCGGCAGACGGTAAATCAGATGTTGATTAACGAGCCACCGATAACTTGGCCACCGTGGAACCTGCTCCAATCAAAAATCTGGACGGTCTCCAAAAGCTTTCCAATCGCCTTTTCCCTTGCGAACTTCTCCCCTAGACGGTCGTGACCCATCGAAGTAAAATAACACCGTCTTTACGAATCGGAAACGCGACTCGCGAAATTCTCTTCCATGGTGCTTCGCGTCAGATCGGACGGCGCAAAGAAACACCGCGTCAAACTGCGTAGTAACAGCGAGCGTCGTTTTTCTTTTTCCACGACCGAATTAGAAGTATTCTCTTGTACGCGACGCAAAAAGCTGAAAATCTCGAAAAGACCATACGACCTGGCACGGTGGTGAACTATCGTACGTGTTTGCATATCCTTGGGTAAACCCTGTAGCTCCTTGAGCCAAGCCGAATAGCTCGGTTGTGCCAGGAATGCCGAGTTGAAAGTTTCAGGACGACCACCTATATTCCCGAACACGGAATACCTTAGAGATAAGATCCCCTTGATTCGGGAATTCTGAATTCTCCAGGATCCTTCTATATCCCTGCCCAGAAATTCCTCCTAAAGTTCATCTTCCTAAACATTCTGGACAAAGACGATCGCTTCGGTCTCCTTGATTTCCTGTACTAATTATACATTTTCTGTACTACTTTAATGGTATAAGTTAGTCCATCGTTATTTTCCATAAAACTCCGTTTTGCGTTTATTAAATATTTTAAGAAAGTTGGCATAGATATTTCCATTTTTGAAATCGTGTGAAAACACGTGGCAGCAAGAAAAGAAATTAGGACTTGACCGATCTTGATGCAACTAAGCGAACGGCCAAGCAAACGGCTAAGCTAACGCGTAAACTAAAATTATCGAATTTTCAGCCATGTACCCGGCTATGTATCGAAGAAAATCGCAGAGACTAGGTTTATATGGGGAACTTTGTTGCACGGTCTATTAGCTATTAGGGGTTACGCTATCTAACACCCCTGACTATAAGAACATCTGTTTGGTTCTGACATGTGGCTGTATGAGCGTATGATAATGGTTGCGCGAAGGGTGAGTGACAGTACCCACTTAGGAGAAAGAGCCCAGAGAGAATCAATCGCGAACCATCTGTTTGAAAAGTTGAAAACAGATCTACGAGTTACGATCGCATATGCGTGCCAAAAGGCTGTCAAACTGCTAGTTTCATTTTTGTTCTTACTTCGTCGTTAGTTTCTCACGGATACGACAATTCTGAATTTACCAGCCATGCATCAAACCTATATTTTCTTTGGTTTCAAATAAAAATATATATTCAAATAAAAATTTGTTTCTAGAAAGAAACCTATTTTTGTACAAAATATTTCAACTCTCTTTTGTATTCTACATATTATATTTATGTAGAATACATTTATAGGGTGTTTTAACGTATTTACGGAGTTCTCCTTTGGATAATATCGAATGAAAAGCAAAGATTTAAGGTCGAACGTACGAAAAACGCAAAAGTTTGAGTTCCACAAAGGAATGCGGCGGTAGTATCGCTATTGGACTTTCGTTCTTTCACATATGTATATATGTTCTGGACGATGACGCGGCAGCACGCGGTCCGCAAAGAACAAGTCCAACGAGGTAAAAGTGATGCAACACAACTGGATAACAACTGTTTCGTCACGTTTCCGTCGTGAATCCGCCCGCTGTTGAGAGAGCGGTGTTCACGGCCGTGTCTATCTCATCTAGAACCCGCACGAAAGCATTGACCTTACCGAAACCGGCTTCCGCAGGATATTTTTCAACGCTATCTTCGCATTTCAATTTCAATTACGAAGTTGTCGACGATGATCGGGAAACCGGAAAAAAGTTCCATTTACGTTGCGCGCAGCAGTAAAATAATTCAAACAAACAGATCCTTTTCGAGAATGAAAGAATTTCCGCAATATCAGCGATTTCGCGCGCAACGAACGAAATAGAGCCATTAAAAAATAACAATAACATGGCAAACCATATTCTTTCTTTCTTCCTCTCTTTCGTTAAACGAGACACAAATGTCTACAACCATACTTTGAAAGAATCTAAAAATCTAATCGAAATCTTATCCTGTCGTTATCCTCGATTACATTACATATACATACATGTATGTATACACGGCACTTTCACGATACTAAAAATATCATGATATAAAACGCGCAAGCAAAACTGACACATACGTATATACTACGACAAGGTAATAATCTTGAATTTCCTATGAACAAGACAACCACGGCTTAATACCGAGTTAATTACGTTAGAAATCAGAAGCCGAGCCTGACTAACTAACTGAATTCGCTATCGAACTTGTGCAGTAAGCTTGCTTTACGGACAACCGCGGTACGAATATCGAATCCATCTCTCAGTATCTGCTCAATGAAACCAAAAACTTTCCTATAAACAAATCGAATTATTAAACGGAAAAACTTGGCATATACTCATTTCTTAATTGTAGATTATACACGTAATTCGATGAAGTGCATCTTTGGCACCAGGGAACGAAAAATGCACGTTGAAATAACTTGAAGTAAAGCTACTAATTGTAAGATAAAATAACATTTTATTAGAACGGTAAAATCATTGCTCGTGCGCGTGTGATTTATAAATTACTCAAACAAAATAAGTATACGATCTAGCCGAAGGGACGATCTATCATCGTCCAAGTTGTATTCGATAGCGTACGTAGCAACGAAGCTGCACGAAAGGTTACTACGTTTCTAGACCGTCCTGAAACTAAAAAGTCTTGTCTTAAGTGGAACAACTACACGGAAAATGTTACGTGAAATTTCCGACGTGAAACATCTATGTTACTCAATTTTCGATCGTGCATTTTCCAAAGGCCAACGCAATTTCTCGAATGAAATATACGAAGATGGCCGTAACGTGCCGCGCTTAAAGATTTCCCAAAGTTGATACAGCTTTCTACGGGCATCGTAAGATTGTTTCACCGAAGAATCGAAAACTTGGAAAAAGAAAAATCGATCCTTTGTCCTTGAGATATGGCCCCGAGGCCAACGAAACGACTTACCTATCACGGTTAACTGCGTTTTTATATTTTAGATGCATTGCGCGAAACGATGCCGCCTTTTGCTCGCCTTCCCTTCTTCCCTTGGCAATCGGAATTGCCAGAAAAATATTCCACGATAGCGATAACTCATTTCCCTTTGCCGTCGGACGCTAACCTAAGAAAATCCATTTCGAATCGAGACAATCAAAATGGATGGATATTTTTTCAACGTTTTATCATACGTCAAACTAATAAATATTAGTTACCCATTTTATCGGCAGCTGCTAATATCCTCATCGCCATTCGACATGTTCGACTTACTACATGTAACGTGTTACTGTGCATGTAAATTATGCTTTTTACACGTTATAAAGATCAAAGTCGTATCAAATTTTAATGATAACGGTTTAAAATCAGAGAAACTGCCGCTATAAAGACCAGATTGTTTCAAAATTCCGATTCTCTAATATAATAATCTCCGATAGTTCCACTCTTTTTTTCTGCTTGACTTTTAGTTTCAGATAGATAACGTAGCGGCGCACTCGCGACTATATCACTAGTATCACCATCACATACGTGAGCTAGTGGTCCTTAATTGGAACTTCCGGCAGGGGTAATTTTACGATTTACACTCTGGAGAAGAGCGTCTCTCTTTATCAAACACAGAAATCCTTCGCAGATGTAGGTCGAAAAATCTACGAATGAAAATTCGCGATAAACAAATGATTTTCCAATGCGCGATATATACATACGCATGTATGCGATATATACATATGCGCGTATTTAATACGTACGTATGTATTAAATTAAATTGGAAAATCAGAAAGATAAACTGCATTTGTCACGGTCTACGAGTCTCCGATATAAATATTCGAAGAAACGTTATCTACGATTTCAACGAATTCATTGTGAGTCAGGAAAACCCGCTTAGTGTGTCTTTCCGTTCTTCGAAATAGAACGGAAATCCGTGTTTCAAGTTTAAAAAAAATTCTTTGTCAAAGATTAAGACGCATAACGAGCTCAATCTTTGTATTTTATAACCGTAGAGTGTAAAATGTTGCATCTCCGCAAACACCGGATATAATTTTAGTATATAAAAACCGACAAAATCGTATATTCACACGAAGAAACGGCATATGTATGGAATACGGTTTCGCATGGTCGACAATTTCACTTTAATGCAGAAAAAAAAGAGGAGAAAAAGTATAGGCGTTCTCAAAAAACAGGCACCGCACTTGGTTTTCCTTTGAAAGAATCCGAGAGAAATGTGCGAGACACGCTCTTCGTGAAAGGATGATTCATGAGACGTGGAGACGGTCGAGCACACGCACACGCACACACGCGCGCGCGCGCGCGCGCATACGGGACACGGATGCGGATCCGCACATATATCGTGCATGTATATGGGCATAGATAGGCGCGTATGCATATGTCATCGGGCCAATAGCACACTTCACAGGCTAGACGTTAAGCAACGTAAGAACGTGCATTTTGCACGAAATACCGATCTATCGACGCGCGATTAACGATTTTAACTAATTTCTATCGTTACGATTCAACGTATGTCAAGGAGCACGAAGCAAATCAAATTTATATACGCTTACCGCTTTCGATATAAGGAACCAGCAACAGCAACAGGAGAAAAAGAACATATCCACACGTATCACTGATCATCGTAACCATATTCTCTCGCACGATGAGATGTCGTTGGCTAGATATTGGCACCACCTCGCGAATACGCGCAAACAACAATAAACAAAACAACAACGCGACGACGCGAGGAAATAGCGAGTGGTAATCGGCAACAGTTCCAACAAGACGATACAGGGAACGCGACGTAGAGACAACCGACAAAACGTTGCCTCGTATGTACACTCGATGCACCGTGATCAAAGACCAACCAATATTTCCAGTGTATTCAGCACTCAGCCTGCATAGCAACTAGATCGGGCACACAGCAGCACACATTCGATGGTGTTTTCACTGACGTTACGTTACGTTAGGAACGCGTACTGTTGTTGGCGCGCGCGACTCTACGGACCGATCTAATCACACGCGTCGTTCGCGAACCGAGAGAAAATGACGGACGGCCACGGCACACAGGACACACGGCACGTCTCGGTTCAGAGCTGACCAACTTACGCCATCGTTTTCCACCGATATTATCACTTGCACGCGGACAGTCCTTACCATCGACGATCCGCCCCTCGTAACCTTTTCTCCGTTGCACGATATTCGACTTTCTCGTTTCTCCTATATTTCTTCACTATTTACTTCTTTGCCATTCGTTTGGCCTCGCTGTCTCACGATCGTTGTAACAGCTGACCGCTCTTTATCTCACACTCTTTTACCAGATGATTTGAGATTTAGCTGACGCATCGCATCAGCAACAAAACACACACACGACATCGGCTAGTCGCCACCGTTGCCACTGACAGTCCTACCACCGCTGCGATTTTCATTCCCCTGTCTCGTTTATCATGTATCGTTAGTTTGTCGCTCTATCGTCAGATGGCGACAGTTACCACCTCGTTCCATACGTGCTATCCTAAACGCGTGACGTCATTCGTGTTCACGATCACAACCAGTGACGTTAAACGTTCAGCCTGGTTCGGCATAATCGTTTCTTACGTAATTCTTTGTTGCCTGTAAACATGCGTCTAACATCGAAATAAATATTGCAGTACATATCATATTAAACAATAGTACAGGCATTTTTACGCAAATTTTATCGTCAATTTTAATTTCTATTTCATCGATTTCTATTTCTTCGACAACTGTTAAAAATACATCATATCGAAGGAGAATGAGCATAAACAGATACGAAACACGAATTATCGTATTTCTTTATAAAATAGTAATTGATAATTAATCCGTAAACTAATGGAAATGTTTTCAAAGCACAAGATGAAAACGGAGAGTAAATTTCCTCTCTGATAAAAATACGCGTGCTAAGCTTATGCGGAAATAGAAACTTTTACATTTATGTGGTTGGGCGCCCTTCCAGTTCTCATATAACCGGGAGTTTTAAAATCCCAATATGGACCAAATTTTAATATCACCTATCGCAACATGATTCGTTGTTCATTTGCACAAAATTTCGGTAAATAATTTTGTTATTAATAATACTTGTATATATCGTAATAGGTACAAATGTAACTATACAAATAAAAAACTAACCTTTCATCGTTGACAAAATTATCTTTGCGAAAGCTAAACGCAATAAAAAATATGCAAATTTTAATATAGAAGGAAATGCGATCTTTTCTCGACAGTAGAGATGCATCCAATATCGATTAATTGTAATTTAATCGTTGATCCATAATACCAGTAATATCCTTAATAATAGTAATTAAAATGTAACCTAATGAGATTGGTAAAAGAGTATACTATACCACTCCGTCTTGTTCAATAACAACGATGTCAGAGATTCAATTTGCAAATATAAATCAATATCCCAAATATAATAGACGGAATAACGAAGAAAGAAATGGTTCGAAACCTACACAGAGCGTTGCGCGAAATTCATCGGAATACAGTTCAAGTAAATTTATTGCGTAAAACGTAATTCTGTTTTATTAGATTATTAATTTCGTCCCGTAACAGCGCAACCGGTATCGGAAAGAGGTTCGAATTCTCGGAAAATTCGTGGAAAAGAAAGAAGGGAAGAAAGGGGAAGAGAGAACGTCCAAACTGCAAATTCTACGGCCAACAAAAGGCCTGATAATGTAGCTAAGAGGATCTACCAATGGTGTAGCCAGTGTTGCGGAAAGAAAAAAGCTAAGATAGTCAGAGCGCGCAAATCCAAGTCAAATTTCTTTAAACGTTTGAAAGAAAAATGTAAGAAGCGTAAGAAAAAAAAGAAAAAGACTACTTTCAGCGAAGAACGTAGTGTTTCACCGATACGATACGAGGAACGTCGCGTTTCTCCGGTACAACACGAAGACACAGTTAGGGAAACGTCGAGAAAAGAGCAGGACGAAGGATTCGATGAATCGAAGGGTGCAAAGGAAATCAGGAAGAGGAAGAAGAAGAAAAAGAAAGATGTTTCTGAACCACCTGTGCGTATCTTTCAAACGGATCAACAGGAAGAGAAAGTAATCGATGATCGTGCTTCCGAGTTAGGGATAGATTTCACCAAAAGCTGTTGTTATTTGTGCGCTCAAAACACAATGGCGATCGCGGCAGCGATGTCTAAGATAGGAAAGTTCCATATGTCCATACAAGCTTCTACCAAAGAAACATTAACCTCTGACAAAAGCTGTAGCCCAACTATGCATGTTAGAACCGTACAGTCATCCGTTAAGGTAAAAATGCGCGATATGGGTACTCTGCACCCTGATAAAAAAAAGAGGAAAAGGTCAAGGCCGAAGTTAAAGCTTAATAAGAAGCTCAATATTCTTCCAAGATTAAAATTTCTCGCGTATCCAAAAGTACGAACCGTTGCTTGCGGAACAGATAAATCGACGAAACACAATAATATGCCACAATGTAGAACAAATCGTGGGGCCAACTGCGTAACCGACGCTAATCTAACGTAAAATGATAAAAAAATCGATGACAAACGAAGAAACGTTTTATTCGATAAAAAGATAGTCGGTTTCACACGTCCGTACGGATGAAGATTTGAAACTTTGCTCGTTGACGAAGATTCTTATAAAGCACCCAAGCTCGTCTCGGAAAGTCCTTTCTTCGTTCGATTTAAGGAAGACCTACGTGCGTTCCTACGCGCATAGTACTAGGTATCTTACCTAATACTATTTATAAGTTAAACACATATTTTATAATACTATATAAATAAATTAGTTTGATTCTCGGGAAATGTTTTTATTCTGGATAGCTTTAACTTTCTCCCACCGAGCATTCCACAGATACATCATACTCCGAGACAAGCAAAGATTCTTTTTACGTTTCATTTATTGTAGTTGTAATTTATGTACACAAAATTTTTACCTCATGCATTTTTGGTAACATAAATTTGTATTTTACAGCTGTCTAACTAACAATCGGAACTATTAGAAAGAAAATATATTATGCGTTAGACGTCCAGCATGTCTTCAGTCGTCAGTATGAAATCATCGTAAGTATATACGTTGAATCGAGAAATTGAGTCTTAATCGCACCATAGACGAGGTACATTGCACTTGATTCTCGCTCGTGTCTCATGTCGGCTAAGTAGTTCGAATCGATATTCGTTCAAACAGCATCCGGCGATGATGCCACAGATCGTGACGGTATCGCCATCGCGTTAATATTGGCGTCATCTGACGCTGAAGTTCCAAACACTAGCGGCGTAGTGTAGTACGGTAACAAAGAGTACTGAGCCGGTGGAAAGTATGCTGATGGGAAAAGCCCTTGCCTTTGGGCAATCTTTAATCTGGAGGTAAGTTGTTTCTTCCACTTGGTGCGACGATTTTGAAACCACGTTTTTATTTGCACTTCTGTCAAATTTAGGGATTTCGACAGTTCCATTCGTTTGCTCACACTTAAATACTTGTCGATCTACAAAAGAAACGTACCTATTAACTTCTCTTATAGATTGCAGCTCTATCATTTCTAACGACCGAACCAATTTTACTTCTTGCTCGATAGAATCTTCATAGAAAATTTGTTATTTGAATTCCAATATTCTGCCCTTTATTATCATTATCATTTAAACAGTCGTAAAACCCCATATGGAAAATTTCACTTCGGTTATCGCTTATTTAACGGGCATGTTTCGTCTAAAATAAACCCACAGTCTTGAGATTTCATACTATTTTTATTGACATTTTAATTAATCGAAACAAGGGATGCGAATATTCAAAGTGCAAACGACTTATTTTACCTTATTTTAAAGTTGCAAATTTAGCCATAATTCCCGACAAGGCAAATAACGTAAAAAAATATTTGACAAACCGAGGATCGTTGAGAGAGTGACATTTCGAAACTCGCGTGAATTTTTTGACGTTAGTAAACGGTTAAACGGAAAATATTTAGTATAGGAATATATGTTTTCTTAGCACGTGTGTAAAAGTATAGGTCAATTGGTTTAATGTTTACACCTTACACGATGGATACTGTTTTGTACAAATTTTAGTGAACCGCGAAGTTTGCTCATAATTATTTTCTAGAATTATGAACATATTTAAGTTAAATAGAGAAAGAAAAAGTTGCCAGCTTATCTCTGTTGACCTCTTTGATTATCTACTAGCTTTTTCTTTTGTAATAAGAACGTTCGTGTCATGTATTCGTATCGGACACAATATGGTAGTTTACTTTCTGAAATTTCAATAACTTTGACAATTTGTCGAATTTTCGAATCGCGATATCTATAGAACAAAATCTGTAAATTTGTTCGTTGTCTATGGTAGATGAACACGAAATAACGTTCTACGAATGATAACGACTCGTACAAAATTACTACCCTGTAGCTTTCTTTGTCGAAAATTTCTTTTTGATAATGATGAAATTAATAAAGCGATCGTTGCGCGCGTGCACAATAAAAGAACAAAAGTAAAATTATTTATGCATTTGTTAAATATCTTAATTGAGAAATATACTTAATATACCTTAAATTCCGCTTCAAGTCTTTCCAACTGTTTCGCACTGTATGCTTGACGTGGTTTTCTGTCGATGCCCGGTTTTCTGGATCGTCTTCCACTCGGTTTGGGCGCTAAAACATTTAAACGGATAGGAATATCTTCCTCTAATCGTAAGCATGAGAATTTCAGTGAAATTAAGTATTAAATTGACTATGCACGTCGAAAGAGATGACAGTTGACATTCTCGAAGATTTATAGTCGTGATAATAAAAATTTAACATTATAATCATGTCTCTTAATTGTTTCACTAACTTCGCCAGCTTGTACTCAATTACCACTTTCTTCGATTCGGCCTGCTCATTGGACCACGACTAGAGTTACCAAGCGTGTCTAAAACATGTGGGATTGTTTGAGGAACGTGTGACATCTTACTGTCAATACGAGGCAGAATGTGGCAAAGAGCTGGACAAACAGTTTATACCGAGGAACGTTTGGATGCGATTATCATTATAGTGCAAAGAAGTTCCACATATTTCCGTTCAAGGGGTTATATGAGGTATTATACCGTTGTTAGTCACATTTAGATAATACGACACTGCGGTATATCTGACATAAAAAAATACACAAAGAGAACGTATTAATTATAATTGTACAATTTTCACGCTAACAACTTCATTGTTGCTTCAAATATGTATGTATATACAAATAGGATAAATAGGCTTAACGGCGATTAAATTTTACAAATTTATGCTCACAAATATTAAAAATATAATACCATGACGGTATAATCTTAATAAAAAAAATGATTACTTAAAATTAAATGTACACGTTGATTGATGTCATATTCGACTGTACATTAGGACGTACATTTTTTTGTTTATGCTCTTCGATAAAATTGGATAAACCATAACTTTATTATTTGCAAGGATTCGATCGCGTATGATTATTATACGATAATAATATAACGAAATCGAAAGCCTCTTCAACTTTATAACGCATACCTATACGACGATGTCAATGGAGAAATCGTAACGGTCATTTTGAAATATAATTTTTTGACATTTACCACTCTCGTAAAATGGTTATAGTCGTTTCTGGTAAAATGGTTATCCTCGAATTCTGAAAATCGCGATGACTTCACATAGAAATAGAGACTTCTTCTTTTTCCCCTTGTTTAACGTTCAGTTAGCTACTCGGCCCTTACACTCTAAACCAACAAATAGATGTCGCATGTTTGCACACAAGACCTTTCGTATTTTCTTGTAAATCTTTCGTCCGTATCGAAGACTGCTACAAATAGCGATGCTTTGCTTCTTAGCAATTTTCCATACATCTACGACTTCCCTTCTCTCTATGTTTAAACTATAAATAAAACACATTTTCAAGGAAACTGAACCGAACAAGAAAATAGAATGAAATTACGAATAGGAAAGCAGAGAAAATGAAAAAGTAATATGGTTTACGCGAAAACAAGAAATAGAAGGCAACAAAAAGTCATCTTTATTTGTTATTTAGCGTTAGTTAACATTAAGTTGTATGTGTATATTTACGACTATGTTTCATCGGAATGAAACTTTATTCAAGTTATTACGCTTGCACGAATCAATCGACTTCCATACGTCTATTCGAATTAATGGAATTGCCACGATGGACACTGGTTTCCATTAATCGGCACGAATTGTTCGTGCGAATCGATCATATTTCCTAGAAGTGCAGAAACTATTGGCCAAAAAGGGAACGTAGCGACGAAGAAAGAAAACTGACGGAGTAAAGATTTACGAGTGTACGCAGACATTTAGCACTTCTCCGGAAGGTAGTTAGAGTAACGTCGCTGATAAATGGGCTTCTAACAGCATGGCGGATAGTAGCGAAAGAAGAGAAACAACGATGGCGGATTGAAGTCTCCGACGTATATTATTCGCTTATTTTCACAGTCGTACAAAGTCGATATGAAAGAAACTTGCTTAACTATGTATTAGATCTAGACAAGTAACGCAATAGACAATGACGAGTTTGTCCGCTCGCGTTCGTTTGCTGCGACAGCTACGTGTCTCGCTAATTTTATATAATATATATGCATGTAACCGTAATCGAGTAGATACACGCATACTATTTCGAAATCTGGCAATCTTTCTTTCTTTATATGTACCTGGCTTGCTCGGCACGAGCAATATTTTTGTAACATTCCTCGAAAGGCATACTCTATATCCGAATGTTAGTAGGTTGGACGAGAACAAGGTTAAACAATTCGATATACAAAAATAAGAAAAGTTGCTCGATACTCGAACAACGAAATATTTTACACCTGACCGGTAATACAGCAAAATTAAGGGGATACAACACCCTAGCTGTTAATGTGACGTTCGCGTGTCGAAAAGCTGTTACTATAGACGCCTCGAGTAATCTCCGATATTCCCTTTGAGCCGAGAAAGAACTCACCGATTTCGCTTTTCTCGGCATTGTTCGCGAAAATGGAATTACGCCGATAAGTTATTACGAGCAGGTAATTAGAATCTTTTGTCGTAATAAAAAGGAATCGCTCCCAAACGTTTTATGCCTCGACAGTCACTATTCGACAAGTTATAGTTTTCAGGTATCGTGGTAGAAATTCCACGTCATGTTGCACGATTTGCGATTCAATTTTTAACCTGGTTAAACATATAACAACGATTGGTATAACAGATTTTGATCGAACTCACCTTGTAGACCAAACAGCTGGCCAGGTTTCGATTGAGCGAACCAACTGTTATATAAAATGGATGCAGAAGCAAGGGATGTCGCCGAATACGCGGAAGGATCTGAAAGCGTGACTTCCGAATACGATAATCCTGCCGATGCGTATAATCCTGTGTTCATATCTGTAAAAACAAATAATATATCGCGAGCTGATTTTTTGTTAGTTCCTTTTTTTAACAGTTTTCGTTATCTTCTGTCTATATCTAGCAGAAAATACTTGGCCGATCCTTTGCGGGAAGATTCATTCTTGCCGAAAGACCGTAAAACATTGGATTTTACGAACGGTCGCAGAATAATATAGTAATTATACAGAGACGTTAATAAATATCCGAAAATTCTTTCAAATCGTTAACATCAAGCCTAAACACACAATAACTTTGCATAATAAATAACTAGAGTCGAACGTAAACAGGCAAGTTTATCCTCGCAGCGTAACAAAATATATTATCTGTTTTTCTAAATCCGACAAATAATCAAACGCTGAGATAGCAGAGAACGAGGGAAGGAATTAATACTTTGTCGTTACAATTGTTTTACCGGATTGCGTAGCTGATACGGCTGTTGGTCTGATAAACTGATTTTCTTCCATTTTCGCCTCCCTATCTTCTTGATCTTCTTCTCTGTCATCGGAATAATTTAAATTAGGAGCTACTTGGATATTCTTCGTTTCGCGTCTGCCAAGAATGTTGTCAATCGTAAAGGCACTAGCCGCGGCAACCGGTGACGAATTTTTTCTTTCTATTTGCTTCCTATGAATCTCCTTGTAACTTTCGCTACTCGAATCGGATGCACATTCCATTGTATCTTGATGGTTGTTTGGCGTTTTCACGAATCGTTCGCGATCATCCCTCGTTCGCTCGTAAACGTTATCGACAAAGCGAATCTCTTTTATATCTTGTTTCACAGAGGACCGTCGCAGATCGTAGATTTCGTCGCTCACCTTACCGTGATTTTGATAAAGCTCCATCGTCGGTAATGTCATTGGACATTCTATTTCCACGTTCTTAATTTCTAATTTCAGCCGACCTAAGCACGCATTTAAAATGCTCGATAACACCAAGCTTGATTTACAAATTGCATTTCACGATTTCTTTTTTCAAAACTATTTCACGTTGTGCACATTTTCTATGGCGATCACAAAGTAGATCGTCGTTTAAAACAGCGAGTATCAATATCTATACACTAGTACGTTCGTATTTTAACACAGTCTAATTTAACGACAATTCCATCGTATCGTCACGTTAAACGTCAAACGTTGAACGTTGATCGAGTTGCGATTCGATATATCTTACTTTAAAACACGATATTTATTAAACGTATCTTCGGTTAATCTTTGCTCACCGCATTGAACGTCTAATCGACGGCTAATCGCCCTCTCAACCTTTCGAAAGCAAGTACTTCGATATGTATGACAGGTGGCACGTGTCTGTGGTCCAGAAGAACCTCCCAGCTTCCCCACCATCAGTTCCTGAGGGAAGGTCATCTCGCGATGCTGGACTAACATCTCGCACCAGGAACCCCCACTTGTTTCTGTTACCTGATCGGAGTAGGGGTCAAAAGCTTATTCACACTGGTTTAACGTTGCTTTACTATCATATACCGCGATAAATCGATATACCTATCCTGCTGCTAAACATTTTCAGACGCTTCTTCCTTCGCCATTTACCCTTCAGCGTCTGATACGCGAGTAATATGTATTCCTCTGTAACCTACAAGTAGTAACCATGTTTTTTGGATTTGTCTTTGATCTTAAATTCGTCGAATTTAAAATAAATCGAAAGAGGAAGAGGGAAGACAAAATAAAAGGTAGGGCTATATGATACCATACGATGTCAGTTCGCAAGTAAGTTTGCCGTAAAGAACTAAACTATACGTTACGATACGTTCGGCTTATTATTATTATTATTCTTCTTTTATTCAAACGTTTAAGTTTGTCCGCTGCAATACACCGCTAGCCTATATCGATAGTTTCGAGCGAATACAAAATCCATTTTCCATTTCCATACCATTCTGCCAATGGTGTCTCCGGGTTCCATTTCCGGTGTCGCCCGTTTCACGTAAATCGTTAATTGACCGTTCGAAACGCAGATTCGTCTTAAGACGGTCATCCGGTCAGAATGAAACACGATCAAACGTGAAATTCTATTTTACGTGATATCGCTATCGCGTAATTCGATGTAAGAACATTGTCATTGTCATCTTTACGTACACTATGTTGAAGATATAGCCGAGATATTATACATTACAGTTTAATAGGGTGATATGCGCAGTAGCAAACTTCATCTACCGAAAAAGAATTCATCAGGGATCAGAAAGCGAAGCTGTGATTGGCTCTTGGAGGCGCATGCTCTTCCGTAGCGTCCGCCTTCTTCGACCCCTCTATTTCAGGGCTTTATGTCAGCAAACTAATGGTTCCTTCTCTATCCCATATATGTATGTACACTCTACTCTACGGCTATGGATAAACGCTTCTGCCATACGGAGAACGACGTGAAAAAGTACCGCAAAACACTTCTTCGCGCGTTTACCAAACTTCTTACAGTGGTTCTCACCGGCAGGTTTAGATATTTTATCAATACCTTAAACAGCGCGAAAAAGAATTTTCATATCACGCGTCCTGCATAAACGTGCAAAATTTCTATGAAATCTGTATATTTTGTAAAATCTCACATCTCTTATCACTCCTAAATACAGCAAACACCGTTATATCCAGTTGTTTCACGAAAGCAACGTTCAAAGTGCCAATTACTACGAACTAAGTTGTAAACAAATTTGAGGCTCGCAACTTTTCATTTCATCGAACCATATCCAGCTATTTCTGTTTGGATACAGGCTGAAAATGTCGAGCATTTCTGGCAAAAGCGGTACCATTAGTTTCCGACCAAGACCGGTCCGATCTCGATGTTCCTCCTTGCACATCGTAAATCTATCGAATTTCATGCTACAACCGCCGAAGGACCATTGGCAATTGCGTTTTCATCGTGCATTTGCATCGTCAATTCGTTCCGCTCTAGTCGCTTCGATCGCATAAAAAGCATGTGAATCCTTTAAAAAGATTCCTCGTTAATACGAAGAACGAAGAAAGTAGTTTCCCCCGAAACAACGATCGTACTCATTTTTTCACCTTCTATATATGATCGACGAGGTATCGATACGTTCATCGTAAGAATACAGTTGTACCGCAATGACAGAATACGAAATTTCGATAGAAGTACAGTTGGTAACTAACAGTTACGATTTCTTAAGGAATACCGTGCTTTTTATATGCCATTTGTGAGCATACTTGAACAATTTAAGCGTGCAAGTGACGAGAACAAATATTGAGTACCGGTTACATGAAACGAAATGCCGTGCATCGTCTTTTCGTTAGGTGTGAAAGGAGGAAGTAACGATATGGTCGACGAACACGGAATTTCACGGACATGTATCTACGGTTCTTCCAAGAAACCATTATGGACCCTTAAAACGTCTTTCAAAATATTTGGCAAAAAGATTGTCGTCTATTTTTGCGAGGGCCATACAACGATTCGCGTCTGTACGACAGAACTGGTTGTTCGCGCGTTTCTTGTACCATATAAATAACAAAATATACGAAATACGCGTATTTTTTACCGCTGCCGCGATACGACACGTATAAGAAGTACTCGGACGACGAAACTTCCCAATAAAACTGCTATGTCCGTTACGTTTGTACAAAGTTCGATGGAAATAGCCGAATGGACGATCGTCCTACCGATACGAACTTTACTTTTGCGTTCGATGCATGCTGCGCCACATAATTGAAACGATCAATCAAACACCTGAGAAAAGGAGGGTGTACTAACGCGCCCACAAATTGCCATGGAACGTTTTCACACACGGAAACGGAGGGTTTACCCATGCCACACCCCGCTCGCTGCACAGGGATGAGACGCATGTATCTCGCGAAAACTTTTCAACGTTCGTTGTTAACACTTGGTATATCGGAGATGCGTTTTCCAAGTTTTTCGTACGTTCTCGAGAATTTCAAAATTAATTTCCTAAATTTTACCTTCTACCTTTTACCTTTTTATATAGGCTGAAATAGAATAGAATACGAAAACGATTCAACGCGGGAAAGAAGAACTTCTGAAAGAAAAGAATTTTTAGCGAACAGGAAAAAGAACGTACGATCTACGTGCGAAAAGTTTCCAAATTCACCAAGACTAACACGAAACGTAAGTAGTATCTTGGACAAGATATCCTGTCAAGTACTTTTGCGTCGGGCTCGATTTTAAGTTAATCACTATACATCGAACAGAGCTGTTGGTTCTGTCCAAACTGTACATGAGAGATGGAGGATATTGTGAGAATTCTTTGAAAACTGGACGATTAATTTTCAGTGACCTCCATGTATAACTGGTTGCTATTGCTATGGACACAGATATAGCTACTCTCGCGAGATATTAGACAGGTGAGCGAGTTCCCAAGGGAACAAAGCCCCCATTACCTCATCTCGCCGACCCATCCAAGCCATCTCGACAAACCCTCCGCTCCTAAAACATTCATAAGAGCGGTGTAAGTGGTTTTTAATAAAGTGGTATTTAATCATAGGTGTCGGATTACGCGTAAATCGGCTGGTAGTGTCACCGACCAATGTGAGATTGAACATGTGTCCAAATATATATGTATGTTGGGAAAATTCATTCTGTTTCCATAGGGGATATTTATCTTAATCGCTTAGCGACAAGCAGTTCCAAGTTACTAATTTATAAATCGAACGCTACACCTTTGCCTCGCTATATATGCAATCCTACTAAAATTAAAGATCTCGCACGATCTTATAAACTTTTTGTGAAAATCAAATTACACGCGAATATAATACGTAGACATTTGGAGCGTGTTTCGTTAAAAGGATATTAACTGTTATTCCAAACAGGAAAGTTTGTCAACGCCATTTAAACACGCGTACCTACGGTTCGAGTAATTATTTCCATCAGTCGAACAAGTTGTTGCCAGCAGCGAGTTTCCGTTCTGACAGTTCTCTTTGTGCTACGGTTGCTGGTAACGAAATTTTACTCGCTCACGCTCAAGAATATTTATTTTAGATGAAATCGTTCAAAGAAATTCCATCTATCGGGCTTTTTATTTGGGTCCTGGCAAAGATTTATACAACTTCTGCGCAACGATGTTTCGACGATGGCAATGAATTTTGTATCGACGAGAACGACATACTTTCGGTAGATCTGTTGCCTGGATCCTTTTTATTCGCGGATCAACAAGTGAGTGATAACAGAACGAAAGGTTCCGAAGATGCAATGGTAGATGGATCCATCGACAATGCTCTGAGCGAAATGGAATATCATAGGTAAGTTTGAGAATAATAACTTATCACTTAGCTCGTCGGAATATTAAGGCCGTATTTTCTATTTTCTAATCCGCTGTATCTATTAGAAAAAGGATGAACGAATACTTATGCCATGGCTACGTGGCTGAGGAAATAGCGAAGATAATGAGAGCACCTAGGGCTAAAAGGCGTCTCGATGTGGCAGAAAGAAATGATCTGTATAATTTAATGGACAATGACAATATTACTATTCACGATAAATTGTTAGCGGACGAAGGAAGTTCAAAGTACAAAAACTGGTTACAGCGGTAATTATCGAAATTGTACTTTTAGTTACATCGCACGATACCTATACGTATTACGTCGGTAAATATAAAACGGCGAATAAAATTAATTCTTTACCGACTACTTATACTTACGTGGTTTCGTTTCATTCAAAAATTTACTTCCCGTAGAATTATAAATGATTAAAAAACCTACATCTTTTACGACAGAAGGACAACCTTGGACGATGTATATCGGCATTATGTTCCGCAAAAGAAGATAAAGAAGAAGCATGGAGCTCACGACGAAAATTTCGAAGAATTCGATGGAGAAGTCACGGGTTATGCGATGCAAGCTCCTCTACCTTCTGGTAAAGTTGGCTTCTTCGATGAACAGAACGAGGAAAATGGTAAAGATCATTTTATACGATTCTACCTTTAAAGAATAACTACCTTCAAAGAATACCTTTAAAACGAGATATTCTTTTATTTTTTAATAGATCATATGCTTTCATCCTCGTCGGGACACAACGTATTTTATGGTCCTGCTTACGGTCCCGCTTACGGTCCCTCTTACGGTCCCGCTTACGGTCACGGTGCTGATCATTTCTTGCATCACACTGAAACTTTTCCCGCTATACACGAGGAACACTATTACACCGCTCCGATTTATCACGATCACGAAGAGGAGTACCACAAGCCTTACTACAAAGGAAAAGGAAATGAACTTTCGATAAGAGACTTCTTTGAAATTGCCCTTACAGCTCTGGCGTTTTTAGCTTTTGGATTATTCATTATACAATTATTAATGAACGCTACGGTAGAACGTCCGAATCGTTTGATTTCTCCACAAGCTACTTCTTATTACCGCTCGTTAATTTTCTTTTATCTTCGATATGTTCTTCGGATAGACCAACATGAATACAACCATAGCCACGATGACGAATACGGCGAAACGTCTGAGAAGGAATGCCATCGATGGGTTACCTTTATCGTACGCTAGCCACGAACAATTGAACGAATTATCTCACAACGTTCTGAGAAGCATCGAGGCTGCTCTCGTCGCCGATACGGATTTTGGAAATTGCATTCGCAAAATTCTTTGCGAGAATAATCGACACTCCACGCAAACCGAAGACGCGCGTAAAATATGGATGCCTGTATGGAGGTAAAGCGAACGACGAAACTTGGTCAAGTTTTCGATTTTTAATCGTTATTATACCGTTATTATAATCGTTATTATATGCCCGAGGCGTGTGCAACAAGTAACGGCACACAGGGTTTTACATTTGAAAAATTAAAAGAACGTAAAAGTAAAAGGATGTCCATTATCTGCAACTTATCTGTCGTATCTGTCTGTTTATTTTGCAATTTATCTATCTATCACGACGTATGTTCGATAAGCATGGAATCAACCTTTTCAGTCTAGGAATGAGCTGGGTGTCCGGCAGGGTGCTGAAAAGATCTTCATGGTCGGCAATGTTGGATTCTATAAAAGCTTCTGTTCTTGGCCTAGGTGGAGCCGACTGTACACTCTTGTATCCTGACTGCGACCTCAAAAAGGAAAGGATCAAAAGACGCAGAAGACGCAGAAAGTAATTTTCTTCTTGTTTATTATTTTCTGTATCGTGATATCTTTTATCGTCACGTCGTACGAATGATAAAATATTCGGTTCGATTATATATCGTTAAGATATGTATATCTTTAAAAATACCTTACATATATATCCTTAAAAAAAAGATTCATTGTCAGTACTAAAGTTCCTTACACACGTTAGGTCTAAAATCGCAGTTTTTAACGGTAACCGGTAACGCTAACGACGTCGCCGACAATTTTAGACAGCGATGACATTTTTGGCGTTACCGTTCTCTTCGGTTCTACTCGGCGACAGATTTCGTGGAATAGGTAAAAGCGAAGCGTACGTCGATCCTGATGGACAAACGTGAAAAACGTTTCTCTCTCGTTTCCCTTTCACTGGGCGTATATTCGATAGAATGGCCATCCCTTTTTTATCGTTTAAAGTGCGAAACTCTGCAATCTTAGCGAATACACAGCTGTATACAGACTTTTGCGGATACGATATTAAGGATCGCGGATTACACGATATTAACATCGAGTTACTTGTTTGGCAGAAATTCCAATTGGTTCTCTGCAAATCGTCCAGAGAATATTATGCGTATTTTGCGCTGTTTTTATCGAACCGCAATACAAGAAATAGTCTTGTGAGAAAGATCGTAAAATGTTTGTTAATTTTGAAGGAACTATACGAACCGACGAATGCGCGGCACGAATAACAGCCAAATTATTTACGATCCCGCTCATAAATTCGTTTGGTTCATCCTGTAACTAAGTAGAATCGTGGTGTTATTACCTATGAATTTTTAGACATCATAAAATGATACAACTTATGTGTTTCGTTCAATGTAAATATCTGTGAATTCGTCACCTTACAGAAATATACCAAAACAGTAACGCCACTAGGTCGTCGAAGTGCCAATTCTAATGTTTCGTATTCTTCCTTGAAACACACAACATGCAGTTCCATAGCCATACTTTCAATGAAATTTAATCGAATTCTAAATTTAGAAACTTTTACGATAAACCAAAGAAAATACGCGATACGTTTTAAGTGGGACGATTTAAAATAGATTTCAAACCTTGCACCATCGACGGTGTGTTCACTGCCTCTCATTTCATTCTCTCCCCAATGAAAGTGAACTTGCGCGAACGTATAGTTTCCTTCGTACGGTCCTCCAGAAAGATAAGGACGTCCCTGTGGCCATTTCGCGCTCAAAATTACTACCGACAAAATGAATTTCGGTAGTTAACGATGGAATATGATACATGTAACGCATATACATATGTATCGATTATCATCCCTAACGGAATATTACCCGTTAATCCTGTGTTAGTAAGTTTCAATTTTCTCGGTACTATATCGATACCAATCCACTTCAAAGGATCTAACTCGATAATTCTCATACGGCCAATGTCTAAATCGATCGGAGATTCTAACGCATGTTCGGTATCGAGTAAGTCTTGAAGCAACTTGGCATCTCGTTTGTAACCGTCGTTCGCTTCTGTTCAAATAATTAATACGCGCGATAAACAGGACGAATTGCAAAAAGGTACAATAATTTACCTTACCTGTTGTTAGGCTCATTTTTTATTTGAACGAAGTTAAAACCAAGTGATTCGATTTTGATTTTTCTATAATCGAAATAGAACTTTGTCGAAGGTT
The DNA here is from genome assembly GCF_000188095.3 of Bombus impatiens. Lineage (NCBI taxonomy): Eukaryota > Metazoa > Arthropoda > Insecta > Hymenoptera > Apidae > Bombus > Bombus impatiens. The sequence continues at coordinate 193,231 of NT_176554.1, read as the reverse complement.
CAAGTAATTGAATATTTTTAATACCAGAATATAAGATTATCTGTGATCTGTTCAGATTTTTCTCGAATATATATGGATTATGCGCGAAAGATTGGTAAATCGGATGAGCCGAAAAAATGGGTGAAACAGTTTACGACAACGGTGACAGCACGCGATGGACTTATGAGTCCGCAGTCGATATTTCTGGAAGATCGGCGCTTGGCGAATTGGCGGAGATGGTTAGACAGGCGAACGATACAATATAAGCGCATTGCGTCTACGACCGGTCGTCATCGAAATGATCAAATTCTGAATTCTTGCGAAAAGGTACGGCCACTGATCGAAATGAGAAACTTGATAGATTACGCGACAGTGCCGATACCAGTTATACCCGATAAATATCGAGGTGGTACGGAATTTTGGAGGACCCCGAAAACACTGCCTAAACGTGACCCGTGTTTGCCAGATATTACGTTTACACCGAGTAAAAAGGAGCTAAATGTAATTCCGGAATTGACGTACGTCGACTTGCCCGAATTAATAGAGAAAGAAAAAGATTTGGTCGGCCTGAAATCGAAGGAACCATCGTGGGGACGCAGTCGGTACTTGAAGAGAAGAGAGAAGGAGTTGTCGAAAGAAATAGCGATGCTCGTGCCGAAACAACCAGAAACGAAAGACTTGGCAATCAGGAATTCAATCGCAACGATAAAGGAACCGTTCGCGAGAATTCCGCCGATAACAGTTTCCGCCGATACAGAAGGGAAAGAACAGGACGCAGGATTCTGCTGCGATTGTTATTCCGAGCAGGCGATCGTCTTGAAGATCCAAGATCGTGAAATCGTTTGGCGGAACGTTTCATCGAAGCAGGACCGCGCGCAATCAGATCCAATCCAGTGGAATTTAACATTTTGCGGAAAAATTAACGAAAGGACGGAGAAAGAAATCGTGTTCGAGAATAAAGGAAATCGCGTAATCGTTTACCAATGGCGGGACGCAACGTTTCGATCTAACGCAATTCCTTTAGCCAAACGAACCAGTTCTTTCTTTTTTAACAAAACGAAAGGAGTGATCCTACCAGGGCAAATTGTCAAATTAAAGATATGGTATCTCGGTGTCTCTTATGTTTCTACCGAATTCTGGAAACTTACGACCGATCCAATCTTGTGTTCCTCTCCGTTGGTATTTCGATTTTGGGGTTGCGCCGAAACTGTTGTGCCAGTAAACTTTCGTCCTGTACAAATAGTCGATAAATACTTGAATCGTTGCATTCGAAATACCGTGATACGAGAGATAATTAACGATATTATGGAAAATGTGAGTTTCGCTAGACATCCGGAACCTGCGTACGGTAGCCTATTTTTAGAGTCAGAACTATTCGCTATTCAAAATTCACTGTGCTTTTACAATCCGACGCTTACGATAGAATTCCACAAGATTTACTACAATGCGACGAATCAAACCAAGCACCGTTGGAACATGCTGTTAAACGATATACGAGAAATCCTATTGAAGATCAAACAACCGGAACGTAGGAATATAATATTATCGAAATTCACTGAACTTTATAAAGAATGTTTGGAACCCTCGTTGTACAGATCCGTGCGATATAACAAGTACGAAACGATATACAATTTGCTTTGCTCGTTTTTCAATTTGTTCGAGATGGAAAGCGAGTCAGCAAGAAACGCTTACCTCGTGAACGAATATAAAGAAACTCCTGTTATGACTCCGCAAATGAGTTATACGATATCGATGAACGCATCTCAGCCATCCGTTAAGAGCAATAATTGGCGAAATAGACGAGGAAGGAAGTCGAGTGTTCGTTCGCAAAACAGTCAGGTTCGGACAATTACGGAGCAAAGAACTCGCACAGTTCCCGCCAATGATTCTCTTTATAAAGAGATATTTTTTATTCGTATTTATGAACTTTTGGGTGAAACGATAATACGAATATTCGCATCTATCGAATCGTTTGATAATTTGAACGAACGTGATAAATAAAGTTATTTAATAGAAATAACAACGATTCACTGTTTCCTCGTATATTTTACCAGAATGTACCAGAAAAAGACAGACACAGAACGATCGTGACTTGAAATTAACTTAAGAGATTGCTAAAAAGATTTGCCTGCATCTCAGTAATTGTATTTCTCGCCAGTTTGTCTTTATGTCGTTTCCATCTCTATCTCTCAGTCTTCGAAACTCTTTTATCTGTGAATTAATTTTAATCAGCGTAGTCTATATGATATCGTACATAAGTATATCAGTGACGTTAATACGACTCACCTCGCTGGCTCGTATAGGTATAACTACGGGAAATACGATCCAAGTAGCGCACTCTGGATATTCACCGATATTGTACGATCCTGCATAGGTATAGTATCTAGTGCAATACGTTGACCAGCGCATCCATGCTAAACAGTCTACGAGAAATATGACCAAAATATCGAGATATTTCTTTCGATTACGATCTTAACGAATAATCTTAATTGACATTCTTCTATGTTCTTAAATATCACTTGCCAAATATTATCCCAAACTATATTCAACGCTTACTAGGTGGTATTTTCGTTTCCATGTCTGGATCTAGAATATACTTCAAGTGCTCCGTTATCCTTTCCAATTGCGGATTAATGCAATTGCAACAATCTGGTTGGACCTTTTTTTGCAATTAGGCAAAATTTGTACTCCCAATGGAAAAATACAGAAACTAAAGTTAGATAGAAAAATAATTTCAACGTTGAAGTTTCGTACTAGAAATAGGTATGCCAAAATGCAGAATCCGTCCTTATGTCTGAAACATTCTTCCACGGTTACATATTTTCTGTTCCAGTGTACCGCGTGACTTTCCATCGAATACCTCGATAGCGTAAAAATCGTATATGTAATAAAAAGGAACGTGAAGTTTACTTTCTTCTTTGCTTTACCAAGTGTCGTTGATCGTGTGCTCGGCACCTTTGCAATTGTCTTCGCCCCAGTGAAAATGCACATCCATTAACTCGTATATGTCATCCGAAAGCGGTCCGCCACAAATTGTCGATGGGATTCTATTTCCAGTTAACCATATTTTTGCTAAATATTCAAAAAACGCGTTAGAATTTGGAACACTTGTATATCTCGTCTTATCCTAACATTATGCACCGCTGGATCGAATAACTTTTCCGAAATATTAAAAAATATTCGGCATTACATTGGCTATGGATATCTAATGCGTATATAAACATAGACATAAACATAGCCAAAGAAATAGACATAGAAATATACATAGACATAGATGCGGATACAGATACAGATACAGATATTGACATAGACATAAATTCTACTTTCGATACTGTAATATTTCACCAATTACCTGTAGTTCCGGTGTTTAACAGTCGTGCTTCTCCATCGTTTAACCAGTGACCATTTAAGACAAGCGGAGGATATTTGCGTTTTCGTACTAAACGATCGTCTAGATTAATCGGAGATTGACCCGTCGTTGGTAAGCCTGAAAGAAAAATTAGATTTATAAATAGGAATATTTGCACTACATGCATATACATATCTATACATATGGTATTTAGGCGTCGCCTTTTAATTTCTTCCCTATCACTTAGTCGTTTTTTAATACCAGTATGATCGATATTTCTTCCTTTGGGTTTAAAAGTTTACGCTTGGGAATATATTTTCTCGTTTTTGTCTCAACCATATCTTAATTTTATCACTGATAATCTTTTTTAATGACCTATTTTCAGATTCTAGGTGTTGTATAATTTTTTCCATTATCATCTTTTTTCTGCTAGGTCTTAACTGATAATTTCGGTGTAAAATTTACTACTCTTTCGTCACCCATAAAGTCACGGTGTCTTTCAAGCAACTTTACGACTTCGGCTTTCATAAAGGAACCTTCGACCATTTAAATTGCCTTTGAACGACAATTCCTTAATTTTTTCCATTTTCACTGTACCAGTTTGTTTCTCTACTTTCGAAGAGATCTCGTTAAGAGACGGTTTGCATTGGCCGGTATGTTCGGGTATATCGGCGGTATTGGCGATGTATTTAAAATTTGAATCGTTTGACGATTCACCGTGGTTTACTCCGCTGTCATTTAGATTAGCTGATCTGGAGTTATTCAGCAACGTTAATCACAATACAATACCCACAGAACCAACTATATAAAATACAATAGAACACAGGACAGCGAGATCGTAAAGGGCACAAGAATCGCTCAAACAAAGGAGGGACTGCGCGTAGCAAATATGCTTTTCTCAGCGTACGTGTATCGCGAAGTATCGGGTAATCACTGCGCCGAATATACATATATTTATGTACGTGTATGTCATATAACCTAATGAAATATTAAAAGCTCGGATTATCTTACCAATTAAACCTGTATATTCGGACATCGTTGTGAGGTAAACCGAAACTTTACGGAGTTAGTGGTGTTGTAGATTCAGACATATCTGTACGTTTACTTGTTCTTTAGGGATCGCATTATGAATAAGATATTGCGCGTGTTGTGTAAACGAGGGAACTGTGTTCCGTGTGACACATTGATAAACAAGTAAATTTTCAAATATCGTTTAAAAATGTTTAAAGCATTGTTCGGAATGTATTTCTGAAGGTAGGAAATACGATGAACAGTTAACTTCTTTCGTATCTTTCGTATCATAAATTTTATACAACGAAGCGTTCGGATTAAACAGAGGATTAAAACTACTTATTCCGTTAGTTATCATATTTTTATTTATTTTTACGAAGCAAACGCGTGAACCATGTTGTAAGTGATATTCACGTAATAACAGATAAGTAAATGATAAAGTAATTATTTGTCCATGCGTTATTCGTTTCTCATGTTACAGCAGTATCCGTAGCAAATAGAATTCTTCTTCTATGAAGATTTTGTTGTTGTCTACAATTTCCCGATATGTTTTTCCACTTGCCATCGTAAAGATTCCTAAATGCGTCTATCTAGCGTAAAAATAAAAGATAACACGATATCGTGTGTTACATGGAACAGCCTACGTTTTAAATAAATATACCTGGCGAGCGGATATTTTCGTAATAGTAGATGAAATAATCCAAATAACGCATTCGCTATATGGTGGAACGGTAAGAGAACCTGGATATGTGTAATAGCCATGAGCCCTGCACGCTTCTAACATCCAAAGCAGACAATCTATTCAAGAATAATTTTTCAAATTTTCCAAAGAACGAAAATTAGTAGGAAAAGGGAAGAGGCTAATCGTTATTTTACTAAAATTCCGTTACCAGGTGGAATTTTGCTACTGCTTCCCATTCTTTTGATACTTGTCAGGTTATCGGTGATTTTTGTCAGCGAAGGATTATCAGGAATTCCAGGGCAGCCAACCACCTATTTTCGATATTTTATTTTTTGAAATACGCACGTGTACAACGTAAGTAAATCGATTGGGTCGATTATAAGAAGCATCCGTACTTGCATGAGGTAGGAGAGCACCGCAATTCCATCTGGTTTGTCGAAGCACTTCTCTATCGATCCGTAACGAGTGTTCCAATGCATTATCTGTGCCTCCATGGAGTACCTGCAGTCGATAGAATGACTTGAAACGTGTGCGGAATAATACCGTCGCGATACGCAATGAGATAGTCTCTAACCAGATCCCGTTTATAGAATGTTCCGCGCCCAATGAATCTTCCGGGCCCCAGCGAAATTCTACATTCACGAATTGAAACACGTCTTTGTTCAAAGGACCACCTCGCATCGTAGGTAGCGTTCTATCGGAAAATTCTATACTCACTGAGAAAGAAGCGTTCTCATATCCTCGTGGTGCAACATTTAAACGTCTCTGATGTTAAGCGATGATAAAACGTAGAAAAATTACCTGTTTTACCCGTATTCGTCATTGTAGCTGTACCTTCGTTCGACCAGTAGTTTGTCATATATAGAGGTGGAAATTGTTTACTCCATGTAGCTGTCCTACATAGGTTGATCGGCGATTGTCGCCATTTAGGCAACCCCGATGACGACGTTGACAAGATCGTAGTCTTAGTAGCTTAAAAAATCGATAACAATTCGAATTATTGAACGATTATTGAACGATTTCAAAACATACGGCATACGTAATATACACGTCCCGATACATACGTCTCGTATATACGTACCTATGTACTTTCTTTTCTCTTTTGACATATTTATCCTATACGGTTCCGCGTAAGTGTTTAACCGAGTATCGCAAAAATTTCCATCTACATGGCCAAAAATGGGAAAGAGTGACTGAAAAAAGTCAATTACGTCGTTAAAAGTTTACCACGTTACCACATGTTTCGATCCTTGCCATGAAGCTTGTTGCATATTAGATATCTAATTAATGTAATTGATTACATAACGAAATGCTATCTACCATATCTTTAAGCAAGATATTTATTTTATTTTTTATTTATTTATCGCAATCCTCAAGGACTTTGCGTTTCAGCTTCTCAGTTTGGCTTCCAGCTTACATCATATTTACTCGTCATGTATTTTATCTAGCTTAATTATTAGCTAAAAAAAAAAAAAGAAAAAATTTGTGCGATAAAATAGAACGAGGCAACGGACTATAAATTATGTTGCATATTCTCGATACAACCAAGTTATATATCAAATTTTTATTCATCATACGTGAATTATACAGATGAGATATCACTAAAATACTACACGAGGAATCATTTAATAAATAGTTGTGATCGATCGAATACTTTTGATTTTTAATTGACATAATAAACTACACGACCGCTTAATTTTTGTACTTCTCGGCAATTTTCCTTGATACACATGCCCTGTTTGTCGCGTATCATACGAAACAATTCCGTCTGATTTTCTGAAATCCTCACTGGCTCTGGGAAAACGATCCAAGTAACGCATTCGTGAAACGGAAAGGTGGTGATCGAGCCCAAGTACGTGTAATAACCGGCTGTTTGACAAGCCTGTCTCATCCAGCACAAGCAATCTACAAACAAAACGGAAGAAACTGATAGCCAGTGATAATCCTTTGTACGATATATGTAAGCCATCGATTCGTCTTAAATATCCTTCGATGCATTCGAGACGCTATTTTAATTACTTGGAAAAAAACGAAGGTGGCGTACTTGGTGATAACTTTATGTACGAATCAGGCTGTGTAACTTTATGCAAGTCGTCCGTGATCTTGGAAAACAACGGATGTTCGTCCCAAGTTGGAACTTGATAGGCCTGCAGAAAATAAGCGCAAATCGCGAGTCCGTCGTGTTTGTCCCAACAATTGTCGATCGTCTCGTATCTTTTATTAAAGTGTATCGCTTGCGCCTCCATCGTGAACCAAGTGCCGTTCAACGTGTGTTCCGCACCTTTGCAATTCGACGAACCCCATCGAAATACCACTTCCGATAGCTCGTACACGTCGTTTGCAAGCGGACCACCGCGAATCGTTGCTGCACTCCTATTACCTTCCAGTGTTATTTGAACTAGCAGATCGATCGAGGCGAAAAAAGAAAATTACTCGATTATTTCCTTGTATTTAAGTTTCGAAATATGCACGTACGTCGCGTTACATTTATAGGAATCCTCGGGAATAAAAGGATTTTTTATAAAATTCAGTTATGATTCGCCGAATCGGTGTTTTTAAATCTCAGCACATGTTATACGTTTCGATGTTACGATGTCTCGTAAGCAGAGATTGGTACTCACCTGTGCTGCCGATATTTCGCATTTTAGCTTCGCCATCTTGACTCCAGTGACCGCTCATAATAAGTGCGGGGAACTTTATCCCGATTGCATTGTTTTCGTCGATATCGACTGGGGATTGACCCCATTTTCGACGACCATCACCTTCGACGATAATGACGACAGTACGGGTAAAAAATTTTGAAGGTTACGAATTTCCAAGGATATTCTTACCTGCACACTGCATTTTATTTCATACAACGATTGTTCTCGTTATTTCAGATAACGAGTCGCGATTGCATATTATTCTATATTACGTATTATCTTATAGAACACATTTCGTACACATATTTTTACTACTGCAATTTAACTTTGCCAACTGTCAAAAAGAAATAACATAACATCGATCGCGGTATCGAGGTCGGAACAATTAAACCGCGGTTTTTCTATGAAGTTATATTCAAATAGACCGTGCTCGATATCCGTTGATCCTTCATTTTGCCCGGATAGCCAGTTGATTATTTTATCGGATGTTTTCTTTAAAATTCACAAGTGAAATTCTTGTATGTGTGTATAGATCTGTGTAAGAAAAGCTGTGCGATCGCATATTTTACGCACAGCCCAATGCGCATCACCCGATAACAAGTTGGACGGTCATTGAAAATGATAAATATATCAGCATCAGAATTTATGATCATATGTAGCAGCGTGCTCCTCGTTTGTAAGACGATTCGTCCGTTTTTTCCCCACCTTATACTTTATCGTATCGTATTTATACATAGAATCGTTCGTTACTAGTTTTGCTGTTGACCGAAGTTCTGGATTGGACCCAATTATTTCCCTGGATAGAAAACGAATGCAATTTTCCTCCGTTCACGTTCGGTTATACGGACCGTAACGGGCCCCATATGTGGAAACTGCTGTATCCTGATAGCAATGGTAGCAATCAGTCACCGATCAACATCGCAACACGGCTCGTCGTTGTGGTGCAACCGTCCGAACCTCTTCGTTGGAACGGCTACGATAAAGGACCACTATCGATGACTATAGCGAATAACGAAAATAACGGTGCAAATTTTCCACTGGTTTAATAAGCACAATCGTTACTAACTTATTATTCGTTAAAAATTATGCAATCACACCCCTATCGCAGCTCCTACATACCTAGTTACACATGTACATTCAAAAGTTTTCCGTATTTATACAATATTACTTAAAAGTTGCATCTTCTTCTTTTCTTTTTTTTTTTTTTTTTTTATCAACTATGGTTAGAAACGTTTGCAAGAACGTTTTGTCGTCAAGAGTTTCCTTCTCCGTCGTTCTTACGTTATATATATTTTGCATTTCAAATTTGTTAAGGATCATCTCGATCGTAATTTATCGTCCGCCGATCCTTTTAATAATCACTATCAAACTTGCAGTGATAGTGAGCACAGTATGGGGCAACTTGAATCGACCGTACATCGAAGGTGGCTGTTTGACTAACATTTACGACCTCTGCTCGATGATGTTTCATTGGGGACAATCGAACGACGAAGGCAGCGAACATACGTTAGATTACGTTCGATATCCCATGGAATTACAAGTGTGGCACATAAAACGCGGCTTTAACTCACTTTTGGAGGCGATTGCTGCTAAAGAAAGCGATGGCATACTGATCGTCTCGTTCTTTTTTCAGGTTAAATTGTATCTCATAGTTTTCCAAGTAGCGACTAAACTCCGTGTGGAAGTAGAAAAGCTAGCTTTTTAATGAAATTTCATAAATTTTATAAACGATATAAAGTAGATCGAGTAAATGAATTAGCATGAAATTACTATTAATAGATTACAAACGCGGATAATCCTTATTTGGATCATATCGTGAGAAATCTGCGGCGAATCGTTAAACCAGGGACGAAAGTGCACGTTCCACCCTTTCCGCTGCTATGGATATTTCCACACTTCGAGACGGATTATTATACTTACAACGGTTCTCTTACTCAGCCACCCTGCAGTGAAATCGTTACGTGGATCTTGCAACCTGAACCGATCGCTATATCATCGTCTCAGGTAAAACTATCGCTTTGTATAGTTTATAACAATTACATATACTCAAATGCCTCGATACGTTTGCCCATATCAACTTTTACTACAGATCGCACAATTTCGACAAATTTGCTCACCGGATGGTCCTATACCGTTAAATTGTAGGCCCGTACAACCAGTGAACGACCGTAGCGTGTACTTTTATTCATAGTATTTGTTAACAAATTACAAAATTAATTTTACGTCTTATGCGTTTTCGTGTAGAACTATCAACACGCGTATATAGTCATTCGTGTTCCGTTGTAACGTTTTTCTACTATCTATGCGTATAAACTGATTCTTAATAAAATCAAGTACAAAGCCATATATTTTCTGTGTTTGCTGTAATGTCAATCGACATTGACGTTAGTATACGATCGTACGGGACGAACATCGCCTTTCAACCGTCTACTTCGTGGAGCTGCTTCTTCGTTTCTTCCATATGAATGATTATATTACCGGCGACGAAAAGAATACGCGCGAAATATGTACAGCGCTTTTACAAAAATCGTGTAGATTCGATACGTTGCCCCGTTCGGGTAAAACGTTTCCCTTCCAATCGAGGAATCGTCTAATTTTCTTTAGCGGGACGATGAAATTACTTTTGTTCGCTGTTGAAAATATGAAACATCGAACAAGTATTTTATGTACAGAGAGCAATAATTTTATTGTTTTCCTGCTATATTTTACGAACGCGCCAAATACTTTCCAACAAATTTTATCAGAAAATAAAGGTATAACAAAGTTAAACTGGCTCGTCGCAAGTCGCATCAGGTATGTATCGGTACATATATCATCTATTTGGCACGAATTATTGTAAGATGCATGCATCTGTCTTCTTTTTCTTCTTGCGTGAACGTTCATTGCAGACACTATACCGGAGAATACATTAGATCTCTTGTTTCTCTTTTATCCGGATACACATCCAGTTTTCTCAAGCGGCTCGCGCTGGTATTTACGTAGATGAATTTATGAATTTCTATCACACGCACACACGATATATACATACTGTATATATTGATATCGGGTACATTCTCACTTCGATGGTGTATTTCCCCAGTAAAAAAATCACAAGATATTTTGAAACATATACGCTTGCCAATGTATAAGTCACGCGTCCACCTGATGTGAAAAATGAGATCTTGTCGAGTGAATTTCGCAAGCAAAAAAGGGGTGATAGACGATTCTCTCGCCGCGTTTTCTCGCTCCGCTCTTAGTTAGCACGTAAGTACATACATATGTATTTACAGATTCGCCGGTGATAAAAAATTTACCACCTTACAGTGCGTAGCAATGCCGCAGTAAGAATATCGCTTTTCTCGTGATTTGCGAAAGCGAACGTCGTTATAGAACGCGATATAAAGTCCTATCGCAAACGTTGGTAAAACCGGAGTATTTCGTATTGAATTTCGGAGTGAATAACGTTTTATGTACAGTATCGTAGACGTTTCTCTCTCGTTCGAGTTCGCTACGATATTTTATAATGAAACGCGCGTACAAGGGACGGGAATGGTTTTGAAGGTTTCGAGCAAGCGCAGCTTTCTATTATTCTACGGTAAATGTCGCAATCATCGATTGTTTTTAAAAATAAAATCTTAAAAATCCTTTCGCCAGTGATTCGCGGAGGATGTCTCGCCAAATCTCTTATGAAATCTGCTCGAAACGTCCAGGTATTATCACGTGTATCGTTGTTCCCTCGATTAAATCGATTTCCATAACAAAATCGTTGAAACTGAACGAACGAAATATCAAAATAACGCGTCCGATTTCCTCGTAAACCCGACTAAACTGGGAACTGGAAATTGGTTTTCCTTTCGTTTCGTGCCTTTGGCATCGCCTTCTCAATCCACTTGCATGTCCCTTATCGTTCGACAAAGGAAAGCCGAAGTTATTATACCGAATGTCTGAAACATACGAACGTATCTGCCGTTAGATTTCAAGTATCTGAAATCTTGTGTATTCTGTGCAAACGTACTTGTATACCAGCCATTGCCATGCCCAGGAATACTAATGTGAAGCTCTCGCACTGCAACCAACTTGTAACTTTCGAGAGGCAGCCCTATAAAAGCATTTCATAACATAAGAAATCAACCGATGAACATAAAACGTAAAATCGCTATTTAAAATATTCGTCGTTGGTAGATTTAACGATAAACGATAGCTCTTCTCCTTGCGCCGTAATTACTCGTACGAAAAAAAAAGAACGGTTTTATTCGGTTTTTAATACGAAATTAGAATCAATACTAGAATTAATGCACGAATCGAGAAAGAATTGGAATTCCTTTATACTTCGCTGGATCAACGACGTTACGATATTTCTTTTTAAAATGATTAAGTCTTAGAGCGAAACTCTACCTCTTTATGTCGATATCCATCGTGACCCTCTTCGTCTTCCACTTGACACGCTATTTCGTCCATTGGTTTCGGGTTTAGCCACGGTTTCTCGTTCTTTCGCGGGAAATAAGAATTTCATGAATGCAGTATGAAGAGAAAGTTCAGACTCGATCAAATTACTTACATGTTTGCTGAACACTCTCGACACCACGCTCATTGGACTTCCCGTATTTTTTACCTGCGAGGTAATACGAATCATTGATTTTCATATATACTGACATGTGACTTGTGCTTATTTTGTAACGGTTTATATTGACGGTTTTATTCGGTGCACAAAAATGTAAAAAGATCAAGCAGCAAATAGAATTGCGGAATATTTCGATGTATAGGATATGCTATAAGGGGGGGGGGTGTAATTATACTGCGAAAATAGCTTTTCCGTACCTCTGTATCTTTTAAAACGCAACACGTAAGCGGGACCTGCCTCCTGTTGCCCGAAATTTGCGCGTCTCTCCACCATGCCGTGCCATTGTAGTCCCCGTATCCGTGTATTCCGCAGCAATTAAACTGTAATGGAACGATTCGTGTGCTCTTCGGACCATCGCAATGTGGTTGGATGAACGATGTACCGTGTCGTGCATTGGATGTCGCTCGGGCGCGAAATAAAATTTGCATTGCGCGGCTTTCGATCTCTCGCCGCTCGTTATACGTAGAGACGATCGTGTGGACGAGAATTGCCTTGGAAACTTAATGGATATTTCCGTCGACCGATCGACACGCCGCGATTCCACGCGACGCGACGCGACGCTACGACGAAGGGATCGCGTGAAAACGTCGTTACAGATCGTCGAGCGGTTGCGCAAATTTGCAAATGTTCTCGCATTTCGGAACCTCGATAGCGCGATCGATTCGGCGTGATGACGAACGGTCGAACGTTCTTACGTTTCCAAATATCGCATCTTTTGAAGGTGCGATGTCGTATACGACGTATGTATGTTTGTCACTAACGCAAAGAACAATATGCAAACGAACAACTAACGAATAGATGCCCGATCGAGCGAGAATTCAGGAAATGGCTGCTAGTTTATGTCTTTTCCGGTGGTTAATCGATCGATCGACTAGGAGAGTCGGTGATATGACCAAAGAATAATTACGCGCGATAAACAACCTCGGTGAATAAACGATCGATCGGTGTCGTTAGCAGTTTTACCTTATATTGCGCAAAGTCGAGACTGTGGCTGAAGGGTATGTCGCTAGTGGGCTCGTGACCGTAATCCTCGGCCAATTTGTTGATCAGCCGCTCCTCCAATCCAGAAAGTATTCGAAATGTCATCAGTCCACCGACGGCAGCGGTGATGAGTTCGGTAATGATCAGTGCCACGAGCATGCTCATGTACTGAACAGTTAAAAATGTATCGTAGACCTTGGCCGTGCTTCTGTTATAGGTGTAGCGCACGAGGTGCATCTATCGATAACTTACGGTGGCCAGTATGCATTGATTTCCATAGAGAGCAGCTCGACATCCGAAGAAACCGACCGTCAGCACCGTAAAACCGAGACCGACCAAGCTACAAGCTATCAGGTTAATAGTTTCGTGCGGCGTGGCGTCGGGCACGAAAAGATTTAACAGGTGCCCTTTGCTCGGTTCCAATAGCAAGCATGCCCCTATCATCAGTACCGTACACCCAGCCAACTATCGAGTAATTTCTCTTTATGTAGTCATCTACTAATATACTACTCTCTATACTATTAAACCATTCGTAAGGTACTTTATGCAACCACGGTACGCAACAAAATATCGTTTATGCAACGAAATCGAACCTTCTGTTTTCGTCTTTAGACACACATGCGTTTCGGTCTTGTTAGCTTCGTATACTTCGTGTACGATATTGCATCTCACGGTCCAGTGACATAAAATACCCTGTGCGTTTCAACGATAGTGTATCTAACTAACGACGTTGTTATCTCTACGTAAGTTTATTCAAAAATTATTCTACGTCTCCGAACAATCATTCTTAAAGCAACGAGACATCTGTCTTTCACAATGTTACGGTGTAAGACTTATATTTTTTCACTTTTTCCTTCGCTTTTGTCGCCGAAACATCGTAATTTTATCGCTAACGATAAATGACCGATCTTTCGAAACCTAACTTTTACGTGCCGCTTGGCTTACTCGCTGTTAACTGTTAACCGAACTGCCTAGGTGATTGACTTTATCGATATACGTATGTATCAATGGTATATTATTAGCGACGATACGCGTTCCTTCTTTGTTTACGCTTTATCGGAAAATACCACGATTCTTTATTAAGTACCGAATTATTCCTGTTTTCGTTTCTGCACGAAGAAATATTTCCGAATTCTTATCTTTATTTCGTACAAATATAAAACGGAATAAAAATACAAACATCCGATCTATTCGTACGATATATGTATACATACATACATTGACAGATATAATCTGAAATTAATCGATCAATACTTTACCCATATCAATATGTTGAACGTAAATAGGACGAATTTCAAATACTTCATGTCGGTCGTTTTCAAGACGTCAAATTAGTCATTGATCTGCAAAGATAACATCACTTGTATCAGTTACTTTAAAACCTACGATGATGATCTCGACTTTACTCTAAGAGTTGACAAATGCCTTTCACTTGAATTTTTGAACATCGACGCTTTATAAAGAGCGCGATTAACAACGTGAATATTAGCAGAATGAAGATAAAAGCGAGCAGGTGCTGGCGAATACTTGTGACGCGATGCGAGCGAAGCGTGCGTCTATCCACGTATCCTTTGATCCGCTCACGAGAATTAAAACCTACCGTATTTTAGAAGAACGAGCCTTTGGAATGGCCGTTGATTATACTCAAAGGTGCACGATCTGCCTACGCTTCAAAGGTGATTGAAACATTACTGCGAATCGGATATGCCCTGACGCAATAATATAATACCTGTGTTTCAGCTTTTCGTTTCGATAGTTGACTATATAGCGCGAGTTAATGGGCTAAACGACGAAATGTTAAAACACCGTTGCAACTAATCGGGATCAAAGGCGAAATTGTCGGATCGATGCGTGCACGGTTCATACACGGTTATACATATTAATATCGTACGACCACGGCAAATCCACGATTAAGCGATCACAGGCATACAACTTATTACCAATTAATCCTAAGTACTTACACGCTTGGTAATTAATTAAAGTTCCCAGGAAAATCACGCACAGTTGTTTGCTAGACCTTCTCACGGCTCTAACGGACGAAAGAAAAATCGACCGCTTTTAATCGAGATACCACCATTGTGCATGCTACGAATACTCAAACGAGATCTTTCGCATAAATATTCATAGCTACTCTTCTATGATATTACTTGCCATATTCCAGCGGGGGATCATTCGTGTAAACAGCTTTTGACGCAGGAATAGGCTGCCAGTCGCTGGCCCTGTTGATTCTCCTACTTTCTGCTGACAGCTACTCGAAACGTAAGAGAAACAAGGGCGGGAAACAAAGCGTAAAAAGACCGATAACACCGTAGAAACAAAAACCGGAAAACAGATTTCCGATTATCCTTCTCCGTAGATCGATTCACGAGTAGTTCACGATTCGTAGCGTTCGCCCATTCGCTCTCTCATTTTGTTTTTCACTTTTCTTTCGACTCCCGTTTCCCGTTATTAAATTCAAGCACGAGCACGTACAGCTTCCCGCACGCTGAGAGGGCGACCAAGGCGAAGTACACACACACACACACGCGCGCACGCACACACGCACACACACGCGCGCGCGCGCGCGCACGT
>NT_176554.1:137250-176846 GCF_000188095.3 Bombus impatiens | reverse complement strand
CGCGCGCGCGCGCGCGCGCACGGCAATCGACGGAACGTCGTTGGAGAAAGATGCTGGTTACCGAGAAAAATCGATGTACCGATCTCACGTGCCAACTGCCGGAGTTTCCGCGAGTCTCCTCGAACGGATCTCACAGCGAACACCGATAGAGAATTCCGCCGTGTACTATCGCGACGATACTGCCGAGGGTAAACGCTGCCAACTCCGACGTCATCTGCTTCGGGAGCGGTACGCTCTCTCCTTCCCACCTTCCGCTCATCTTCCGCCCTTACGTCGTCCGGTGGTTGGTCCAGATGCGGCTGCGTCGCGTCGTAACAGCGCCGACGCGAGTCCTAGTCGATCCCTGCTCGCTAGTCCGGACGTTTCGCCACTCGACCAGCTTTCGTTCCGCTGTCAATGACCAACGTTAGACCACCGTGGTCAATTGCCTAGCTTTCGCATCGGTTTACAAGTTTAATTGCTCCAATTACCAACGCTGCTTTTAACCGGACCGACCAATTTCGTTTGGAATCTTGTTCGTGTGTTCATGTTTAGAGCTAAGATCATACTTGCATCGGCTCCTGTGATACATTTGGGTGCGTCATATTTTTTCGCTCTGAACTTCACCGCTCGATTTACGAATAAAATTACTTGAAACTTACTTTTTCGAATTTCCGCATTTTCGCATTTTCCCAATTTTATTTAAAAATGTACGTATCGATAACATGAAAAAATTGTTCGCTTCCTATTATTTTATTTCTCCTTCTCTCTCTCTCTCTCTCTCTTTCTTTTTTCTCAAAGATTATTTCGATCGCGTTATTAATCGTTCTTTATTACCATCGAGTAAAAAATAAAATCTAGACTTTGCAAAGACACGTATGGTTATAGCCTTTCTTTCATCGATAAAGAATTGTCAAGAGAGTCTTGAATAATTACAAACGATAGCTCTAAACCGCGCTAATTTTGTTATTAATAGCATTTACCGAAACTGATTAAGAGTACAGCGATCTGTCAAATTACATAGATTAATATAAAAGACCGACTTTATGTAAATATAATGGATTTATTAGGTATTAACAATTTTTACAGCATTCGTACTTTAAACAACTATGAGTAAAAGATATTAACGCTCTAGTCAAAGAATCGGCGATGCGGATAATTTTTCAACGTTGTATCCTAAACAAAGTAGAAACGATCGAGAGATTCGTTACAAAAGGTGTTCGCCATACGACTAGAGATTTAATCGATCAAGTCTCACAATTTTCTCTTATATAATAAATTACACTATTGGATATCGTTCACCGCATAATGTAATGGATGCAAATAATCGATTTAGCAGATCTTACGTACAAGGCTCGAAATAAATCTGTATTGGAAATTATTATATCGAGTGCACGATATTTGCCGATCGATAATCGTAGGTATCTTCGTATTTAAACGCGTTTCACGTATTTTATATTTAATTGCTTAATCACCCCTCCCCCTACTTATCGAATATCTGCAAAAAGAACCGCACTTTGAAAGAGCGGTCCGCTTCGTAGTTCAAGGTTAAAAGAAGGAAAGGGAATAAAAAATGTTTTGCGAGTGAAAATAGCCGAAGAAAATTTTCACTCTGTAACAGTACGTAACAACGATGTGTACCATTGCTGGAGTAATAATAATAATAATAATAATAATAATAATAATAATAATATGAGCAAACGCGCAATTATAAATAAAAAGATCTTATTATACAAATGGTTTTACGGGGGTCTCTCTCATGCATATACATATTTAAGTCCACGGGCCGATCCACATATACACAGTGCACACGTTCCATTATTCGCTCACATACAAACTTTAGAAATCTATTATTTTATTATTAATCCTTACTACTACGTTGGACGGTACGATGACTCGTAATTACTGCTATGCGTTTTCTGCACATGTTTCGAATAAAAATTTGTATCATCGATTTAGACGTAAACGAGAATTGACGATGGACGCATCGCGCGCAAAATGAAATCTATTCGTCAACATTATCGCGGGAGATAACGAACTATTGCACAGCATAGATTCGATGTAAATGATCTTCGTCACCAAGGCGAAATATTCGCAGCGGCAGCGACGTAGCAACGGTCTATGCGTATATACATCTCGAGTATATTCTTTATATTCTCGTCTCGTCGCTACAAATTACCGACGGACGAATACTCGAACAACTCGCGTATTCGTATCTCGATATAAAGTAAAAGAAAAGAAAATCGAGTTTCACTGTCGCTAACCCCGAGAATATCAGGCGATAGTCGGAAGAGACTTGAACGGTGCCTCGATCTTCCGATTTTGCTTTTCGATTATACGCACGAGCACGCAGCATTTTTGGTCATTGCATCGGATCAAGAAGCATAAATCACATTGAAGTTGCGCCCGATTGTCGCAAAATCGATGGCAATTTCGTTGTACAGTCGTGATAACCGCGCTCGGTGGCGGATTTTCCAAAGAAAACCGTGAAACTAATGATTTTGATCGCGCCGTGCCACGTTCGTTCGCATTTTGTAGAATCGCGACGCGCGACGGACAACGTTCAAAGTTTTTCCACGCTTTTCGACGTTTTTCGCGGAGAGAAGCTCGCCGGATTTCGTTCATCGTCGGTAGAGAGTATTCGCGATGTCGTTTCGCGTCGTGGCACATGCGCTGCCCTATTCATCGCGACAATTCGATCGAAAGTTCGTCACGTGGAACAAATTCTTGTGCTCGTTTAAAAATGCACTGGCGCTTGCTTTCGGTTCGCTTCGGTTCGGTCGTCGCCTCGACGGAACGAACTTTGTTTTGATCCTCGCGAACTTAATCTGGAAAACACGCGACGCTGTAATTTCTCTCTTTTAACCGATAGGTCGATATCGTAAGAAAACGATCGCACAGCGCAAAACCTGGACCAAGAATTCTAGCAAAATTTTCCAGTTGAGCATATCCGAGCCCCTTTTTACAACTCCGTGGTCGTTTCCACCGGGCTTTGTTCACCCAAATACGTGAACCCTAGATGAGAATAATCCCTCTTTTCTCTGAACGTGACGTTGTCGTTCGACGGACTAGGACTGAGTAGATCGTTACCGTGATTGTAGAGCGGATTTAAGACAGGCGTCGTGTCGTGGTTGTTCAACGTGTTCGCGTTGCTGTTAGGATTTTTTCTACCAAGGGTCGATCGTCGCAACGAGTGAATGTTCGTCTCTCCGTGGGTACCGACTATGCTGGAAGCACGTGCCGTGGTCGCCGCTTCGGAACTTACAGGGCTCTGTTGACCTAAACAGATGATAAACACGCGTCCATCAATTCCGTCCTCCTCGTCTTGCTAATTATTTTCGCGTCGAGGGACAACCACTTTTCAGAGAAACAAAATGAAAAATTCGAGAGTCTTCAAACTCTTCTTCGACCAGTAAATCGATGGTTGACTGAGAAATATCGTAACGTTGTTAAAAACCGAGTTTTCGCTTCCGCTTTGAAACTCAATATTCCACCGTTCAAAATGATTCGTACGAACTTGAAATTCGAAAGATTTCTAAAGATAAAAGAGAGAAAAATGCGAAAAATCCGAAGGGCGACAGAGTATCAAACCTTCCGAACCAAACAATTATTTTTAAAACGCTCTTATCTTTAACCGTTGCAGCTATACGATATTTCTTATCGTTTTAAGGTTTACTTGCAACCTCTCCTTGCGACAAAGCGGTTCGTCGTTGTACATCGTGTTCGAATATTTTCTGTCCACCGTTTCTTACATTTTCGATACCTGACGATGTACTTAGTCGGCCGAAGAGCTTGGAAATTGATCAGGGCTCTATCTAAATATATTTCGCAAATCATCGATACGTGTTTTACACTTGCCGATATTACGATAGACGATAAAATAGCGTGTACGTAACTGTAATAATCGTTAGAAAATATTTGAATTACCGGTACTTTCTCCGTGATCTTTGGTAATATAGCTAACATTGTCCAAGCTGAACGCATGATTCTTATTGCTGAAATCAAGCTGCAGATCGTTATAGCTGTCGTTGTCGTCGACAGGCACGCTCATTTGAAGCACCTGTGTCTCGTATTCTTTCAAATTTGGCTCGACGTACACAGGATCGTAACGGGGCACGACGTACATCCGCTGCATTCGTTCCTTGTACGCTTTGTATCTATGCACACGAGACAACAGAATATTCGTGTAGCGAATAGTTAGTGTTGAACGAACGTGTGACGTATCGCAGCGCTAAACGTTTTAATTTTAATTTTAAGAGGTAACCACGCCGGAAAGCGTAATTAATTCTAACGAATGTAATAAAGGGAACGATGAATTTGCATGGTACGCGAGCTCGTCGCTGCTATAAATATTCATTGCGGCACTTGAAAACCATTCTTTCACGCGATATTAACACGGTAAGAACGTTATTGCAGCGACAGACGCGCTCAAAATTGCCCGATCGTTCGAATATCCAACGTTTTCCTTTCTATTCGCGATTCGCGATAATTAACGCATTAACGGCAGGTTAGGGCAAACGAATGAAATTCCGTTCGAGACTGCAATCATACACCTTGTCACTAACGGAAACGAGCAACTTACCTGGACCAGGACACGCAAATGTAGATGATACCAGCTATGCCTAGGATCAAGATGACACACGCGATGATTATCAAGGCATACGGAAATACCTCGCCGCTGAAAGCGATGGCGGTTTGCGTGCGTACCGACTCGGCTGGCATTACTGGCGCGTGAATGTCTATCGCATTCGCTCGGACCAGCGTCGACACGTCGAAGGTGATATTTGACATAGCCGTTTTTTCGATAATCGATCTGCAACAGAACCACGCGTATTTCGCAAGTTGCCCTTCGAATTCGACCACTCGGCAATGTGTAGATAAGCCTCGAGACGAAGTGGCGCGCGAATCGTCGATTCGCCATTACGTGGCTATAAAAATAAAATTGTTACCTTCTACGTACTTACTATTTACGATGACTGCGAGCTTTTCGCCTATCCGTAATGAAAACGACAAATTACTCGTAGACTTGGAAACGAACATGTAAGAATAATGTTGTTTTTTCCTTTTTTTTTTTCTTTTTTTGTTTCCTTTTCCTAGATAATACTACATATAGACTACATATAGTAGACGCGCATACAACATCGTGTATTTTTAGTAGAGAGGAAAGAAAAATGCGAAAAGAGCACGCAGTCGTTCTCTTCCGTGTCAAAGAAACTTTAATCACGATGGTTGTTTTAATTCGCGCTAGATTCTCGTATCGATACGGTCGGCTACGGATAATATTGTATATATAATGTGTAAATAACGAATCCCTTACCTTTGTATACGCGAACTGTTCCTATCTAAAATAGCTTCTGTATCTGGATCGATGGCGTAGAACCACACGTCGGAATCCTGAGGGTACATCTCGACGGTTCCATTTTTCGTCAAATTTTTTCTCACTGCCACTCTATCGATGCCGATCAAAAGACCGCTCTTCTCCTCGATGATACCAGCGATCTTGGATGCCTCCTTTTGCAACGCGTCTGGTGGCGCGTCCTGAACTACTAGAATCATTAGATTCTCCTCTTCGATCAGATTCACTATAACCGGAGCTACGATCGAGTTAAAGTTGTCAGTCGAATTAGGATTATCTCGAACTCGAACGTCGAATTTGAATGGAAGCTCGGACAGATCCACGTTATCGAAAGTCGCGGTGGTTCTTATTATTCCGGAAGAACTGTCCATGGCGAAGTAGTCCGATCCTCGTCCACCAAGTATTTTGTACTCGAGCTTGCCGTACTTGCCGTTATCCTTATCGTGTGCTTTCACTTGTATAACCGTCGACGCGAACTGGGCGGTTCGGGGAATCGCAGCAAAGTAACGTCCTCTCGATAGTTTTGCTCTACTGTCCGCGAAAATGAACTCCGGTTTATTGTCGTTTACGTCGAGCACTTGAATCTTGACCTGTAATCCAGAAACGAAACTCGAACGAGTCTTTCGAAGAAAAGGCAAATCGCAGATCAATTCTATTCGCCATATATTTACGACGTGCTCAACAAATTTCATATTTTGAAATTGATAATGTTTATAACGTTACGATTTGGCGTTTCAGTTGTTTTCTAACTATATTTTTGTATTCTTTTTCTTTTTTCTTTAATTCCAACGATTAATCTATTAATTAATTAATTTCTAAAATCAACTTTTCCTTTGTTATTTACATACTAATCAACGTTAATACATCCTATTCGTAAGTACGTACCATCGTTGTATTCCTGTCGGTATTCAATAGACCTGATAAAGATTCCAACTTGAGTTTCACTTGATAGGATTCCGTTGTTTCGTAATCCAACACTCCTTTCCGGAGTCTAAGCGCGCAATTCCGTTCCTCCGTAACATTCGCTTCGAACAATTCCTTCTCGTTACCGCTATAAATTTCGCATTTTAATGGCGTAGTATCGTGTGCGTGACTATTAATGACCGTGATTATCTTGATCAACGTATTGTCGCCCGCATCTTCCGGTACTTCGACGTTGTAGGAATTTTCTGCAAAACCTAAGCCGATTTCTGGCGGCACCGTGGCCACGTGACGAACATAAACTGGCACTGTCGTGACGGACGCCAGTTGCGGTTCTCCCATGTCGTACGCGCGAACATCAACCTGAAACATTAATAACTTGGTCCTGACGAATGCTGCTCGGTTTAAGTCTAATTTTACCATACAACCTTCAAGATTCAACGTAGAAAGAACGACGTTGAACTCCGTGATAAAAGCGAACAGAAACGCGACATTTTAACCGCTTTATATCTATATCTATTCATACATACATACATACATACATATATATATATACACATATATTACCTGATATTCAGTGTTCGTTTCCTTACGCAAGTCGTCTCGTATCCTAAGCACGCCAGTGTCCGGATCGATCACAAAATATTTGTTCGCTATTTCACGGCCGACAATTTCGTATCTCACCTATAAATCGACAGACAATAACGATCGACTTTCTTTTGTACGTTAACTGCTATGACCAACGTCCATCACATCCGATCAGGGAGCAAATGATAGCAATTTCTTTTCTTTCCGTCGTTATGCGATATTGGTTACAAATAGAAATTACGTATCTATACGTATAATTTCCAATAAAGAAAATAGCATAAACGCATTCCGCAAAAAATAAAGTAAAAAGACTCGTACCACTTAAGGATTACTAATCGCGAGTACGTACTTGATTTCCAGGAGCAGTGCCATCGGAATCTGTTGCTACGAGATTAATGACCGTCGTGCCAATGGGAACGTCGTCATCCAGCGTAATCGGACGAGGAACTGACGTGAACACTGGTGGAATGTCGTTAACGTCCTGATGAATAACAAAGGCATGTAATACCATCTTTCTTGAAAAAGATTATCCGATTGTATCTCGAAGTAGGCTTCTCGATTGACCTGCTTTTAATTAAACTAAAAGTCTGATCGATGCTACGAAGGATCGAAAACTGTAGATACAAAGTATACGCGGCCAAGTTAGGCAAGTTAGATTTTTGATACAAATTTGCAACATTATTATGTATTCAAGAGCAAATGTTTCGTAGAATCATCTTACAGGAGCATACATTCCTATTGAATCCTACTGTCCCACGTATATTCCCGCAGGGAGGACCGCCAGGTGGTGCACGAAGTTTTCAACTCCACTGTACTATAGCTTTCAAGATTGGTACGGACTCGTTAACTAAACTAGCTACATCTATTTACCAGACGCAGTCGACGATACTTGTATTTTATCCCCTTTTCCCCTTTTTTTCGTAAAGCGCTGATTCGTTTCTCGTCTCGTTTCACGGTACAGATATACGAAGATGCAGAAGAGTCTAAGAAAGTTACAACGATCGATACCTGAACATTGACCACAACTCTAGTAGTAGAACCAGGCGAATCGCTGGTATTTTCGACGGTGCCAATTATAAGGATATGCTGGTTCTCCCTCTCATAGTCCAAACCGCGAACGGTTTTTATGACTCCAGTCTTCGGGTCTATGCCGAATAGTTCGGTGTTGCCTTGTTTAATCATGTACGTGATCTGCTTCTTTGTGTCCGGATCATCAGCCTGGAATTGATCGCGTTTGTTTTAGCTTCGACGAGGATGGCTATTCGTCTAGAATTTTGCAACGTTCTACTCTTCCAGTACAGTGATACGACGATAATCGAAAATTATAATTTATTTATGTTAAAGCGAACCAAGTAGTTAAAAGGAATAAGAAAAATCGAGTCAAATTGGATGAAATACAAAAGTTGCTTAATCTTTTTAACAAACTCGAAATAATTCGATTTTTCGCGAATAATCGGAGCAGATGCAACGTTCAAATCCTTTCGAACGGATCAAAAGACTCGTTCGTATCGTTTTCTTGGAAAGTTTCCTCTTTTTTTATCGACCAATGGTTTCACGCCATCGAGACTCGACTTGGTAACCGCCAGTTTCGATATCGAATCGTGTCGCTCGAACTTAACTCACCGTTACTTGAAGCACCGTGTAATCTGGTATATTCTCTTTAACTCGAGCCTCGTAGCTGCTTTGATGGAAAACAGGAACTTCGTCCTCGACGTCTATAACTTTCACTGTAACCGTAGCAGTAGCTAAGCGGTAATCAGGAGCACCGTCTCTCGCGGTTACCACAAATTTGTATTCCTAAGCAACGAAATCATTTTAATCTCCTGGCGACTCCTATTCCTAAACTCTAAATACACATGTATACATTTTTTTTGTTTCGCCGTTATGTACGTATGTACCTCACGATCGTTGCGTCAACGAAATATTCAAACTTCTACTATCGCTAACGTTATCATTTTACAAACATACGTCATTTTGCTCATAGTCCAAAACGATTTTCGTCAACACATCTCCAGTTTCAGGATCGACGGTAAACGGTATGTCGTCTGGCGCGAAATACGTGATTTCTGCGTTGATGCCTTCATCGGCGTCCTCGGCATGCACCCGACCTATTAATTTCCTAGCTTCTCCTTCTTTCACAGTAAACTCGTAAGGCAAGTCGACGAATTCTGGATTCTTGTCGTTGATGTCTGTTACTTTGATGTTTACCGTTGCCGTGTTGAACAAACCGCCAGAATCTTCGGCCTTTATCAGCTATCAACGAAGAAAAAAGATGTTAAACAGCTGTGCTTAAGAGGCCGACGCACCATCCACCAGATCACCGGACAACCGAAAATCAGACGACTAAACTCGGCGACGAAGCTCAGCGACTCGAAAATTGTCGATATCGTAGAGATCGTCCAACGGAATTGGATGTCGAGGAAAGCATTGTAATTATGAAGTTGCGAAAAAGAAGAAAAAAGGATTTGATTCGATGTACTTGGTCGGTCGCTACGGCCCAGTGCGTACGGGCTCGTGTACGTACTCTCTCGACGACCGGCCACCAGTAGTCGATAGTGTGTAAAGGCACTAAACGATTCGCAAACATAAACTTACCAGCTGATAACGGGTCAGATCCTCCCTGTCTAACTTCCTTATAACAGTGATCACGCCTGATTTGTCACCGATCGCAAATTGACGCAGATCGTTTCCAGATACGATCGAGTACGACACTGGATCGTTCTCCGGGTCAACTGCCTATTAAACGGAGATCAAACCGAGTTAAAGACGTAAGTAAAAATGATTAGTTTTCGATGAGATAAAGAAAGAAAATGTTGGAAGAAAATGACGAAAATGAAACGGGTAACGTTCTCTAGTTTCTTGTTAATCGCGTCCTATTTGACAGCTTTACCGATAAAATCGACGCCAGTTGCGCCGCCAATACCGGTTACTCTTTCTTTTCAACGTCCTCTCGCTCTCTCGACAACGAGTTTACGAGTTAGCGTAAAACGAAGATGACCGTTAAAAGTAATTACGAACACTTACGGTAATCGTGGCGACCGTGGAATTAATGGACGCTCCCTCGCTGACTTGCACCTCGTATACCGGTTGCTGGAAGACGGGACTCCTGGTATTGGGTCCAGGAATCACGTTTACCTCGACGATCGTCTGTGAATATTTTCCACCCTTGTCAGTAGCTTGTACGGTAATGCTGAATTGTTCGCCTGCGTTCAGCTTTCTCACGGATTCGATCAGGCCGGTCTTCGGATCGATTTTAAATTTATGTAGTCCATTATTTGACACGTGATAGATGCTGTATGTTATTTCGGCATTCTCCCCTTCGTCGTTGTCCGTTGCCTCGACCTACATTATTCAACATCGGTCGGTCGAATTTTTCCAACTCGTGGATATGAAATTTTCATTGTTTTTCGTGTTTCTTTTTCAATGCGAAACAAGTAGCGGAAAATAAAATTGCTTTCTATTAATATCACGGAACTGGCGAGCCTACCTTTGTCACTACTTTCTTCGTTTCTCCAGCCTGAACGGTGATGGGAGCTATCATAGGAAGCATAGGTGCGTTGTCATTAACGTCGTTCAATATCACCACGAAGGATAATGGCGCAGAAGCAGCAACGCCCGTCTTTTCCCTGGCCACCACTTGAAACCGGAAACGACCAGGACTCGGAGGATCACGATCCAGATTCTCTTCGTTCACGACGAGTATACCGGAAGGATCGATCGCGAAGAAATTGGTGGTTAATTCGAAAGTGTAAGCTGGTTTCGGATCTTCGGGGCCCTAAACGCACAGTTAATTCGACAAACGCAACGTTATAAACAGATACGATAAAGCAAGGCCTACTATAACACGCGAATTAAACCATACGGAGGTTTAATTTGACGCTACTTGATCCACGGCTATCTATATTCGTTTAGAAATCGCATGCTAATTACATATTTTCTACGCCTAATATATAGCTATTCACTTTGTTTACATGTTCTAGGATGGAAAGTAAAATCGTTTGCGTGCATCGATTATTAAACGGTATAGAAACGTAAAGCCATGCTACTCTATACTTGCATGTACACATCATCGTTTGACAGTATTCGATGCGATCCACGAACTATCAGAATCCAAGCATAGACGCTATTCGCTGACATGACGTCGCAACTTACGAATATCAAGGAAAAAGTTTCGCATACGTAGAACAGATCCGATCCTTTTTGTCATGTATTATCGATGCTTCGATACGATCGAACATCAATGCCATTTTGACAACGTTTGAAAGGATAATGGACATCGGCTAACGTAGAAAAAATCGAATAGCTGAATTTTGCTTTCCGCTTTGCCGTCCATTTTTAATTAGTTCTGAAATTGAATAACGAATAATTTTTCGTCGAATAAAATCGTTATTTCTTATCAGCGAATAAACTCTTGGCAAACTATTCGTTATTCGAATAAAATTCGCCCAACTCTGCGGTCGATGTTTTGCCGAAACGAAACGCACCAAGCGTGCGTCGATCTATTTCCGCACGATACTTGACAGTTTTCACGAAACGAAGTAGAGTCGTCACGCGATGTAATTTGTCTAAGAGTTTACGATCTTTCCTAGAAAAGAAGAAAACCGAGTTCCTTGATCGATCGAAGAGGTGGCAATTAGTTTTGAAAGGAACGAAATATTTAGATATTCATTTTTCACTTTGTTCCTTTTATCGATTTTTCCTAGTTTTTTTTTTCTTTTTTTTTCTTTTTTTTTTTTTAAGAGATCGATTCAACGGATAGGTAGCGGAACGTTATTCATTAAGAACGAGGGAAATTAAAGCATCGGTGCATGGCTGGCTGAACCGAGTCAGATCGATTTCGAAGATTAAACTTACCAAATCAGCGTCCGAAACAGTGAGTACCACGGGATTGCCTATTTTGTCGATAACCTTTGTTCCAATCGGGGCATTCTCATCGACGAAACCCTCTATGTTCGATGCTGTTATAATCGGGGGGTTACTGTCGACTGGCTTCACAGTGATGGTCAATTTCGCTGTGGCCGATCGTTTCGCTTCCGACACCTCGACGGCCTTCCGTCCAGTAAACAAACGAATAATTTTACTGTACGTTTACAAATACGTATTATATACGTATTATTAGCCATTATACGTAACGTTATACACGGATACGAGAATGTTTAATAAACGTTACGTCACGACGACTCTTACCTTGATGATAATATCGAACTTCTTGGTAACCGTTGTGTCGACCGCCTTGATTTGCTTCACGGCGCCAGTGTTCGGGTTTATTTCGAAAAATTCTCGATAATTCGATGGATTGCCACTGAGAAACGAGTAATGAATGGGTGCGTTTATACTGTCCATATCAACCGCTTGTATTTTCTCCGGCGATATATTAAGTATCCCGGATAACACTCCACTCGATACCTGATGGAGAAAAAGGCACAATGTATAGAACCGGTTGGCCGATAGCTTAGAACGTTGTCGCACGAGATTTCAGAGCAAAGAAATCGGTCGCGTATTAAAAATCCAGGGTTGCACGTCGTCTTGTGCTATACAATGCACGATAACGCATTGGCGCATTTGCGTCGCGTACGTCGAACCGTGCGTGTACTCCGCGATCAAAAATTACGTTCGTTTGCCAATGTTCAGTTTCTAAGACTAGCGATCGTCTATACGTTTATATCGACGTACACCAAAGTTTACTCGTTCGAAGTAGCCTCGATTTTCTCCGACAAATCGTTATCTATCGCGAACTCGTAAAACGTAATAGTACCCATTATACCTTACAATTCTTCGCGAATTTCTAGACCTACCAAAGTTCCCTCGATTATCGTACAATTTGGGCTATATAAGAACACGTACGAGATCTCTCGCTCAACATTTATATTTAACCAACGTTTTTGCAACGATATGTGCGCCAAGTTTCGATCGGTCTTTTCGTACTTCTCCGTGGCCCGTATCGAACCGAGGCTCGTTTCATTTTCCAGCGTGTTTCATATTCCGTTACATCTTGTACGCGTAAACAGCCAATATATGTATGTACTTTATTCGCTTATTATCGTCCGATTACAGCAAATTATAGGAAATTATTTGTTTCAAACAATTACAGGCCCTAGATTTCGGATCAAATAAATCTACTTACGGACGCCGAATATTCTGGATTAATGCAGGCGCCATCCAACAGCATACAACCTTGATAGATGAAGGAAGGATCTTGATCATCGTCGTCTCTGATATTTACCGTCAAGGTGGTGGTAGATGTGAACCTTTCGGATACGTTCCTTGCGCGATCCTATCAACAAACAGTTTATCATGTATCTTTTATCTCCTCATTTTACCAATTAACATCATGGTCACGGTTGTACTTTTCAACGCGATGAAACCAATTTCTTTCGCCGTTCTCCGCAATAAGAAAGTAACGTATACGTTAAAGAGCATCAACGACGTCCAATTTGACCGTATAAATCCTTCTGGTTGCATTTGAGACTCGATTATTCTCGAATTATGAAAGTCGCGATCGTCGCGAGTAAAACAAGAACGATCGTTTCGCCGATCCTTGCGAATAGGCGAAAAGACAAGGGCATCTTTATCTGCCAAGGCAACGCTTCGTACTAAAATCGAGTTTCAGCGAGAGACGAGAAGGCGAAACGCCCGCGGTTACGAGTTCCAGTGGAACTCGAAGCCATCGTGATCCAGCACAGACTTTGTTACCGCTTCGTAAGAACTTTTCTCTTTCGCTTTGCCCTTTGTTCGTTCTTTCCTCTTCCTCTTGTGTGTTGTAGCACCGTTTACGGGCGTGGCACCGATCGTCGTAACCGAGAGACAATCGTATCTGGCGTCTTGGCGGTCGGAAAAATATTTTTCCGAGTTTAGTCGTCGATTACCTTACCTCGTTGATAATCTTTTAATATCTAATCACGCCGAAGGAAGGAAAAGGAACGAGTGCACGAAGAACGCGACATTTACAGTCGAGAAGGTTTGCGTACTTGGCGGAAAGGAGGACAATACGTTGGAGAAGACGCGCAGCCAGCTGTTCCACGCAATATTCAAATGAGCCACACCTGTAGCAGCAGCTGTTGCAGCGATCCACGTTACCCTTGCGACCAGCAGAGAGAAATCGATCACGAGTTCAAGCAACTACGAAGATATTCGCCGTGTTATCGTCTACACCTTCTAGATTTCACATATTCCTGACAATTTGAAATATATAGCGTTTTATACGTGACTCGAAATTCGCGTAAGCGTCACAGCAATTATTTTCAGACGAAGTAATTTCTTAATAAGCAGGTTTCGTATTTTCGGCCGTACGCTTACACGCGCCATACGTCACGCCGATGTCAGTGTCGGAGTTAAACGATTCCGTTGAACGTGATCCATAAGTAAACGACCAACTTATACGCTTAGCGGTCAGCTCGCTCACCGTTGAAAAGGCGTTGACTCGTTGCCGTGCAAGTAACACGACCAGCAACACTTTCACCGGATTAAGAGGTTCCATCGTCGATCTCGCGTGACGTTTACTTTTATTCTAAACTGTTTCGATTCATCGTTTCATTGTTTCAATTTTAATTTTGAAATTTTTACGCAAGCCTGTACAAAGCCGCATATCGCTACGCGTCGCGACGCGTTTGCTAGGAACAACGAATAGCGAACGAAGGAAACGAAGAAAGCGATGGCTTTGTAAAATCGCTTCGGTATTCGAACCGAAAGACATCGACGGTAAAGCTACGATATCGTATGTTTGGAATAAACTGCAAAATGTAACGGCGCGTCGTGAAACGCATCTCGGTACGGTTCGATGATTTTATCGCTGAAACGCTGTCATTTCCTTTTACGAGTATCGCGCGGACGAGTGTTACATACGAGTGCTGAATCTTCGCAGAAATCTATCATCCATAGAGTCGTGTTTCGCGCGCGCGCGCGCGCCATCGTCCACAGCGGCTTTGGGATTCGCACGGTGTTTCCTGTTTCCCGGAAACGTTCTATGCACGCTACACGTTTCGCGCAATACGCGCGCACGCTGGTTGTTACACGCCTCGACAACGCCATTGCCTTGAATCGGGATTATCGTGTAATTTTATACCGCGTACATCAAGTTCGCGAACAGGCATCGTACTTACTCTCGCACGAGATTGCCCTCGTTGTTTTATCGGAGGTTTCAAACCCAGTCACGCCGCTATCTATCCAATATTGCTGGCCGTTCGACGCGGAAGGAACCAATCCACGATCGGTAATCACTGTTTCGCGATCGCTGCTGCACCATGGCGTAGAAATCGCCCGTTCGTCGTAACGTTCAAGTCTAACGAACCAAACTGCCAATATAAACGATGCTGGTATTTCGTACTTGGTCGTATCCGAATAATTGGCCTCGGATATCTATCTGAATTATGCACGTCGACGTACATTTCGATACGTCTGCAACAGAGACCTATTACGCGAACGGAATCGAAAACGTTGATCGTCGTAATGGACATAACCGACCGTGGTTCCGCGATTTGCATAAACTTTTAATCGTCGGTGAAATCTGAACGCGTTCTGCATCTTTGGTGCCCAAAATGCGTAAAACTAACGTCGATAGATGCGCACGTACGCCAATGCGCCGACACTCGCTATATACGAGACAAGCGGCTTCCCGCGACCACATTGTAGAAGTCTATCCCTCTAATATTTAATATTCGCCGTTAATCTCCATTCCACGAACGATTCGTTGCCGATGGCACGTTTCGCGCACAGCTCGACCACTCGCAATTACGCTGACTCGCGCTTCGACAAATTCGAAACGGAACGCCCGACTCTTTTCCTATTTTCAAACCTAGAGATATAGATCCGACGCTGCCATAACCGAACGTAGCTCCGGTGCTATTCTCTCATTTTTCCCATTCAACGACAGAACGGTATATCGTTAGGTATATCGTTTACGAATATTCTATTATATCGGGTAAAGATTCGAATCATTAAGACGTGGCTGGGTATAGAGTCGAGGAAATATCGAGTTTAAAAATACATCGAACATCGAACATCGAAAAAGAAGAGACAAAGCAAAGTTAGATGGATATTCGCTAAAGTTTAAAACGTTTTATCATTCGCGGCCTATCGGTCGTCGTTGCTAACAACGAAACACGTTCGCGGAATAAAAGACGTCGAGAAACGAGCGACGTACGACGCGATTTCACTTTCGTCGACGCTTATACAGATAGATCTGAGCTCGACTCGTAGGATCGTGATTCGAATACGCATCTACCAAGCGACATAGTTTTTCACTGATCGCACGCGATCACGTTTCGCGTTCAACGATCGCGAGAACGAGACGCACAGGAATAAATTTCGCGTATTACAGGACGAATTTGCCGCGTTTACGATTTCCGGCAGTCAAACGAGAATGAAATTTCAAGCTTAGGTTACGGCGCGCCGCGAGTCGAACGGTGACTAATACCGCGAGGCGAGGCTATTCTACCTTGCCCGGTTGCATCCGCAAACGTGCATACGCCAATGCATATAAGTCCTGCCATATTCGCTACCTACCGAGTTCTACTCACGGATACCTGGTTGTAACGCGAGTTTCTTTGTTTGCCTAGTCCACGAGCCGCGCAACCGCTGACATTTACAAAACAACCGTCGATCGATATTCTTTACGCGCTTTATCCATCTCCATCGATACGGATATCATGGAACGTCGGTTGAGTACTCGCTGCCGTGACCGGATAATTAAGACGATCGAGGTGGCGCATTTGTTATTGCACCAAGCTAAAGATAAGCCTGCCAGTTCGACGCAAGGTTCTAAGAACAAACGGTATAAATTGAGAAAATGTGCGTCGAATCTGCGAAAGATAGGATCACCGATAGCTTCGCGGAAAGCAGAACTTGAAAGAAACAACGCAGCTTTAACGTTTTTAACCCAATTGAAATTCATTTCGTTCTATTTCGAGATTACTCCGATAAAAAGTCTACGCAGCCTTGCGCTCCTAAAACCTATTTCTAATCCAAATGTGCAACCGTTTATATTTTGTCGTATGTTGATCGAAATCGAGATCGGTTGCGATTCAGCAAAGGTTGCATTTTCTCCGTGACCTTGATATCCAATCCTGTATCGAAATGCTGGGGTATTTCTAGCAAATACGCGAATAAGTAGTCCGAGATCAGCAGCAACGGTATGGTAGCTAGAGAATTTGCGAATCTAGCGTATTTAGTCGCGAAATTAACAATGTCGACTCCGAGAAAGCGATATGCAAATATCTACAAGCGCTCGCTCTAATCGCTACCTTCTAATCTCGCTACGCGTGCCAAAGCTGCACATCCAACTGACACGATATCGCGAAGGATCGCGTGCTGTGCTCCGTGTTCAATGACGCCATCCCTTTCCCTCTTTTTTCTTCGTGTTAAACGTATTATCGAACAGCAATTATCCTTTTAATATAGATTAATATAGATTCTATCGAGCTCTTTTGATATTTCATAGATATCCGTTACTCATTGGAAAATGGGCATATACGCACGTTGCACTTGTTAGACATCGCGGCGTAGAAAGGAAACTAAGGAAACTAAGAAGAAACCGAGGTACTGATTTTCGTATTGGTAAGAAACGCGTAGTATCAGCAACGACGGAAGACCACGCGAACATTCTAGTAATCGTAAAGAAAATCGATACGCCGATACGAATATCGTGCGAGAATCGATAGATGACTCGTCTCGATGACTCATCGAATCCTTTCTTACGCTTTCGTCACACGCTAACTGACCGATGACTATTTTCGTAAAGTCACCCTTCCTTCCTATCCACCATCTTGATTTACCGTTAAATTAAGAAAATATTTTAAAATACCTAATTACCTTAATGGGAACCGCGTAGAGGTCACTATGCAGTTTCGTTACTCGCGAGTACATAATGGCTTTTTATAACGTTCCTTACTCGACGATTTTTCGATGAGATACATCCGATCGATCTATATAATTTTCGAAAAATAAACTATCGATACGCGGTGGCGAGTCGTAAAAACAGTGGAACAGTCGAAACAGTCGAGAAATCATAAACGTAACCGGGAAAGTATACGAGGAAAGAAATAGGAATATTAAAGCGAAGCTTCTTGGTCAAAATAGACGAAACACCCAAGTAGAAACGATCGTCGAACGTGTTTTAGGACTTTAAAATGATCGAGAAAAGGGAATATAAAACATCCTTGATCGTTCATATCGGATCGCCAAGGAATAGGTACTTACCGATGCCAAAATGGTGACGAGGTATCGTTGCGTTCTTTCAAAATCCAGGGTACGGTTAACAGTAACTTGGCCTTGATGAGGTAAGTTAATGCTGAAATAACCGTATCCATCGGCCGTTGTTATTCTATTTCGACCAACTCCGTCATTGTTGCCAATGCCAGTTCCGTCACCAGGAGCGATCGAGTATTCCACGATGCCGTTCACACCGGCATCCGCGTCCACGGCCACAACGTTTTTGAAGATGGTCGAACCGACTGGCGTTAACTACGACCAAACCATACGGAATTCTATGGAACAGTTGCGTAAAAAATATTTTTCACAGTACAGCTATTACAGTAGTCAGTAAATCAGAGTAACCATAGAGAAATTGTGCGGAGGCGAGTGCAGCGCGATACGAACTTATGGACAAATATCTCTGAGGAGGTGCGGTTGATCTTTTACGGTTACCACGACCGATTATCACGGGAGCGATTCAGCTTTCTCCGTTTCTCTTCTAGGAAAATCGGCCGGCTATTTGTGCCCATGGTAGATTAATTAGTTTAAACGGAGGTCGCGAACAACGCGTTCCACTATCTCGACCGAGAAAACTCCTACGATTCTGCAATTGCGACCGATATATCGTGTTACGGTGAAATTGAAAGTGCATGGTCGTGTCACGCATTGATACGGCAACGTGTCCATGTATTAATTCAGAGATAATCGGTTCGTTCGATATTTTGCACTAGAAGAGCAATTATCGAGATTTCCCTGTCTGTTGCGTTCAATTATGCACGTACATACGCAAACACGTTATCGACATCGATCGATTAGTCCGTGCTTCAAGATAGTGGCTACCGTTTCGAAATCCGACGCTGCTTAATTCCAACAAAATCAATAAAATAACGAGCAATCTGTTGTGCGAA
Source organism: Bombus impatiens (assembly GCF_000188095.3). Lineage (NCBI taxonomy): Eukaryota > Metazoa > Arthropoda > Insecta > Hymenoptera > Apidae > Bombus > Bombus impatiens. The sequence continues at coordinate 157,907 of NT_176554.1, read as the reverse complement.
AATAACGGTTACGAAACGGTATCGTTGTGAGTTATTTGGTCGGCAAGACCATGTACTTGGCTAAATTTTGAAATTTCATCGAATTTTAAATACCTATCCGATATCTACGCTCGATCGAAGGTATAAAGGTCTGCTTGTAATTGCAAAACCACTTTACCTTACAGTGCGATAGTGCATCGACGATAAATTATATACCGCACAACATCCATTAAACGCAAGTGAATTCAAATCAAACTCATTCATATTAATAGGAATGGAAAACTTTAATAGAACGAACGTTAATACAACGGGATAAATAATTCACCGAGTTCATTCATAAAACACCGACAAGTACGCACGTAGAACGTATCGGTACTATACTATAAACATGTACACTAGAATCGTAGAATCACCTATTCAAAATCGTTCATCCAACTTGGAGGATTGTCGCATCTCAGCAAGAACCGTGATGGTTCAAGCTAGAAACGTGCTGGAAATTCGACCGATTCGCAAATTATTTCACCGATCAACTACCGAACGAAAGAAACGAGGCTCGTGCTCGTCTGTCGTTTGTCCGTAAACGCGCTCGCAAATACCATTTGTTGCAACGATATCCCCAATACGCGATCGTGTCGCGTATAACGATCCACGCGAACCGCTTAACGACCGAACGAGCCGTGGACAGTTTCGATGTACCGTTATGCGTTACCTCTACAGATGTAGCCCGATAGCATGCTTGTTCACCATCGTAAAATGCAAGTTCATTAAAATAAGTATTAACGTGGAATCGAAGGGAGAGCAAACGCATGCCAGTGCGTGCCGTGGCATCTGGCTGGATCAACCGGTATTCGCGAGATGCGCGCCATTCCTATTATAACGGTCCGTTAGCGTAGAAAAGAAAAGGAATCCGCGCCACGAGAATTCTGCCGACTCTCCTCGTTTCTCTTTGACACGGTCGTGACGAAATTTCCGACCACCGCTACGTATCTGCTATAGAGATCGAAAGAGCGATCTACTTTTCCACCTGTTGCCAGATAACTTGCCTACGAGATTTATCCTTCCAATACGTAATCAGTGGGATATTGGACGACTGGTGGACAACTTGGATAATTTAATTGGTTCGTGGAGTCCACCGCCGGGAATCGGCACATCCAACTTTCGAATCTAGACGAACAGTTCCCGTGTTTATGTATACGTTCGTAAACTTTGCGTTTGCCTCTCCGGCGTTATCGTCAAATTTCTTCTTCCGATAAATAACTTTCCGTTTAGAAAATTTCATTTAACCTTAGTTCTAGATAACACGGAATTTCGATTTCCTTTCTGCCGCCGATCGATAATACAATTAAACAGATATTCGAACAGATGGATCGATTTCTCTAGTAACGCGCGTTACGTTCATCGTAATTAAAACGAAGTTTCTCGATTTCTATGAAATGCATATTTCTCATTCGATGAATAGTTCTTCGCGCGTTCGATTTATCGTAATCGCAATACTGCTCGCTTTTGTAGATCGTTCCTGTTTAATTACATAGTACCAGCTCTATTAGTAATAGGTATCTATTTTTATCTTTACCTGTCGTTATGTAAATCGTGAAACATCCATGTGTAGCTAACATCGCGGATAAAGCTATCGTTAGTAACGCTTATACTAGGAAATCCGTCGATGCAATTTGCATTCGTAGTACTTTTAATTTCGACGGGAATTCCATCACGTAGCGGGTTCATCGACTCCGAAACATTTGCAATTTTAATATCGTCGAACCGTTCGAACACGATACGCTTTAGAATCGACCGTGTCGCGTCGATTATTTTATCTTTCTTTCGTTATGGCGATTCCTTCGCTTTTCGTTTAACGTCGCCATGTCTGTACGACGAGACTTTATAAATCCTAAACTGTGATTCTAACGCAAGGAAAGCCTGCTTCATTTATTTCGTTACATTCTCGCGGATAACGATCGACCAAATCGTTCGAGCACGACCATCTCACCGATTTATCGTTCTTTGTCGATCGATTTTTACCCAACTGGATGTCGGTAATTCGAAATTTCCTGAACATCACCCAATCGATTAACTTTGATCGAGTTGACTTTTCCTCTATATATGCGTGACACGAACGCTACGTGTATCAAATTTCACACCTTATCTTTCTCTAATCGCGTGTATTTTTAGTAGAATTTTTAGTAAAATTTTTAGTAGAATTTTTAGCAGAATTTTTAGTAGAATTTAGTACTTGGACGCCAATTTCTCTCGCTTGAAAAGATGGAACACTTTATGCCGACTTACCTCTGGCACCGTTGTCTCGTATGGCGTGTTAATGAATTTTGGCGCATTATCATTTATATCTGACACTCGCACAATCACCGGTATGGTCCGTTTCTTGTTCGTTTGCTTCACCGTACAGCTCAACTGAAAAGAGAACGAAAATTACCTTATACTAAATTACTGCATACGTACGTTTCACGTTTTCGCGTGTAAATATTCCGATACAAATATACCGACAAAGACCGTACCTCCATGGTTAAATATACGTGCTTTTTCAAATTTATTACCAACAACGCTCGATACGATTCCGCTACGTCCTCGACATATCTACGTTAACGGTAATCGAGCCTAGCGTTAAAAGTTTTTATATTTCTTCGCATTAATCCTTATTATCGTATTGTCGGCACATCGTATTATCGAGTTAGATAATATAAGGACGTATTTACGAAAAATTTTGATCGATACAAACGCTTTTACGATACCGTAATATACGCAATATATATATAGGCTAACGATATTTTCTACATTCGTCGTTTACGCCATTACGACAATTATCGATAAGACTGCTAGAATCTACCGCTTACCAAACAAAGGCAAAGTGTACGCGGCATTTCCAAGCGACTGGATTTTATACGGTCAATTTGCGAAAACGGCAAATACGAGCAATCTCTGACGGAGAACGTTGTATCAGAACGCTGCTCTAGACCTTTCACATTCCTTGCACCACAGTGTCATAAGAGACGACGTGCATTCCCGGCTGCCGACGTGGCTACAAAGAACGGCATCCTATACTATGCAATCTCAATTTACAAATTCAATAATAGTCTGATTTTCCTTCGGATGTTTCTACAGAGTTTACCGATTTTACACTAGTTTTCCTACTGACAAACGTCAACATATTAAAGACTATATCTGAAACGTAAGTATTCGATGCCAAAGAATTCGTTACTTTCCCCGATTTGATTATTTCGATTCTATGATCGAATTCTCTTGTCCTCCACACCATGCTTACACGCTATGAGCGATGCACGCGTCAGAGCGAAACGTTGAACGAGGCGTTCGTTAGAAACGAAAGATACTCGAGTTCTTGCAAACAGTCACCGTTAAATAACCGTTCAAAAGGTCAACGAAGCACACCGCGCTAAAAACGAAACTGAGCGAAATTAGATCGACGGAAGGATCGTTGCTTCCGGTTTTGTCCCGGCTGGTAAGTTCGTTGCCTGCGAACAGGAGCAAAAAATACCGGGGGCAAGTAACGAGATTCCTTTTCGAGAACGAAAGAACGCTCTTCTTGAATCTCGCGGAAAATGCAACGAGACGGTGCCAAGCGTAGAAACTGTCGCGCTACCACCAGTTTCCGCGCAAAAACCTTTCGCGTCTCTCGAAACCAGAGTCGTCGTTTTTCATCCGATCGACCGAGCATCGACCGTGTCTTACTTACGATAACGAGAATTTCTCCGCAAATCGTGCATTCGATCGCCATCATTAGCGATCGTCGAATCAAAGACTTTATCGTGCGTTTCTTAAACGGTCTCTTTATCCGATCGGTACGTGACACTTGGAGAATGACAGCAAAAATCAGATTCCAGGTATCGAGCTGTTCGTCATCGAGTTCATTCTAACGGTGATCAAACGGTTTTTAAACGGATCCGGATAAGTTAAGTTAATTCGATGGGACCGATTACGAGTGAAATTAACTTTTTAACATTTATAACGTTGAAACGTCGCGAATTTTTCACGAATATCTCGAATTATTTGGAAACAATTCGCTGTTTTATTCGGCCATTCCATAGATGGTAGGGTCAGCAAACCTGATTATTATTATTATTATTATTGCAGATAAATGAGAATAAGAATAAACGAGAAAGAATTGTTTCGTGCGAGCAAAGACTTCGGTAGCACTTGTACCGAATTGCAAAAAATGAATCATCTCCACTAATCATCGGTCTAGCAATCTTTTCACGAGCCAGCCAGTAAGTAGCGCATTTGAAAAACACGTACGTGCTCGCTTGATCGACCGTTTCTGTTATCCAGGTTCGGAAACACGTCCAGTTACATGCTCGGAACGAATCGCAAAGAAATATACGTGGCTTTCTGGAGATAAACACTGCGACACACGAAGCGGGCAACTACCGATTACGTAAGGCAAAACGCAGATAACAGATTCGACAAATTTAATTTCACACGACCGCGCTGAGCGCAAAAGTAGCAGCCCACCTAATGTTCCGGTTACGAAATCCACTTTGTCGAAAGTAAGCAAGTCTAGTAAGAATTTGTCTCACCTGAAAAACGACGTGCGAGAGATTTTCATCGTCCCTATCCAGAGGATCCAACAGCTGCAGCTTCTTTCCATTCAATTTAAAACGAGGCTGTCTTCCAGGAAAGATCAACTCCAGCGTGGTCTCGTTATACGGATCGCCAGATACCGGAAGTTCCTCCGGCACGGTCTTCTGATCGGTCGCTGAAAAATGAAAATCCGTGAACCGCGATCGCTACAACGATCAACGTGCCAACCGATTTGTCTGGGAACCATGCCTAATGGGTGTAACGTATTCACGCGGTCGATTCCACGACTAGACGTGTCCCTCTAATAACATATTTTCCAACGTCCTACGAATACCTGTTATCCTTTATGGATAATACGGTAGAATCACAGCCGTCTTCTAACAATAATACGAATAAAACGAATAATACGAATAATACGAATAATACGAATAATACGAATAAAAGAAGGAAGCAATAGCGAATCCAAAAAGCTTACGAATACCTTTGGATCGATAAGAATCGTTAACGGACCAGTTATTAAGATATTAAACTTTTAGAGGCTTACAGCAGAAAATGTTTAATCGACATAATCGTTAAAATGGATATGTACATCGAATATGAAAACGCATACATATACAAATGTCAGAATAAATTTTTGCCGTTTAAATTACCGATAAAATTGATCTTAAGGACTATCGATCAAGCATTTTTTACTGTCTGGCGTAACAATTGTAAGCCGGTTAAATCTTGAATTTCCTTCTTCTCATCGGCCCGCATCTACGCAATTGTAAAAGTTACGTGGTTAGAAGAGAACGCGGCTACTACGTTAAAATCGGTAAGAGGCTACGAAACGACTTCCTCGTGTTCGCACTCTGGATAATTAACGTTATTTTAGCAAACTAGGCGCGATCTCGAGGACTCGAGCAATATCTCATTAGTGACATCCAGCGCTCCCTAATTGCATCGCGTCGATTCGCTTCCCTTCGTTTCGCATAATTTCTTAACTAAGTTCGACATTTTATCCCGCGAAATTAATAGAGCATTAACTTTTCGCCTAATTACTCGATTACGAACGTCGGATATCGTTCGAACGAACTTTTTCCAATTTCTTTCGATCGAAAATGTTCGCTATTCTTTGTGTTTTGGCGTTACGTACGACGAATAGCAAATAATAAAGAAATAGCGAGAGAAAATAAGAACGATCAGCCGAGGAAATTTACTTTTATTTCGCTGACAGTCCAGTTTCGAGTAACACGATCGTCCTGGCGCTAAACGTAAATTAAATTAAACGCAAACTTACCATCTCCCCTGCTCTCCTCGATGTCAAGAATAATATTCGATTGTCCTGACTCCACCTCGCACAAGCCTGCAACAAACGAAGAAAAGCCTTTTATCGGATTAATATCTTCGTTATATCTCGCAAGGCTCGCGTTTTATAATTTTATAATAGCGCAACACTACTTTCCCGCTCCATGGCCAGATCCTTTACAACTTTAGACAAAGTCTCTATTTTTTGACAATGGAACGTTAGATCGCTTGTCAACTTGGGTCACATTATCACACTAGACACTCATATCTTCGACACCTCGTACGCGACTTGGATATCGACTTTCCAAACATTCGCGCAAACACCCTGCCGAGGTCCATATCGAGCCCTCGGCTCAGTCGCAAATAATTACGGTAAGGCTAAATAACTGCGACCTTTATATATTATGTCGTCACAAAGATATGGTACGTTGCCGCAAACACGCATCTAAATACGCGCGTGAATTAGATCGGTTATCTTTACCTATCGATAAGGTTTCGCTTCCATTTAGCGATCTAACATATTTAGAAGATACGAATTGCTTGTTCCGTTGCTGCCAACTTGTATCGCCAGATTCCCATACATTATGTATCTCCTTTAAACTTAATTTTAAAAAGGTTGAGAACTTAGGAGAGAAGACTGGAACATTGTTTCGTTATCGGTCATACTAAAAGAAAAATGAAGCACGTATCACAGAAACGCCCATTAAAAACCAACTGGAATATTTACATCGTCGATGGTACATGGAAATTTCGTTGTAAATATCATTTTCATAAGTGTTTTATTAGAAAATTCCGTTGACCATCACGGTGAAAGTACGTTCATGTGCGATAATCATATCTTCGGTCTAACAGTTTTAAAACTTAGTAAGAGTGCTTCCCTCGAAGAATCGTTGGAGCAGGTGCAAGAAATCTGTCTGACCGGAAACGTGACTCAGCGACACAAAACGGCCGCTTTTGAGAAAAAGATTACGAGATTACCGCGGCTGTAGTCGTATGGACGACGCAGCTTACAAGTCCCAGCTGTTGAAACGTCTTGCTGGCTCACCATTATTCTATTTTTAGGCGAATTAATCGAGTTGCACGGACGGTGGCATCTGAATCGCAACAATCTCGCACGCAATTTTACTTTGCAACAAGCTCTAAGAATTCAAAATGCATCACGTTGAAACTGGTTTTGTAATTGTTATCGTTCGTACCGGCAACGGTAATTAATTTTACGTCTTGACAGTTTCATCGGCTAAATCAAGCGATCAAACATTTATGTCATTAATAACACGTTGTTTTTACCACTTGTATATAATACTTGTAATCCCTTGTAACACCGAACCACGAAACCGTTAATTTAATTAGTTATACGTGTACTATATTTGTAAAAGTATCACGCATAGAACAGCTTGCGCGAATTACACGTTTTATTCGTCGAACGGATCGATGTTTCGGATCGGTGCTCTTCTACAATCCCAAATGATTTGCAGGTAATACCATCCAAGCCTTCCATGTGCAAGCGTTAACCCTCTTACTTTTAGCAAAGGTTTCCGATCTTTCTACGGCTTAGCCAGCTTTATTAAAGAAAAAAAATCTGAGAATTTATTCGACCGATTTGGGGATATCTATCTTTAATCTAACTAACGATAAGCGGCGAAAGAAGAGTAACAGGTTTATAGATAAAAATAGCCATCGCTATGTGCTTGAGACACAACTTCTTAAAGCATTTTATTTCATTTCTGTATAAGGTATCATTGCGATCACCATCGTATGGAAACTAGCAAATATTAGAAACGATTGATAATTGAGACGGGCACTAGTGTACAGAGAAAACGCAGGATACAACCTTACGCATCACGAGTATTCTTACCTGACACTTCGCGACGAGGTCGTGGACGCCAACGACCAACCACGTGCCTCGTGGCTACGATCTTTCATCGAAAGGTTAACGTCGTACGCTAATAGCCCCGACGAACGAAGATGCGCCGCTCCTCTATCATGAAATTTACTCTGACAATCGGTAAAACGCTAGATGACATTTACCTTCTCTTCCGTACGCGTTACCTACTTCGAGCCTCGAGCCAGTCTCGTATCCGAGCCGAATCTTTAAATGGATCGTTTTTTAATGAACACCTATCCAACAGAAACGCGCAGAAATCCTTTTGTCTTGCGCTCCGTGACACGAGAGAGTCCCAAGATTGCCGTTACCGTTAAACGAAATCGCTCGAACATGGAAAACGGTGTTACGCTCGATAGGAGAATACCAAACGCCAAAATTATGCCGTTTCAGCTGAATTATGGCGTGTGCGCAGATGACGTAAACCGTACGTATACGATATATTTTCTAGGGCATACAATGTTCCATACAATGTAAGAAATAATGAACAAAATAATGCACAAAATAATGCACGATATTTACCCAGTGAACAGATTCTGCTCAAATTGAAATACGTATAACGATCGTCGTTTTGCTTCGAGTCCATGAAAGTTAAACGTTCTTCCGGATAAAAGGCAACCCAACGGCTATGCGACCGCTGTAATACATCCTCGAGGAATTCTTTTCACCGAAGAAACGTGTACGCTATCGTCGGAACCTGGCCGTTTCGTGGAAAGTTGTTGCATTAGAAAGTGCATACTGAAGGAGCAGACCCATATCTCCGTTCCCTCTTTTAACAACATGCCGTACAATTTACGAATCGCAAGTTGAATCTGCATGAACAAAATTGTAATCAATAAAACGCCGTATCAAGCGTATCAAGCGTAGACACAACGTAGGTAGAGGAAATAAAGAAAGAAAGAAAACCTGAAATAAAAGAAGAATTTTAAGAAACGTAGAAACACGAATTTACAAAGACGTGCCGCTAGCAACTACGTCGCGAGCTTTGTTCAAAAGATATTCCAGTTGGCAATCGATAATTTCCACTGATTTATCGAACGCATTTCCTCGAGTACGTACGGCTTTGCCATTAAGGCTGTATACCGATCTTATATGCCGTGCACACCGAGGCATTGATGTTTACGAAGGCTGGAGGCCACCAAATTGGCCGCAAGATCCGTGAGCTATGAGCGCCGAAGAACGCGATCAACCACTGTGTATACACCGCGCACTCAGGTACAAAGTAGGCGCGACAGGCCAACGCGACGTACAGATGAGCTCTTAAGACGGATAAAATGTACAATACAATAATTTCTCCGTCGCGATAATTTCGCTTAGATGGATAGAAGATATAGACGGTTTCGAACAAGCGCACAACCGATCGGTGTCGATACTAAAATTCAAAGGAACTGGTTCGATTCACGGATCGAAAGTATTTTCTAAAAAGCAAACAACACCTGAGCGAAGTTTATCGGAGCCTGTCATGAACTTCCGTGCTAGACGGTTCGATCGCGACGGGTCGTTGAACATTGGAATGGACGAACTGTAGGTACGCTAGAAACCAGAGGCTTTAGACGGCACGTTACTATTATATTTTACTACCGGACCGGTATTCGCGAGAGAAAGCTAGAACAAGAAAGGTACACGTGCAAAAGCGAGTATACGAGCACAACTTTGATTTTCATTGATAAATTTCCTCCAATAAATTTCTAGAATTTTCCATGCTACTATTTATTGTAAATTTACTAAGAAACTTTTGCTATTCGCAAAATTCTCTTATACGAAACGTTGACTTTTTTGAGTAGAACAAACAATGTATAAACTTTAGTCGTCGTTCAACTTTTCTAGTCTAACGGTCGCTTTTATCGTAGTGAACGAAAAAGCAAACGTTTTAATATTTTAGACCATCATACGATATTTCCATTTGCTAGAATGTTAATTCTATCCTTAAATAACACCTATCGTAACGTTGTAAAACTCTTATTATCGCGACCTTTTCTGGCAATACACGGGGTCTTCGACAATGCATTCTACCTAAAAATGTTTTCACACGTTCTCTATTTGGTACATCTCATAGCTTTTTCCTAAATGGCAAACTAAGGCACGAATGTTTATATAACAGAGAGTAATATATACAAGATATTGCGATACCTAGATCGATGTCTGTTTTGTACTAAGAGAAACATCGCTGTACGTAGCGTGAACGTATTTAATTTCGCATCAACGACAAGCCTTTACATTTCGTGGTTCTTAGATCATGATTTTAGTAATCGTAAAAATGAGAAATCCGCGACCTAGCGTTTTACTATCGATCGAGCAATCGATCGCAACGAACACGCGTCGAGTTTTAACGAAAACCTGGCATATGATACAAATTACTCGACTACATTCAGCCACAAACGATACACATGTTATACGGTTTAGCGATAGAACGGTTAAAATCATTGAGTTTGCGTATACGTTATTTGCCGAAATAGCAATCGTAATCAGAGCTGCGCCCAAAGCACCGATGATTCGCGTGTCAGACCGAACGTGACTTCGTATCAATGGTGTTTGCGTTAAATAGATGTAAGTTCCGGTAATTGCATCGTTACCTCGGTAATCGCAACTGGGACACCGAGGTTCTCTCTTTTTCTCTCTGCTTCTCTCAGTAGGCGCGTTATATGATTTTCGCGGATTGGTTGGCTGCTCGGTGAATGCGCAGATGACGTCCCTGTTAACGTTTTCAACATCGATTCCCACGATATCCAGCTTGACCATTTAGAGCTAGCGAGTTATGCGCCCGGCTGCAACAGTTGTCGGCAATCTCGGCACAAAACCAGATGTCCTCTCTCCCTCCCTCCCTTTCTTTCTATCACCTATCCGGCAATTCTAGTTTTCCCTTGTCCGAAACCTCTACTTCTAGCTGCGCTCCTCTGCTTCTCATCTTTTCGCTTATCTGTTATTCATTATCTATTATTTTGCTCCGTCTAAGCTGTAAACGTTGTCTTACACGTTCTGCTACTACGTGCGTAGATAGCCAGAGAATAGTTACCATAGTATAGTACATTACTACATAGTATAGTATATATAGTATACTATAAAATAGCCGCAGGAATTTCATCGTTCTCGTTTCATCGACCAAACGCAGATTTTGAACGCTTTAAGAAAAATTGTAGCGTAGAATTGAAACGAGAAATCGTATTAGATGGTACGTTGACAACGATTAAGAAGATATTAAACCGATGCTTGCAAACGAATGGCTGTCGTATATCCTTACGCTGTTTCCGGCAACTTACCTATATAATACATATATTATATATATTGCATCCTCGCAACGAATCACGAAACATCTACAGGTAACCAGTAATTAAGGGTTAAAGGTTCAAGTCAGTATGCTAGATAGGGTAGAAGAGAGGACAAGCTTGTTATACAATCTGTCACCGTGTTAGATCGAACAGAATGTACGCGTAAGAGGGAATATTCTTGCGCGTGGCGTCAATCGTAGCATCCACGAATGCAGTCAACGATAAACCACGGGTAAACATCCACTTGACGTAATTGGCAATCAGCTAAGATAGATTTATGTACGAGAGATTACACGCGCTATCCTGCCAGCTCCTTCGACATTTCCCTCCGAGAAACATTTTTCTTTTTTCCTGTCCATCCGTCGTGGTTCGAACGAACGTTCCGTTAATAAGGTGTACATACGTAATCGAAACTTATCGTCGATATTCGTATCAAAATGTACGAATATTGCATTAGCAAGAAAACGGTTACGGGGGGGGAAAAAAGGTAAACTTTTTCACAGAGATAGTAGGTCCTTTCAGAAAAATACTTCTTCGGAGCAACATTTTTAAAATAAAATCGCTTTTCTTCGACGGCATTCTTTCTCTTTGAACATGGAATAACTTTCGTCGTGTAAGTACTGCGAACACGCGATTACGTGAATCTTTTAAGCAAAAATAACGCAACGTTCCACGTTTGATATAAAAGACCAAAGTTTAAAAAATATGTTAACCGAGTGTCCGCGAAACCGATATCGAGTGAACTGAAATAATTGTTTACAGTTATCATAGAGAATATATTAATTAAATTATCAATAAATAAATAAATCATTCTGTTTCATAAAACAAGCATTGCCGATCAAATCGGCAAAGTACCGATCAAAGTAGTTTTTTAAGGCTTATTGTTAGTCATATTAACGCGTCCGATGCAGCATTAAGCTATATATAAACTTAAATACCGTCGTAAAGAGAAAGTATTTTCGTCGAGTAAACCGACAAAGTGTTTTATTAAAAATCATTACTTCACCCAAGTCGAAAATTTACATGCGTTCAAAAATATTTCCACTGTGAAATACAACAAGTACTTAAAAACCAAATCCATATAATAAATATTTTATACGATTCTATAAACGGCGAAATATAAATGAAAAAGTAAAAATTGACTGAAACTAATCAACGATCGAATCTCAATCCTCAACTATCGAATAAAAATTGATACAAACGGCGAAATGAAAAGTACGTATATATATAAAGACATATGAAAAAATTTTACTCAAGGTTAAAAGTAAAAACACCGTCCGATAAATATTTGAGTATTGGGAAAAAGAGTAACGATTGAACATTATTTACCAGCTTTCGAAGTGACGTTACGAAGGCATAAAAACACGCAGAGTAAGCAGCAAAACCACGCAGTCGTTGTCCTTGCCTGAAAAAGAAATAATGGGATCTCGATAAATTTCTGGCGTCGAACGATACTTCGATTAACGTGTTGTAAATTGCTCGATACGGTGCATTATTTCTACCCCAAATTGCTTGATTTATAATTTCTGGTTAAACGAAAGATACTTAATTATACGTTAAAGTAACGATAATATCGCAGAAATACCTCTGACACGGATACAAAGTTGACGCAATATCGTTTATGCAATGGTATCGTTTTACGAACAAAGGCCTAATGTTCGTCACTCGAGACGATTTAAGCCTCGAGCTGCTGAAATCCTACGAGAAACAGTTTATCGAATACCAAGCGCGAAATGGCTCGCAAACAGTCAACTTGAATCGTTTCGAAACTGTTAATAACGCGTATTTTATCATCCGCTCCCTCCCGATTGGCTTCGGAAGGAAAACAGTGAAAAAAAATAGCAGCATACGTAGCTGAGACTTACTCGAAGCTCTTCGGAAAGAGTGAAACGCAGAAACTACAAGGTACACGAGAGAGCAATAGTTCAAATCTTCGTGGCAGGAGGTAGTAGAAACTGTATCGTAAAACGTGTAATTAAAACGTTATTATGTAAAGGAGGGACGGAATAGATAGAACAAGGGATGGAAAGAAAGAGAAACGAACGGTCGATTCCTTCTGCAATTGCGATCTACGAATTGTTTCACTTTGGGTCGCATAACGACGCGACGGTTTAAGAAATATTACGTAGCTTCGTTCGAAGCCCTTACGTAAACAAATTTACTCGTGTAACGGGTATAGGACGCGTGAGAGGAAAGGAATACTTAACAAGATATAGCGCGAAACTCGCATCCTGTCTCATATCCCCCCTCGGTCACGTTTCCAGGCAGAATTTCATAAGGAACAGGATCAAAAAGAGAACTAACGCTTAGCCTACGTGGGGTCTATGCTAATGCGATATTGATGCACGGTATGTAATAAGGATATTTGCGGCGCTTATAAACGTGCTGGACGAAGGGAAACAATGTTATCGGTACCGTGTGATCTTCGCCCGCATACATTCGGACCCGAGGTGTTCCCGTCACCTGGACGCGTGCGCGTTCTCATCAAACGTGTCTACACGCTGCAACGCCTCCTCCTCGCCGGACTATCGATAATGGCCAACATTTTGTGGCCAGTTTACCCCTGCCGCCTATCTCTCTCTCTCTCCCTCTCGCTCGTTTCTTTTCGATCTTCTATCTTTTTCTAATCTTTCATGTACTTGGATGCATGCGATTCAACAGAGCCATGCCACGATTTAAATACCGTCACAGCTCTATCAAGTTGTCACGTAACGACGAGATACGAATATCTGGTATCAGGATAGAAAATATCCTTTTGGAAGCGTGTGTGGATCGCGATCGAACGAGGCTGCCTTACTAAAATACTTTCGGCTGCCTACGATTTTAAGATTGACGCAACGCGAGCGGTAGAAAGTCCATTGAACGAGCAAGATAAGTAGAGGCATGAGTACGTTGCGGCCTTATACGCGTCCATGGCTTACAACGGCGTGTCTAGTAAAGCTGCTTCGATAATTTGGCGTTCTACCTTTGTTTACGCGAGTTTCTCGCAAAGAAAAATACCTAGTTAACTAGATACTTTCCATATTTTCCACTTGGCGTACATCCAGTCGCCCCTCTTGCAATGCAAAGTCCAAGTATGCGCCATAATTTTCAAGAATTACACCGTTAAAATCGTCGAGGATGCCAGAAAGGATCGATGAACGAGACAGGCTACGATTCAGTAGCACATAAATATTACCGCCACCGTGTTATTAACATCGTGAGAATAGACGGCAAACTAACAGGATACGAGTATTTCGCGAAGCGTGATAGAAAATTAAAAGGAATAGTTATATTTCGAAGGAGCAGCGACTTTTTTTGTTGGATCCAAGCCCAGACCGCGGTATTTCCATATTCTATTCACTTATCGATCGCGCTTACCGAACGCATTGCGAGTTTTCAAATTTATTATTTGCTCTATTAGCAATACATTTTTATCGAACTCATCGTGTGGCCTTGTAAACAAAATTTAACACGGTCCAATGCGCGTTCGGTCGGTTTAACTATGAAACGTTACGCTTCGATTATCTCGAACGTTCTTCGATTACCTGAGAATAATTAAAATAATACGAATCCGTACTCCGTACCACTATAGTAACGAGCTCGTAATACGGTATTTAGGCACGTATTACGTTCGAAATAGAATTCTGCTACACCACTAATGAGAATAAAATTCATTATCCAAACCGTATGGAATTATTTATTTGCTTGTACGCGGGTCACCGCTATCTCGACGATTATACACGGATACGAGATTTCAATTCGCCGAAAGAATTCTAATCAACTTCTCATACGTGACCATCCCACATTCGCATTTTCAGGCTTTAACGTGTCTCCCGTTCGTTCAACCGCTTTAACGCTATCGGTTTCATCGAATCCTCCCTATTAAAGAGTACATAAGTGTGCGAAGCGAGTTTCGCGGCCACTTTCCTGCGTGGGCGACGAGTTATTACCGAGTTCTGAACGCCTAACGTGAAAACATAGCCCCATCCGCCTCTCTATTATTTATCAAATACCGAGAAAATTCAATACGAATTTTGTTCCCGATAAAAGTCTATTTGCGTGAAATATTCGCGGCTAGGTAATACTGGTCGATGATTATTTTTAGAATATTTCTATTGTATCCTTCTATGAATATCTTAAATTTACCTTGTACCGATCACAGCGCAAATAACAGCCTATACATATTTACATCGATATAAATATGTACGAGCGATATCGCTAAGCTCGTCTCCACTCGATAAACAGGATATAAAGGAGAATCATAGAAATATCAACCAAACGATTCGTTTGCCATCAACGAATAACATGCGTTTATTTACCTTTCTCGATTGTTTTCCTAACATAATCTTTCCTTCCGGCGAAATTATACATTTTCCAATTGATCACGAACGTTGACACAACGAAACTCTATTCTACGCTACCGCCTTAACTAATGTACGCGTTCTCTTTTTTTTCTTTTTTTTTTTCAACGATGTTTAAATCCGATAATTTCACGATAGAGTGTAACAACGATGGATAAACGTATAGCGTTTAAACTTAGCGAAACGTTTCGGCACTATGATTCTCCCACCAAATCTGTAGCTTTTTCCTAGTAAAAGTCACGAAAGTCGGGATTACACGATTACGCGATACAGCGACTTCCATTCACAACACGTTTCTACAACAGCAGAATTACTTCACTTTCTACTATCTGCCTTATTAATCGCGAAAGTATGACCGTTTCTCGAACCAGTGCTATCTATGTCGGAAGTAAACCGTGGTAAAATGTCAGGGAACAACTTTTAATAAGATCTCGCACGTTCTAATCCATCTTTCGATACATACCCGCTTGATTTATCGCTCGATACTAACTCGACGCAATGACAAAATATCGATATGCCCAACGAAAAGGTAAATACGTAGGTAAAATTTACGAGTTTTTGGACGGTTTACGATTAAACAACTTGATTCGACGAACAGTCCGGCTCTGTGACGCTAATAGAGGAATAGAAATAGATACCAGAGAAGACAGAAGCGAGAAACGTATAAAGACGAACGGGGTAGAAAAGGTGAGCGTCGATCTGAAATGTCAGACGTTAGACGGAGTCAACGCAAGCTCGACGCGAAACAGAAATTTGACGCGAGACAACCGTATACGTAATTCCATTACGATCCATTTTTATACTTTCTCTCGAGGAACGAAACGGCAATTTCTTCGTTCTTTCGTTTCATCCGTTGCTTGCATTTAATCATCTTCCATTGCCATCTCCTATATAAAAATCGTCTTCGAATCTTGCCCTTCTTATCCTTGCTTATCTTTGCATTTCGATGGCACTCTTATCCATGATAAGAAATAACTTCCAACAAATTATCACATCTTTGCGAAAAATTTATTTCCATAGGTCTGCTTCTACTCGGGAGAATTTGTGGTAGCACGTTTCGTTGGATAAATTTTGGACAAAACGCAGTGTTGAACGATTCCTCGTGATAACACGTTGGTCGATGTCGAGGAAAGCTAGTGCAACGTGGCTGGCAGTTTTACAAGGTTGCGATTACCGAACGTGACTGCAGAAAACGACATAACGCGTATACGGACCGAAACAACGATGTTGCTGTGACTATCGGTCTGCGTAACGTATCGCCGGACGCGTTGTGTGTAATATGCATATCCGAGTCGTCTGTTACACCGGCTAGGTAGGAACGGACGAGAACGCACCTGCTCCTCGATGCGAACTACGTGCTCGAAGAATCCTCGCGAACGATTAACCCTGCCCCTTTCTTTCCTTCGCTCTTCCGTTACGAATACATTTGCCGCTAGAAACGATGGACGAGCAAGACGAACGATCCACGTATACGTATGCCGTAGCTAGAATACGGGGTGCGGTAGTTCTGAATCAACGAACTAGCCTCTACTTATCGTTTTGAATAATTTTGTGCCTTCTCTCACGTCCGTCTTGTCCCCCTTCGTTTGAATCATTTCCACAGAACCGAGTACTCCAATTCTTACGTATGTCCAACTTTCTACCAGGTACAGTAGCGGACGAAAGATCAAGACGAAATGGAAAAAATAAATAATCGATTTACTTTCCATAAAAAATATAAATACAGTGTTCTGCTTTTGGTAGTAACTAATTGGACATTTGTTTATACGCTTAGAAAAAAATTTCATTTTGATATTTTGCTCAGTAGCTAAGTTATGAAAAAGGAACGAAATCTGTATAATATTTCGTCGGTCAATACATGCTTGCCTTTAAAAATTTATACCAAGCTTGCTTACAAGCCGTTTCTGACCTATTCGCTATATTCGTAGACTTACGATTTGTGCCCTTTCGTTTTCAAGTAAATTCTTTGATTTACCCATAGCCTGTTCCTACCTAAATGAATTTTAAGCAACAAAAGGTACGCTAAACAATGATTTTGACATTCCAGAATCAAAATGTTCGAAAACTGTACTCTTACTCGCGTTTTACACAGATCGTCTTAAACTAACGTCCACCGTTTACAAGCGCTAAGCGGTAACTAACTGTTGTAACTGCTACATTGTTTGCATTTAACGACTGACGGTCTGAGGTTACGGAAGTCAAACATACAGCTTTGTTATTTCAAAGAGACAAACCGAATAGAAGAACAATATGCGTATAAGATGTTTGTAATCCGGTTTACAAATCGTGGTTTTAAACTTTTGTCCGCTACCGTAGATAATACATGTAACATATACATATATTTAGAAAAAGATATAGAAGAAATACCGATGTAGACATACGACATACAAATAATGTGTTCTTAAAGTAATCGTTCGAAAACAAAATATGTCGTTCCTTGTCAAATTACGTACACCAATTAAAAATTTGGAGCCGATAGTAAACGATATGTCTCCATCGACATTATCTATTTAACGTAAAGTAAATGGTACATCGATCCGTTAGATTTTATCTAAATTTCACAGCCTGCGGACATCGTCGATCCTGACGATTCTCCCGGGAAACTGTCGATACGGGATACGTTACCAGGGAAGAGAAACGGTGGCCTGGCACAGCGTAGGGAAAGAAGAGTGGAAGTCAACCGGTGATTATTTATCGCTTATTATGATGCGCCAGTGGCCTCGCCAACCGAGCAATCGTGGCAGCCGCGATCGCGATACGGATAACATCGTGGCCACCGCCTACGATTTATTAATTACCGCCTTGCCGATCCCCACGTTTTATTTAAACCTTGGTGAATGATATATGCTCGTACGTAGCCGCGACGAAGTGGAAGGAACTGCCAAGTAAATGGCGATTAATCGCGCTTCGTCATCGTGGTTCATTTTACTAATATCCGATCGACGAATTCGTCGAATGACGAGGAACGGAGAGCATCTCGGCAATGACTGCTCAAATTGCTCGGCACAGCGTGGAGCAGGCGGCCAGTAATAACGCGATAAACAGCCATCCGAACTTGCCGTTACTCGGTTAGTTTATGACACTGACAACCGAATCTGAATACGAGTCTGATCTGAAGCGAACAGGTAGGGGGTTTCTGGCGGTGCATCCGAGCATTCGGCGTGCAGTTGCGTTGCACAGTCGATCGCGATAACGTATACCAACGTAATGTAGGTATATTTCTGATTAGTCCACTACCGTATTGCCAGCTGTTTCCCCTTGGTTTATACGGTGTCAACGAATTGCAAGCGGCTGCGCGTTATTCGTAGTACAGGTTATCCAGACACTGCGTTATTTTACACTGCGACACAGGTTATTTTACACTGCGCGTATATTTTTATACGAATAGCCAAAAGAAGAGGTCATCGAAGGAGAAGACTTAGAATGCGTAAGAATAAATCTGTGCCACGGCGTGACAGCGAGGCAACGGCGAGAAAAGATGTGATGCGTATGGAAAACGAGAAAGGAGCGACGTAAGGATGGAAAGCGGAAGCGACTCGATTTGCGAGTGTCGTGCTACTAATTAACCGGTATTCGTTACCTGAAATTAGACTAGACGTAAATCGTTCAATCCCTAGCATGTCAACGCGATCGAACGCGATTGAACGCGCTCGCGCCGTATCGCATTTTCTTTTCGTCCCTTTCATACCTGCTTTTCTACCGCGAAACAATCTCGTAGCTTACGATAGCGTGAGACTGAAAATCCTGTTCTCCGGGGAATCGCTCTTATTCTTGGGAACAATAGCTCGTCCCCGATTGCGTCTAGCTAACTCGAACGTACCTACTAAGATATCGCGTAATAACCGTACTCGCGTAGACGCCAGTCACCTGGATTCGCGGCTGATTCGTGACCGTTAATTTTTATTGTTCCCGTTGTGATCCTGTTCGCTGCGACAATGCAAGGAAACGGACGGCTCTAATTTCCTTTCGTTCTCTCGACACGAGTCTTGGCGCAAGTACCATTCAGAGGTTATACGCGTTTGCTCATTTACGGTATCGTGTTACGCCATTGTTTTATTACGTTAATTTCTGATCGTAATCGAAAAAAGAAACGGTAACTTTGATTAAATTTTTATCGTGCGACGATCGTACAACGACGATAATACGCGATTCGTATGTTTTCTATTCTAAAGTTATCCGAGTCAACTCGAAAGTAATCTTTGATTCGAATCGCGAATAGCAAACCCTAATATAGTTAAGACTACGGATAAAAGGGTTGGCTTTCAACGAGAACGGATTTCTCGTTGAAACAACAAGAAGGAGGTAAGACAAGCCACCAGGAAATTCTTTAAGCCGACGTTAAATAGGCATTTCCTGCGGAAATGTTCGTCGATGAAATCGAGCCTTCGATGATAGTAATTGAATCTACAGAATCCTCGTAGGTTACGTTAGTCTCCTGATTTCACGTCAACCGTTATTCAACGGAAATTACGACGCGATAGCAAGTTTTCCATTTCATCGCTGTATTCTGCTTCTCTCAGGCGATTGACGAAGGTCTCGCGAATAGAACGCAAAAAGATCGATGCTTCGAGCGAACCCGCGTAAGTAGTACGTTGTTCGCGTTAATTTCAACGTCCTCGGGTTGAGAATTATTTTAAGTAAATGTGCTTGTCTTTGAAAAGAAACGTATCGCTTAGTTAAGTTAGGTAACTCGCGTACGCTTCCGTGCTCCGTCATCCGTTAAAAACGCACGGATTTACATCTTATCGTTGCTCGACATGCGGCAACGAATTATTAACGAACACAATGAATACGTATTCATTCAGACTTTCATCCGTCTACGATTGTCGTTACAAAATATTTTTACTAGCATATAGTCGTATAATCGTCATACGCAACGGTGAGTAACACCGCTCTTCATCGATAAATTATGAACGCAATAACGCTGGCAATTACAGCAGAATTCCAAGTAGAAACTCGTCGAGCGAGTATAATCGCGCGATATTCTTCAATTACCACATAAGTACGCGTACTATATGCGCATTTAAATACGCAGCAAGATGAAAGTAAAAGTATAACGTGTGAAAACGAGTTCGTCAATAGCGACATCGGAGTCGTATTCTTCCCCTCGTTTACCTTATCACTCCTAGCGACTTAAACACGTCAAACGCCAGACTATCGCGTTTTATCCGAATCGTAGAACCAACTGAACGAATGAAAAATCTGGTATTGCGAAAATCAACGAATACAACGACCATTGCGCGGAGGAGCGACGATGTAGGATGCAGGTGACTGCATATAGACTTTCGACCGCGGTGATACACCGCAACAGGAAAGGAGTGCATAACGGTTGGGGGGGGGGGGGCAAGGGCA
>NT_176554.1:89356-136983 GCF_000188095.3 Bombus impatiens | reverse complement strand
GGGGGGGGGGGGCAAGGGCAATCACGATGAAAAAGATAAGGGGTGAAAGCCAGCGAATATAGTCCATGTCAGCCCATGTATCTTTACGCCAATATAATCTACAAGCGCAATGTTCTCGTTTAACCAAGTTAAACCTCTGCCTGCTTGCCCATTTTTTCCGTTATACCTTTGCTAACTTTTGTACAACCTGTACTTTTTACTTATGCATATCGGCAAACGGGTAAACTATTAAAATGAAAGCGTACTTTAAAAGCGATATTTTATATTCATTTATCACAAAAGTGGCTCGATACGTTATAAGTTATAAGACGAAAGATTAAACTATCGAACGTTCTCAAATTATTCGACGAAAAGTGAATATTTACCGAAAAACTTGTAGTTGATTTGTCAACAGTTCCTACAAAATATCAAATTAATATTTTATATTATTCCACGAATATAGTCACAATGTTTGCTTCAAAATAAATAATAAATGCGACAGTTGTGCTTCTTTTCTATGTAAGCCCTATTCTAAATTTGCTCGACTTTGATAGTCGCGAGCGCTGATACGTATTCTTAAGATGGATTACCTTTACAAACATGTACATAGTTAGTTCATCTTTTTTCTCGTTTCGAGCACGACTATTTTTGATTCGTTTATCGCGTACGCGTTGCATTCGCGTGTACGAACGAGAGCAAAATAACCAGATGCCTGTTTTGCAACAAATTTTTAATACGATGCGTCGCGACATCATCTCGATGTCATTATAATTTCAAAAGGTTAATCGCTCGTAAACCTTCGTAATCTTAGTGTCAGCCGAATCTTTCGTAGCTATTACGAAATCACCTACAACAACACCTTAAACACGGTGTTGTTTTCATCGAATCTTGGCCAACATTTTTCTGTGAGTACATATATATATATATAGTCAAGTATAATACATGTCAAGATCGATTCGGAGAAATCTATCGGGATTTTATACCGGCTTTCGGTACCTCTTGTAGATACACGAGATCCACATAGACCACCGACTTTCGCTTCCATACAGACTATCGATTGAAACGCAGGGAAGACAACTTGTCTGTCGCTATACGCAAGGCAGCAGATATCTCCGATCAATGGGAATTTACTATCGCTAAGACAAGACCGAATCGCGAGGAAAATACGAGGATCGGGACCGATATCCGATGTCGACCGACAAACTCATTGGTTTCGCTTATACACGTTTTATTATCGTTCTGCTTGAATCGGAAATCGCAAGCGTACTCTTTGTTTTTATCTCCTAAACCGTTTTATCCAATTCTCTTAACCGTTATACGTCTTGTTATTTAGAATTTGCTGTTTGCGGTTCCGATAATAAAACTTCCAACTTACGTTACACAGCAACAGAACGCAAGTATCGACGAAGCGCGGTGAAATAACGCGAGAACACCTCGAGAACGTTTTCACGAACCAACTCCATGCGTCAATGTTCGTCACGTTCTTCGCCAAATTTTGAATACCGTGGGAATACCGTTTCGAATACCGCTTATACTCTTAATCGGAGTGTATCCAAAAAAGGCAAAGTCGACGGAAAAAGCGGATCGACTTTCAGGCTAAGCTGAACGAATCGCACGAATCGGGACGAACGATACGTCGCGTCGCGTCTCGTCGCGATCACATAAATACCCGAGAAACGTCGACAAGTTTATGACACATCTTTCAAGACGAGATGTTCTTTTAGAGATAGGATTTTAGCACCGTATGGAACAGGGCTGTTTTCTCTTAAGAATCGTTCGACTAGATCCTAACAACGCGTAGGCTCTCGTGAACTGCATTCGTTCTCTGGTGCACGACCACGCTTCCCGATGCTCGTGCATCGTTCACGATGAAACACACCTGTCGTATACGTCGTGCAACATCCAATCCGCCTACGATTTGCATTGAAACTCCGTTAGACTGGTTTCAGTTTCCGCTACCGTTTGTATAATACAATCGCTTTTCTCCTTTTTTCTTTGCTACTTTGTTCGTTGTTTGCGTAACTCGACTCGTCGATGCTATCCTTGTCCTACCGATTTAAACCGACGCGTCCAAAGAGTGTCGATGCTTGAAATACTCACATACTTACTTAGTCTTACATATACCAATTTACTATTTATATATTATACTACTATGAAACTAATAATCCGACGAGTGATCGAAACGAGGCTTTATCGCTCGATTCGTTGCGATCAATACAAAAGAAATTTGCGGTAGCAACGGCAGAGCACGCGGCCGAACGAACATGCGCCACTCGCGTAAGCTACCGGTGCCGATCAAACAACGCTAGTCGCTCACGGTTCGTTCATCCAGCATTCGGACTCGAACAAAGTTGATCGCGATCTTCGTATCTCGCTCGAGTATCGTTTCCGCGACGCGATGCGAAGCGGCCAAGGACCGCTGGTTCGGGCGCGCGTCTAACCACGCGGAAGAGACGCGGCCGCGGATTCCCGCGCCAACCACGTTCGATCGTAACTTAACCCGTTTTTTCTCCCACGACGTTTGCCGACTCGTGCACATTGCGCTCGATAAATCAACACCGGATCGACCAGCGATTCCGCTCGTCGTAACATCTCCGCCATTATGAATCATCGCTCGATAATCTCGATATTTCGAAGTGGTCTGATCGCGTTGCATGCGCGATTCTAACGACGAAATTTTCCTACAACAGGTACAAGTTTCCAACTTCCGACGGAATAAAAACGTCTGCGCACGCGATTCGATCGCGACACGACGGACACGAGGTCATTTTTTCTTCGTTCGCCGCTAACAAAATCGATTTCGATCCCTCTCGCTCGCGAGTAACCTCGGATATCTCGCCGCGGCACCAATCACGATTTATGTACCGAGACTCGGCGAAATGGGTGCACCTATACCCACGTTATTTATGCCAACTTCGCGTATCTGCTTGCTCGTAAATAAGTATAACGAAACGTACATGCGAGTACAATTCACTTAAGCGCGACATCGCACTGGTTTCCACTGGACGCGGCTATCAACTAAGGGAATGTCTTGTTAATTTATCGTTCGTTGCGAATCCGAGCGGTAGTTTGTACAACGAAACGACGCGTATCAAATTCGTAGCCGATCGATTCTGCGATCGAACGAGTCTTTCCGCGTATCGATTCGACCGTGTCTACAAAAGTGCTATCTTCAAAAAAATGTACAGGTACGAAATCCAATGTCGCGCAAGTTTCATTCTTTTCATGTTGCTACGAGTTTTATGTTCTTTTAAAAGTTTCTTCTTAACGTTGATATCTAACATTTTTCTATTAGACAATCGTCTATCCATTAGGCTCGAACGAATTTTACTCGAAACAGAAATTGCTGTCTAATAGAATAAAATTTCGCGCGATAAAAAAAGCTGAAATTTACGAGGTAAGTTAAAAAAAAAATGGTCTAAGGGAATACTTGGACGAACAAAGGTAAAAAAATAAAGAAAAGTATCGGCTGTGGATTCTCGTTGGCTCCACGATACTCTTTGTGCGACGCGTAATACCGGTTCAAAGATGCATGCAAAGGTTTCTCTTCCAAAGTCTCAAAGAACCAATGAACAGATCGCAGAGAGTCGTAAAGACTTGGTTTTAATACTCGCGAGGCAACCAAGAACATCGAAGAAGGTACAACGACCATTTCTGCACCGAGTTCGCGTTGTTCCTCCAACATCCGTTCACACGAGTTTCGTTTTAGTTAAAAAGGATATGGAAACGTATGTTAGAAAAGGGGGGGGCGGGTGGAGCGGGGGGAAATGACAACATAAAAGCTGCCTTTGGATATTTGATATTCTTCTTAACGGAAACCTAGCCCAAACCTTGACATATTAATCTTTTATAGTAACTAACGTCTTGCTTCTGTTCCACTACATTCGATCGTAAAAACCAGAAAACTCCTTTCTCTTGTACCTGAAAACATTAACATACCTTTCTTTTTTATTCATAAACATTGACATTCGAGGTGGCGTCTCTATGGAATTCCAGTGGAATTATTAGAACGACCAAAGGTGCTGTTGTTCTTTTTACGTCTGTGAAGATTTGCTTTTAATAGTCGTGCAGGGTCGAAATATTTGGATGGTTGGATTGTATCTCACTTATCTCCGGCAGGAAGCCCGAAGCACCGTTTGCTCGTCGGGTTTCCCCTTAATGGGCATAAAAGTGTACTTTACTGCCAGTCGTATGGGGATACCTATAATCTTAATATTTCTTTTATGCATCCCACGGAAATTGCGTCTATAGAAATGTTTAGTACTTCCTACAAACACGATACACATACATTTGAAATCTTTCGCTTTCATATAGGTGTTCTATGAATCGTATAACGGTACAACTAGCTAGATCAATTAGAAAGATTAATTCGTTTTTGACAAATATTTTATTTGTAACTACATATCTGCATTCCCTGAAATCGTTGATAGTAACGAATAATTTTTAAATATAAATAAATAATACTAAATAATACGATGACGATACGCTTCGATGTACATATATATTGCATTTTTCTACTTTAAATACTTCAATTATTATTCTCTCTACTATAACGATCATAGACATACGAAATTTCGTGCAACCAAATGCCAAGTGTTTACGCGACGAAATTATTTATCGCTAAAAATTGAGAAACTTGGACCGATACGATAAACGGTGAACATATAGCTTCTAAAATACACAGCAAATACGAGCTGCCTAGGCTTGAATAAGAACTTTCACCTTTGTCAGGGTATTACGCAATTTAGACAATTTAGACAAAGACGTACCCGATGAAGACGACGAGATCACCATCGAGAGAACCATCGACGAAAAACAGCAATGGTCCAATTCATCGAACGCATAGATAAAGATGAAAATCTTTTTAGCAGATGTACTATCTTTGACTATGTTTATCAAGCGTAAGAATTTTTCAACAATTTTTGTTCGACGTATCGTTTCGTAATTTCGGATCGATGCCACGGTATTTGACAACCTTGTTCCTTTCATCCGTTTACTATTTCCACGACAAATATTACACCGTTGAATAGCTTCGCCTTTCTTATGTCTACGAATTCGGAAATAGCAAAGCGTTCGAAACAAAGCCACAAAAGTTTTCTGAAAAGCATGCGCGATGGCTGTGCACCGTTCGATCCACGACGAGAATTTGAATTGAACGCAATAACTTACGAAACCTTGAAAACGTGGCAAGTAGCAACCGTTCGATGTATCTTGATTAATAACTAGGAAACTATGACGCGTACAGCCCGAATACTCCATTCCCATGCCATGAGAACGCGATAAATTATAGTATACCATGCGGAACGAGTACAGCTAGGTTGCGAGGAAATCCTTTTCGACAGCAAAGCGTTTCTGATCGTTCGGATGTCCGAGATACGACCGACTGCGATACTCCGTCGTGCTCTACACGCCGAATAAATATGTATATCCAAGGGATTGTTCGATTTTCAATTTTATTCCAAATTTCCTGTTCCTATGGATAAACAGTTGCGAATCTATTCTTTCTTATTTAATTCTACGTCTATCCGATTTGAATTCGAGACAAGGACGATCGACTTTCGATGTACCGTCTTCCTCGAGCAAAGGAACCGTGTTGCACGCACGCTGCTACTCGAGCAGCGACTTTCGATAAACGTTCGATCCGAACAGATCGCGCAATCAGCGAATACTCGTTCGCGTGTCCACATTTCCCTCCACAAAACTGATAATTACGTTATAAAGAGACACTCTCAAAGTGCTATAAAGGGCCGAACAACACTAAAAATATCTCGATAAAGGCGCGCTCGATTTCTTTTCCGCATTGCATCGCCGCTTTACGCAGTCGTTGGGTATTTCTCACGAGCGCTAGCGTGCGTATTTACTGTCTGCGTATCCATAAGAATTCTTCTTATCCATGTAAATACGATCGTGCAAGCTATTTTACATAGGTAAAGATAGCTAAGTGTAGATAGATGGATTAATAGTCGTCTTTCGGGTAATATGCGCAGGAATGTCTTGAAATCGATCGTAACAACGGTAAAAATTGCTGCATATATTTTTATATAATTATAGTCGTATCTATAATCATATCGATAGAGACTACCGAAATGAATTATCATCGTTTTTCCGAACACGTAGAAGATTTAAAAGTAGAAGTTCGTCTATTTTCTGACTTTTTGTCTCTAGAGAAAACGAACAAAAACTTAATAAATAAATGACAACGAACATACGACTCGAGAAGCGTATCTACGACAAAGTAGTCGTCTCGTAAAATCATTATTAATTAACTACATACGGTTTCGCCGTAGTAGCGTGTAATGAGTACAAGGTTCGTGCTATTAGCCGTCATAAATAATAAGTAAACGCCAAGTAGCTCGAGTACAGAGAAAATGAGAGGGAGAAGGAGGAAACTTAAGAGCGGGACGATTATTAACGACCAATTTTCCACCCCCAAGAAACTTTGCTTTAAAAAAAAAAATATTAACGAACACATGATCGACGTAATACCGTACCTATTTACATAACGTTAACTCTGCGTTGCGTCTCTAGTAATAAAACATCGGTAGATGCTACTGAAGCTATTCTATTACGACACGCTACGACAGATACGCCAAAACTGTTTCGTTACTCGCGTGTATACGAGCGCGAGCGAAACGAAAAGAAAGAAGGAAAACAAGCTGGTAAATTCTTCCGTAGTTTATTCGAAACGCTTCGATTCTACCTTTGTGTCAATGTGAAACGTTATGGTCCATAAACCTTGGCGAACGTTCACGCGTTATTCCGCCACATGATATAAACGGCATTCCCTCAGCTGCCTTTGAAACAGCGAAGTAAAATAGCATATAAAAGTTCGAGCTACGATGATCGGAATAAATATATAGGATCATCGGTCGATGTTCGCGGCATAACAATTTCAGCACCGAAAAAAAACGAGTGACAACGGGGTTGCCGGTCGACCAAGATGGTCGAGGTTTCCCTTGGATGCACAAGGAATTCCTATTTTAAACTGTCCCATCGATGAGCGTCACAGCGCCGCAGCGAATTCACCGAACGTATTTTGATCGGGTAGTATACACGTATACACGGACTCGAAGGGAACTAGTTTTTGAATTTTTTCCCAGCATCGCTCCGTGATTGCATGCCTCTACGAGTCGCTGGAACGAACGTTAGCGTCTCTGTATCAAAGATGATACGTATAAAAGCATCGGAACAATATTGTCGTGCATCCGTTTATACGAAGAACATGTGGGTGTCGTCATGTGAGAGTGCTTCTTTCCCTCCGTCGAACGTTTCAAATTTTACAACATCGTTTCGCACGATTAACTGGCAGCGAGAAATACGAAAGATTTTCATCGAGAGCTACCAACCATATCCTTATCGACATTTTTCTCCTCCTATTTATTTCCAACGAAACGAAAATTCTTCAAATACTTGAAATAGCGTTTCGCGTACGCGATAAAATCGATTCTCTCGGTATTTTTCTTTCTTTTTTTTTTTCAAAATTTATAAAATCGTAAATACCGTAGAGTTAAGTAATAAAATTCAGCTTCTATACCGTTTCGGTACAAGTACGTAACAATTTTCTCTCTACTTCTCTCTCTAAAGATCTCTAATACTTAGCATAAACTTTCTGCAAAACTTGTACGAATAGCCTGTTCATATGTAACCTGAGAATCTTACTGTCGCAGCCGAGATTTGACAAACAAACCGACAATCTCACAGTTATTGTTCCAATCGTAAATCTGATTCTCGTTGAGTTCGTCGCGTTAACCGAGCAGAGCTAAACCTCCGTATTACCGCTCTCGGTTAGCAAACGTAAGCAATTAACTACGCGTACGACCGATTTCCGATTAAAGTTAACAAGATCTATACCACGGATACGTGATACGTGATACGTAATCGAAAAAATGGAACTCTAGGGCATTTCCGACGGAATCGACCACGGCAATCCCCGACGAATGGCTAACAGATCCGAAACGTGTTACTGCGTGACCGTAGGCGGCAAAGGATTCGCTTTATATAGACGTGTAGTATCGCCGATGATTCTAGCCACCACATTGATAGATCGTTTTATGGTTGAAGAATGGAGTAACCGTTTCGATAAATATTCGTAGGGATGTGTTCCATTCTATTCAAACCGGAACCGTATATAGCAATTATTCTTTCCTTTCTTGACGTTGTCAATCGACCAGCTCGTAACGTTTATGGCGAGGTAATACACGTTACCCGATAATAATTGATCGATCTCGCTTCTATATCTTTCGTGTAGATTAAGGAAAACACGGTGAACCGACGAGCCAATGAGCGTCGATTTATCGCACTTTGTGTTCGGCAAAACGATTCATGGAACGTGGGCGCGCATCGATTTTCTCCATAACGTTCGTCGATTTGAACGATTACGTACGGTTAAGAGAGACGATAAGCTAACCTTCGATCGAATATAAGTATACATTTGAAGAGATTTAGACGTCAACAAGAGTAATAAAACCTCGTATGTAAGAAGCGTGCAAGGAAAGCGTCCGATCGCGAGTATTAAACAGCTGGATAGATTTTCATAATAATAATAATAATAGGAGAGGGATTTTTAAATCGAGAACGGCGATATAAAAGCGATATGATATAAAAAGAAAGAGCGATATTGTTGTTGGACAGAAATCGAGTCATCGCATAGCAGCGTTAAGCCAAGAGAGATAGGATAAGTCGAGACTCCAATTCCAAATTCCGCGTTACAATATGTAGGATTTCAAGCAAAGATCTATACTAGCAGTCGGTACCACGGTCACGACTTCCGCGTTTTCAGCAGGGCAATTCGTGCTTGCTTCGCGATTCGTTCGAGTCACCGAGGTTTCACCGACATCGATCTTCCTGCTGGTCATGGATAAGCGTGTAACTGTGTTCGGGCTTCTTCAAACGTAGAAGGAGCACCAACGCGAATCGATGGGCTAGTAAAACGCCTCGCGACGGGAGAGCAATTAAACGATCGATTTATGGTTCCCGCCAATCGTTACACGCCAGGTACCTGTTAGGTTAGCTCGTTGATAACGTTCCAGCGGCGCATACTTAGGCATCTCATTGTACCAAGTACCTGTTGGATACCTACTACGAGACGTACATGTCCATCCAGATCTCTGACTAACGCGAACACTGTACACCTGTATGAAACTGATCGCGAACCTTTCACAACCACCGTACAACCAGCCTATTTTTCAGCACATACGAGTCGCAGTCGTGAAACGCTTTCGAAAACGCGTATGAGAAGCACGCGTTTTTCATAAATGATCGATAACATGGCGAGTCATTTGTTAATTTCGTTAAAAATGCCTGTTAGAATATCTTTTTTCTATACCTTCGTGACAATTTAACAAACATCCTTAATAATAAATATGCTAATAGTAATAATATTCCAAGAAAATTGAGTAACTTTCCTATGGCGAACAATTTTGCAAACTAAAAAGTTCATTTTCGACGGTTCATTTTTACGTTATAGTTATCGACCAATTGTAAGTCACCGAATGTTGCCCGATTTTCAAATTACCGCCATTCACTGTAAATATAGACGCGCCCAAGTAGTAAACGCATCCGATGTATGTATCATACCTGGTACGCGTATCGAAATACTAGTACACGCTCATTGATAGATATGTACCACCGATTCAAGCCACGTAGCTTATGTCATGAAAACCGGATTCGAACGACGCACAGCCGCGCTCCGTTAATCAGAAGTACCCTTTACATAATGCTTTCTGTCCGATCTCTCTACGATCTAAGAGTATATCCGAGAAATAATAAAAAAAATCCCATCTATCGCAATAATTAAAAACATTTCAAAGCGAGATAAACTGCTATGACAAAGACAGGAGAAGGGACGAAGAAAATTAATCATGGGTTACCAATCTCGTTGACAGTTATAATCACGATCGATATTCCGTATATTTTCTGTAAGATACATATCCGATCTCTCGCATGAATTTCTAATCAGTACATATGTTATCCTATATCGAACAAACACGCGAAAGAGTAGTAACCTTTGATTTCCTCATCCTGTATTTTATTTCATTTATTTAATTCATTTTATCTATCTGTACGCCTTATATTATTTTCCTCTTTCTCTAAACCACGACGATTAATTAACCTATGAACTAAAACAAAGTACATAAATGTTATACCTTATAGAATAACTATTGTAAGTTTTTAATCGACCTACTCTTTTTTACAATGGAATCAAACTCGAAGAATTTGAAGCGATCGATATAGATACATTTCTCGATATACTTTCCCTGCCGCGAAACTACAGGTTCTACTGAGATTTCAGTTGTATTTATCAAAATTATCAGTACAAAATAATTACACGTCTTACGATTATTATTATTACGCTGTACGATGCCATGGCACGAACGAAGGAATGGTACGAAGGAAAATGGCACGAACGCGGCTTTGTTAACAGATTTTCGAGTTCCCTTCGAGAATCAATAACGTCATCGGTGAAAAGCTAGCAAGTTTGCTCGCGAGATTCGCGACAACGGAAATTGGCAATAGCGGCTTGCCTTTGCGCAGCGACGAAGAACGTTTCAATCGGCGTAAAGTGGACGGCCGTCAGTCAACCGAGTCAACAGCGTATAATTGGAATCGAGCGGAGCGAACAGTGACCGTGCGCAAAGACCAAACCGAGTAATTACGAAACATCGCCACGCTTTCGATAGAAACTGGAAACCAGCGCGGCGGTTCCACTCGGTTCGAATCGACGCGATCGCTCGTAACGTGACTGTGTCGTCGCGTCCCGCGTAAGCAAGCATGTACACAAGAGTTGCGTGTGCAGTGCATGCATGCACGAACGACCGATCGACCGAGCCACAGCCCCCGGGAAGATAGAAGGCATCTTCTCCAACACGACCCACCTTTCCATTTTCTTTAAGGACACCGTTTCTCGTACGCCCGAGCAAACCAGTTCTAAGCGTATGCACGCGATACTCGTCTCTCGACGCGAGCCATTCGAGTGCCATCTTACGCTCTGGTCGCGGCCAGAACCAAACCTGCGCCTCTGAGTCTCTACTGCCTCTTTTTCTACCTCTTGTTCGAGAAACGTTAAGCCGCCGTATTTTTGCGCTTGAAATATGAAGCACGAATGCCGACCGGTTCGTGTATACAGGGTGAGGCACTTGAAATCTTTCCTTTCATCGTACCTTATCGTCTTTGGAGGAAAATGGGCCGGAATAAAGATTTTTTCCCATTTCCTCACATTTTTCCTTTTCTCTTTTCATTTCTGTATGTACAAACGTACATATATCGGAACATTTTTATATACATACGTATCTTGTCCATTTTTACGACCGGATTATTGCGATATCACTGATGCTGGTCGGTGATTTCCAACGTCTCGTTCTCTACTCTATACGCATGCTTCGCACCACTCGATTGCCTTCGATTAAACGTTAAACAGTAATCGATAAGTAACGATAAAAATCAAATTAAACGATACGTATAGAAAATAGATAGAAATACCAAAATAATTCATTTAAAGTATCAAATATCATAAGAAACAAAGTAAATTCACTTTTCTGTGCAACAACTTCGAATACAGACGTTACATCTGCATCTACCAATTTACCGGTGAAATAAAATTGTTACGCCCGTATTGTCTCCTGCAATTCTCACGGAATTGCGCGAGTGACCTGGATTCATGGTTTGCGTTTAAGCCGTGACGAAACCCGGCGTAATGAGACCACAATATCGTGGTGGTCCACCGTGTGCACGTTAACCCGTAATCCGTGCAACATGCATAAAACTGTCCTCCTAATCCTAATAATAAACATCATAATCCTAAATCGCAGCTTAATCGGCAACTTGATAACGTTGAAACTGTTTGATATTTTGTTCCTACTGAAAATCAAAGTACGTTAGTTTTGGAGACAAAAATAAAATTGAATTGAATTTACCGTCGATCGTTCCCACTCGTAACTTCCTTCTTGACTAAGAAATTTGCCACTGATCGTGCCATCGAACAATTCCTTTATCGAGCTACTAGACATTTGCGCGGCATCTTTTGCCGCAAAGGACTCGATGAATAGAAAATAAAATCCGACGCACAAAAGGAAATCTATTCGATCGATAACAGACAAACTACGAAACATTGAAAGATGAACGAAGCCACCAACGACCATCCATCCGATTGTAATCGCCGTTTCAACGATCACACCAAAAAACGATGCGATATCAAAGGTCACGACTGCCACCGTGATCGACAAAGTCGCGTCGATGCGAATGCCAACAGCACCGTAAAACATCCGTCCGGCATACGATCGTCCGGCATAATCTTCATAAATCATATGTATTTATACGACGTAATTTTTCCAAGATATTTTCTCGAGAACTTGGTCGCTTAACATCGAAAACCTTTTACAAAGACCGAAATGGAACGACTTTCGATTTGACGAATATAATCGAACGTCCTAGCCAAAATCATACCAATCATGGACACGTTGATTCAACGTTATCCTAAAAAAAGGAAAAAAGAAAGAAAGAAAGAAAAAGCGCCTTTTCTATTTATCATTCGCGAATATCTAACAAACTATTTTTCAGAAAATATGTAAAGCGATTACGTGCTATAAAAATACAAAGCGTTTCGTAATTCGATAAGCTTTCATAATACACGGAAAGGGACAGTTACTATATGCCGGCGTGAAACTCTCGATCGGTGGTAAGAAGCGAAGCGAATAAAAATCCGCCGAGCATCCAAACGTGTTCCTTTTCCATTCATCTTGCTAACGAGATCCGTTCGATTTTGCCCACGCACCTGCAATTCTCGCCCGCGCATACAGAACGAGGGCATGCATAGTGTTTCGCGATGACGACAGCTACGCGTTATACTCGTACGACGTTGATCTCTCGACAAGATAAAAGATGCATCCTTTTCTTTCACGCACCGTACTTACATTCTTCGTGATATATACGTTTCTCTAGCGAGTGGTCCCGAGTGCTTCACGATAATACGCACTAGAAAAAGAAGAGTTGGGTCGGAACTCGGGGCTATCGGACCAACATTGCAAAGCATTTATTACGCGTACGGAGTAATCGCCGACCTTTTACGGTACATGCTTCTATCGCAGCGATCCAAAGTCCACGAACGCAAACGTACGGACGAATTGTCCGAAAAACTTTACTCGGAAAGTAATTGTTTAATTTTAAAAAAGACTGCATCTCCATCTCCATTTCCTCGTTTGGTATCAATTCATAACTAATATATCGGAAAGTGATATTTACGCAACGATACCGAGCACCTTTTACTCCCGTTACAAAACACAGCTCATTACCTAACGGCTTGTCCGTTGAAAGAACAATAGCAACTGAAACCGGGAGGATTTCGACAGCTCGTAATTACATATAGGTGGACCGTGTGAAAATTCGTTACGAGTGATAGCGATATTTGTGGAATTCGATGTCGAGGGTTGAAAGCGAAGGAACGAAGAAACCGTTGCACGAAACACGCGCGAGTTTATCGTTCTTCTCGCGAGAGCAGCGCGTTGATGGAATTTTACGACGCAAAATTCCAGCCGTCCTCGCTTTCCCGTCAGAACTTACGCGATACGGCGGCATTCGCACGCGCAGAAACACCACGAAGCGACACGACACGACACGATGCCACGCAACCGGCGGATCTTCCAAGTACACCGTAGCGATTATCTTCGTGTGTGGTTTACGATATCATCCATTCGAAGGGATTAAAAGGTAGATTCTCGCTCTCAAGAACAACGACCCTGAAGGAGTTTCGGCGAAATCGGCGTGTCATTCCGATCTAGCTATCGCGCCACGGAATAACTCTCATCGATAATGAGAAAGAGAGAAACAGAAGCTGAAAGCACTGCCAGAACGATACGTATTACCACAGCAAATGGAAATTGTGCCTCGCGTAATAACGTTACTTATAATAATAAATAAAATTACTTTTCCCTCTTCCCGAAGCTTCTCGCTGACAGTTAGGTTGTCTGAATTCAAACGATCTTAAAGGAAGAAAAATTGCTACGTTAACGAGCGTAAACGCAAACTAAAAGTCAAGTTGTTCGAAATCGTTCGACGTGGTTGCGAAGATATACTACTACTAATTTACTACTACTACTAATACAGATTTAACACTCAAGAGAACGTTAACGGATGATATGATATACGAACTCGTA
This sequence comes from Bombus impatiens, assembly GCF_000188095.3. Classification (NCBI taxonomy): domain Eukaryota; kingdom Metazoa; phylum Arthropoda; class Insecta; order Hymenoptera; family Apidae; genus Bombus; species Bombus impatiens. Next base: position 122,857 of record NT_176554.1, on the reverse strand, counting down.
TCTTAAAACTGAGAAAATAAATGAACGGGCCGGTAGACTTGGTAAACTTGTAAGAGAATCGGACTGATCGCGTTTCGAAAAGGATATAATTTAAAAGGATATAAATTAAAAAAATGCATTTTGCCATTGGTCGAACCTCGTTCGCGCGAGGATAAGAAAGGAAAAGAGCGAAGATGAAAGCGTATAGAAGGAATAGCAAGGTAAGACAGAACAGCCGGCTCTTAGGATGGAAAGCAAATCCGTTTGTGATTCTTTGGTTGCATCCGCGTCTAACCACGAACCGCATGTTGTTCGCGATACCGCAATGACCAACAAAAAGATTCTTAGCATCCGGCCAGGGGAGCCGTCGTTAAATTCTCGCCAACAAATTTCATTATGTAAACGCAACATTTTCAGTCAAAGGCTTTCTCGTTTCTGCACCTCTCGCGGCCACGTTAAACCGACAGAGCGCCAGCATACTTTCTCGCATAAAATTTTGCATCGCGACACGAGAATTTCACAACCCTTGAACGAGTTCCTTCGCAAAAGTACCACTCTTCTCCTTCTCTTTCTCCTTCTCCTTCTCCGTTTTTCTCTACGAGACTTTAGACTTTAAATTATGGTAATACATGTTTGGGCCTACATGTGTGTAGACCCACTGAAAAACGAACACCAAACAGCAACATTCTAGTATATAAACTTTAGAACCCGCTAAATGAACGCAACAGACATGATAATTCATGACCCGAGAATAATAAGCGAGGAGGAACTAGGTGTCGTTAATCTTGCTGAAAGTTTGAGGAAGATAGGCGAATATCGCCATCCTGACTCTAAACGTTAACTAGAAATAACATCGTCGAATAAATTATACGTGATCAGTTTGAATCTCAATAAGTCATCCACAATTGAATCAAATATAAGTATTATATATTGCTTTTAAATCACACGTAAATCGAATCGTATTGAAACTGTATTAACGTTAAGTTTCAACTAACGCCAGACTTTTGCTACAAAATGGATAAAAATGAGAGCTACGCATTTTCAGGATTTAAGTTTCCAATTATTCATATACGGTATAACTTTCCTTAACTAATGAACTCGCTAGAAACTTGCGCTCATAGTTGGAGCAAATTTCTTAGAAACTCGACGACGTGATAGCAAAGTGTTAACAAACCAGCGAAACTTTCAAACGTTCAACAATTGAAATTTATGCGATTACATGTCGTTCTCATCGCGAGTAACGCCATCGTACTCGCTGTACAATCTATCTGCGTCACCAAGTTCGTCAGGTCCGCCGATATACGTAAAAACTGTCAGACCTTCTGCAAACATGGTTGACCGAATGTGCCAAGAAACGACCAGCCAGTCCGGTGCAATTTACAACGAAAAATACCGTTTCGCCGCTGTATTCTGTGTATTTAAAGGAAAGGCGGAACCGGACGCGGCGCGACACGGCTCGACGCGACGTCAGACGTTGAGACGAGGACGTCCCTTCAGTCGTCCCGTTAAGCGCGTGTTCTGGTGGCTGGGATTTTCAATTCCGAACGAATACACCTAGATCCATATACGAATGTGTGCTGCGTATAACGAAGGGGCAAGCTCAACCGAAGAGGCGCATGGCGGTTACATCGTTTATGTATATCGCGGACTCGTAGACGTTCATCGAAGTAAGCAACGTATCATGACTTTGATATTTGCCGTGCGTGGCTCCGAGTGCACACGCGTCTTTCCCCAACAGAGGCTCGCATATCGCATATCGCATATCGCATAAGAATATGTCCATCGAGATAAACGTAAATATACGCAAATAGAATGTCCCAGAAATACAAGCCGACCAGCGGCATCGTGTTTCTGCGAAACTCTCCAACCAACAGCTATTTTTCGCAGAAATGTATATTCGGATGTAATTACGGCTAGTAGGAAGCACGAGAAACTCGAATACAATGACCATTCATTTGCATCTTATGTAACCAAATTTTGACAAAGTAATGCGAAAAGAAAATAAATTCTTATTGATTGATTTTGTTACTTCGATGCGAATATTATGAACCAATGTTTCCTACAAATATCGCATATCGTTTTTACTCTCGGTAATAGTCCTCCGAATCTTTTCGCGGACAAATAGGCGCGCTATGAGATTCTTCCACCTCCGTTTACTCTTCGATCAGTGAATCTCATCCAAGGAAGATAATTACGATCCTCGCGATGATTTAGTCGATTAGCCCGTAATATAATCGTAAACCGGTGTAGCCACAGTGAAATAAATATTTCTCGTTCTCGAATTCTATAGCGATTCGAGCTTGGACACTTAGACCAAGAATCGAACGATCAACCATCGCGACACTCTGATCGTCTTTATCGAGATACCGATGTAACGATGATTACTTGCTCCGTTACCGTCGCTAGGTTACAGACGGAACCTAGTCGAAACAAAAAAGAAATTGAAAACGATCAGTGAACAGTCGACGTCATCGCGAATCGACTTCGAGTTCAAGCTTTTTCACTACGCTGAGATAGCGATTTTACGAAACGACAGTTGCCAAGCGATTGCTCTTTTCAAATGCCTAATATCAAAGTAACCAATATATAATAATAACGATTCGTTGCACATACTTTTCCAATCTCGCTAGAAACATACATAGATCATAATACTCAAGTATATACGTACAGGTGTTCTATTCGTACAAGAACGTTTCATGTAATCGTTATCCCTTTTAGGTTGTTGAATATAAATAATATACCACAGACAGATGGTCGTTGTCATGAACACTATCGTTATTTTGCAAATATTAAATATAAAATATAACTGAAATATAAAAATAATAGCATAATCTCACACAGATGTGATAACACTTGTAACTCTTTGCCGTCTAAATAAATTATATATATGATATTTAACGATGTCGATCACTCGCTCGAAAGAAGAATCAATTCTATCAGCGGTGTTTAATAATTATGAGATCTACGTAACTTAAGAAGATTCGAAAAGACCGCCACGGAAGATCAATATGTACACTGTACACCGATGGTAGCGCCAGAACCAGTTGACCTAATAATACAACCAGTCACTTCGCGTATAATTCCTTTCGTGATCGACGTATGTATATACACATATGCGTATCATCTATGCACGTTATACACATAGAATTGTATACGCGAATACGTGGGATACCATTGAACGAAGAGATCTACGTTAAAAGCAACGTGAATCGTGAATCCCGAAGTACGGATGTAACACGTTGAGACGTGTACATTTCTTCGCAACCCGGGAGTGCGAGTTTCTTGCGCATGCGACGAAACGTGAGTAAAAGCGCTTTACCTCAGCAACGGCCAGAGAGTGGCCACGATATTTCAAACAGGTGCAGAAAATTTTCTGCCAACATCCATCAATTTCCGTTAATTTAATGCAACTTCCATGTAAATTTAGAATGTTAGAACGCTATTCTCACGTATTGCCGAATTACATTACGTAGTATGACGCGTATTTCCTCCGTAAAAAGACGTTTCACTTGGATGCATCGAAGAACAGCACACTTGTACAAAAATTATAGTATAAAATAGTATAAAAATTAAATTAATACATAATTAACATATAACGATATATTAAAACAACTGATTTAGATAACTACGTACATATTTCCCGACAATCGATCGAAAGAGATATTTAAAGATAATTTTTGTACAGAAAGTGTATAACAGTCGTAACAATATAAACGTTAGAATGCTTTATCGTTTCGAAATCTATAGTTACTTTATCAAATACGCGAATTAAACGTGGTATTATCGTGCTATTAACGTAGCAAAAGTAAAGTGAATTAAAAAAATGCTACTATAAGAATATCTAATGGTTGACAGAAAAAATAGCAATCGGTTACTGTACAAGTATTTATGCTAACACGATCATGGTTCGCGAATGCAAACGAATGCACCGAAATCTGCTTCGAAATGATTTTCCACTAGCCGATCAAATCGATCCCCGTTAACCTTGACATTTTGCATGGCACTCGCCATGGATTTATTTTAGAAAGGTAGAATACAACGTGCCACGAGAAACTCGCGAAACCAACAGGCTCGCTGGTTACTTTCCTTACACGTACAGAGATAGGATACATTCGCCGTACGGTGTTCTATATTCTGCATTCTACAGGATGAACGCCAACAACAGCACGAGAAAGCTTTGTCTATTGGCTAACGGCCAATTACCAACGACTCGAAGGAAAGGGAAATTTTTCATATTTACATATTTGAACGAATAACGATAAACGATACGAGCAAAGTATGTTATTTGAAAGCAAACTGTTAAAACTTTTGTCTCGCCATTTTATCGATTATAGATTATAGATAGAGCCTGTTCCTCGGTTAGTCCTAGTTGCGTGGGTCACCCTGTATATAGCCATTGCAAACAGTCGATACATAGGTAACGTACTACGTATATGTATATGTTGGTAGTACGTATGTATATGGCACAGTTCTCTAGATCGCAGGTGCGCCTATCTATCTATAGACGCGCTTTCTCGTAAGATCGCAAAGTTCATCAAAGAAAACCAAACTCGAATAAATCGTGCGATTGCAGGTCGTTTCACGCTGAGATTGAGACTTGGAGCAGACAGGAAGAAACATGAAATTTCTTAGGAGAACTTGATCGATTGAAACCTGGGACAAAATTTCAGTGGTCGAATGCTTGTAAAAGTCTTGTCCACACAAAGGAAACTCGTCGTTTGTCCGTACGGTACTTGGCTGAAGATTGCTTCCAAAAAGACCAAACCTTCGGCATCCGAGGCAAGTTTCGTACTCAGTTTTACATCGAGTTTCTTTTTCGTCGATCGCTGCCCGATCCTCCGCACCAATCACGCACGTACGTACTTACATACGACATTCAGTGTCGACACGGTCGCGCAAAACCGACTACCGTTTCCGAGAATTTCCCTTCCTATTGAACTGCAGTCGATTACCATGAGAATTCTCGCGAGACTTTCGATCGATCAGATCCTAAGAATCTATCGATTCGCGCGCAAGATACGCGACACCTCCTACCTATGCAAGTATTTATTCGTTTCACATAGTTACTAAACTTTCGAGATCGTCGTTCAATTCGACGTTTTCATACCGAATGACGATCCGCGTGAACGAGACGCGTGAGCTGATAATCGAGGCTTACCGGTATGTAACGGGAGCCATAATGCCATCCTGTAATGCCATAGCTGTAAACGATCGACGAAACGGACATTGGTAAAACAGATAGACGAGGGAATACAAAGTAACTCGCTGTCGTTACGGTACAAACAGGTCTTAACAAGTTATCTCCTGCAAACGAACGAGCCACCATGGACTTCGTATTTTGTCAAGTATGCCGACGTTGTGAACGATCAAAGAGGGATGTCCCACTTCAATTGGCCAGTAGGCAACAGTAATTATCATGTACTTAGAACCGGCTGCTTTCCATACATCAAATATCACTGTACCAAGAGGCCACGACAGGACCTCAGCGCCGAGGACAAATTTTTCAAGGCGATCAAGCTTCTGAACCTTGGTATACATTTTCTCATACCGTATTTATCAAAAATAAAAGGGTGCCTCGCCACGTCGATACGCGCTCATCGTCATTCTTACACGATCCATCCGTCCTTTACCTTCGTTCACATTTTTTCCATCCAAAGATACCGAAGAAAGTACACGGCGGAGATTCGACGCCTGGCGTGGCGTCTCGCCACTATAATTAACGACGATTAGCTATTTCAGATCTTATTTCTTATCCTATCAGGTATACCTACATTAATGTATGGACTGGCAGCAATTTTATTGATCAGACACCGAGAAATCGTGAATACGTCCCAAGGAAACGTAGTGATATATTTCTTACTGCCCGAGGACAAAGGTTCCATGTACTGATATACACGTAGATGTACACATTGTATTAATTAAAGGTAATTTTATATGATGTAAATAAAACGTCAAATGAAAAGGCTATAGAATTTAACGTATTCGTACGCATGCATACACACACACACACACTCACACATACACACGCACACACACACGAGATACGTTCCAAACGGTCTTCGATTATAAAATCTGCCGTTTTACTTAACCGACGTTTAGCTAGAATATTTATGACGGAACGTATTCCGTTCCGTCGTGCAATTGCATTTATTAAAATTATGAATCCAAATTAAGTAGCTGCATGTACAAATGTACGACTATATCGGTGCATTTGAATGAGGTGATAGACATCTATCCGTTGATTCGACTTTTAGAGAAGATAATAGCATTTCCTACTGCGTAAAAAGGAACCGTGCACGTTTGTTGGCAAGCACCTAATGACCCGACGATGACTGATTCGAAGACAATAAAGCGTGATAAAGTGAAACTCGTGATTTAGATTCGGCTTGCGTTTGATATACAGCGATCGCGTTCCTGACCTACGATGACTAATGTTCCTTTTATGACGTCGCGTAAAGAGCAATACAATAAGAGACAATCGCAACGCGCCCGAGACGCGGCAAGTTCCGTTTCATCGCATTAATAATTCATTTGATAAATAATTAACTCACGACTGCCGAACAATCGTTTAACGACGCGCGGTCGAAGGAATTTCTTGAGCCAGCTGAACGAGAATTGGTTAAACAATTTGAAAAAATTAGAAATATTTGTACAAAAGATCTAACTTCTAGATAAGACTCGATATCTTAGTGTCGATGATTAATAACGAAGAATCGTATAGTTTTAGAATCGCGTAGAAACTTTAGCGAAAAGATTAACAACTGGCACCGAGTTTTCTCGATAAGGCACAAATAAAAGATTTAATTAACAGATGACTTTCACTCGACGGAGATGACGATAGGCGTCGGAACATGGCGAAAGAACTTTCACCGAGGAAGATCTGTACCTGTTGCGCAGCTTTTGTACGCCACATCAGCAACCTTCGACCTACTGGTATCGCTGCCTAATGCCAAGCCATCCTAGCGACTATCGCGATATCTAGAATCGTCCTATCGAAGGCTCGATACGCGTTATACGTTATGTCGTTGTCACAGCGCTTTACTCGACCGCGAGCAGAGACATCACCTTTCGAAAGGACAACAAGCGTTGGTGATTGGACGTACTTCCTGCCACCATTCGACGTAAAATACAGCTTGCCATAAATATTCAAATACAACAACTCGTACTTTTATTACATGTCCGATAAATCTAACATATTTATATTGGCTCCTTGAACTTAACCACATCCCGTTTCGATGACGGTACTGCTGCGCCGTAAAGGAAGCTGTACTTTTTCCTAGACCTAGGTATCGTTCATACGTGTTTCATTTTTCCTCTCTAAAGTAATAACGCTATCAACTTGTTCGAATAAATTCTTCGAAACTACGATAAGTCCTTTCAATCGCTTACCTTCGGAAAGTTATTACTAATATCGAGTAACGTGTATATCGTACATCTATCATTTATCGTCTATCGTTAGTATCGATTTTTTCAAGCAGACTTTTTTTTATAAATCATATACGTATGCGTATATCCTACTGTGGATGTCTCTGTTAACCCAATATATAGACAATTAGATAATTAACGAGTAAGACTCAAACTTACTTTGTTTTACTTCGAGTATAAAAAATTATCAAAGAATCATCGATGCGTGTAATACGATTTAGCAAGTCGATGATAAATTGAAACATTTATTCCGATTGAAAAGAGGTGTGCCATTGTAGTCGGTGATTGAGATTAACGTCGAAAAAGAGTAACTTAAAGTTAGAGGTTGTAGGTACCGTACACTCTTAAGCCATTAATTCTCCTCTTGTAATACCGTCCAAGTCGACAAGATCGGCATCGACCAAGCCGAAGGACCTGCGTGTCTTCCGTACAGAAGAACGGAACTCCGATTGCAGTTGTGCGGGAATCACACGGACCGATCGTACACCTTGTATCCACGCGAGACTCGTCTACATTCCGAGCACGTGTTAACGCGCCACGCTGTTTAACGTAGACGTAAAGTCGTGGACGTGGACGGAGGATCCGATCGTTGAAAGAGTTTGCAACGAAGTCGTAAAGTTGCGTCACGCACAATTAATTCACACAAGACCAGCGATCGCTATTTGCGTATTCGATTGGTCAAAACATTTCGAATTAGAGATGCTATCCATCTAGCCTTCGAACTTATTACAATATTAAAATGCTTTAGCGTCTTTCAATGCCAGTAAATCGATAAATATTCGTATATACCAATGAAGCTAACGTCCGCCAAGAGGAGAGAAAAGCTGACGGCAAAAGAAACATTTACATACGTCAAAAAGACGAGCTACGCGATTCGCATCTTGTCTCCTGACCGTGGAATAAGTCATCGTCTATTCTAACCTGCTTATTGTCCCCCGCGCGTAAACAACGGTATCATCGGACAACCTCGTGCGCCTATCGTACAATCTCGCTACCATTCATCCCGCGTTTACTCCATCATGGTTACAATGGTACATATTCGCGTGGCTCTCGAACGCAGAAATAATGGAATGGCATTGTCCGTGCGCGAGAACTGCAACAGGCATCCTTCTTGCGGTACGTGAACGAGTCCACGTGCAAATGGCTATTTCGTATAATCGGTGCGCGACACCCACCGAAAATGAACCGAGTCAAAGCATCGAAAGACAGTCACAACTGACGTTCCTTCCTCTGTTAAAACGAACGCGGTCGAAACAGATCACTGTCACGAAAATAATCGCCCTCGTAAAACAGTCTCTCGGTTCTCGCAGTTACTTCGCATTGTCCTCGTTGTCTCGCATCATCGTTCCCACCCAATGACGCAACGCGTTCAAGGCGTATCCGTGTGAACGTCGAAATATTCTCACAACCGAATGCAATTGCCGAAAGGAGTCGCAATTAACTCGTAACGCCCGACTTTTTACACCGAGACGAGTTTTCGAGGAGAGCATGCGTTATATAAGTCACGTGGATGAGATGCACCGGGTGACTTCGTAACTTGATTGCAAGCGGGTCTCCGTATCGAGGTAATTGAAACGCAGATCGTGAATACGCACAGATAATCTGCTGCTGGTTTCGTTTTTACGAAACGCATCGGTTAAATTTCACTGGATGATCGAATTTCTCTCTCTCTCTCTCTCTCTCTCTCTCTCTCTCTCTCTCCCCCCCCATCTATATGTACATTTATTTATCTATCTTACCGTTTATACACATCGCGTTCTAGTTCCCCGCCAATTCCATGTTACTTCTAATTAACGCAACCTAGCTTTAATAACATCCTGAACTGATCCTCCTTCAGCGTGATGCATCGCACAGATTAATTCAACAGATTAATCGTCGTATATTAATGACGAACACGCGAAGCACACGTACCAAAGGCGTACAATTAAACGCAACGCGGCTGTATTCTATCCGGTTCGCTTAAATTCCGCAGGACGCAGTTTCAATTCCGCAGCATATTATCATAGACACGTTATCGATTGAGATACGATGCTTGGTGTACATAGTTTCGCGAATACGATCGATCTTTGACAATCCTGTTACACGACGTAACGTCTTTCGTACCTTATAGTTCCTGTAACTTTGGATATCGGATGGATTTACACGCAACTCTTGGAAATTAGGTATGAGACAACGATCGTCTCGTAATATTTCAATTCGAAATTCGTACATCGATATCCTAAATTATTCGCTTAAAATAAAATGAAATAAAAGATCAAATAACAAATACGTAACATCGATAGTAATTGTTATTTATCATCTACTTTGAACGCCAAATTTTCTGAAACTTTGCTACAACTAATCATAACGTACTAGTCCATGTTCCAGCGTAAAAGTAAATCGTAAAATCCAAACGTGTCGAGCGTTTTATCCGATCGTCGTAATTAACAAATCGCCAACTCGTTAACGGACTTATAATTTTCATTCGTGCGAATATTTTCTCCCATTAACGAGCACTACCTTCCTTGGAAATTGTCGTTAGTACACCGTTTTTACTAGCTCGTCTAATCATTTCGCAATCGATCTTTAAGTTTTATCGAATCGCATAAATGTGTAGCACGACACGATGAACAGCACGACGTTCGCATCACGATTCATTCGCATTTGCGTTCTAACAATGTATCGTGACAACAACAGCTTAATTACCTTAACGGGGATGTAACATTATGATAATAAGACCTATAAGATCAACATGCACGTTCTATCGGAAACAATGAGATCAAGAATCGGTACTTGGCTCGGATCGGTATGTCGTTGATAGCACGGATAAGATTTAATTTTACATCGGAAAGAGCAGAGGAGAGTTGCTCCAGCAGCAAGTTTCCGATACAATTAAAGGAAAGAACCGTGAGACGAAAGGAAAGAGTCTAGTGGAGAAATCACGTACTCCATTATTACGCCACGCCGTCGCAGTTACGCCGATAACTCGAACAGAATCCGAAGGATCTAGATCGAAAATCACAACAATCACCGTGTCAACATCTGGTGCAAATTGCTCGATTTTGTTAAATGGAACGAGTTAAACGATAATGCAAGCCAATTTCGCATCGATGCGAAACTGATGCGATGATAATAACGCTGACGTGTCCAAACTGGCAAATCGGTTAACATAAGGGAAAAATCAGCTTAACAAGCGACACTGAACGAACGAAAAAGGAATGCGATTCGGAAGAGCGGCGCAGAAAATGTTCGAACGCTTGCAATACCGATTACGTACTTTGAACATTACGTTAATGTCCTGTGAGAATAGCGCGATAACCAAAAAAAATGGCTACTACCGTATAATATGCACTCGATATACGAGCTAATAACAATTACTTAGAGAAATCTGTAAAACCGCGGCAGAAACGACGCGGCAGCTCTACTTGACATTTATCACGAGTCGCTACAAAGGAATTCACATTCACCTCGCGGTATTGACATTGTAACGTCAATTCACATCAGAGACCAGGCCACGCACCGCGGACAGGATGGCACCCAGATGTCTGCACATTCTTGGTGCGCACCCTCGATAGTCTTAAGTACCCACCAGAGGTCTTGGCATTTTCATAGTTAAGGTCCTTCGGACCAAGCGAGTATTTCCTGTTTTAGATTTCCCTTTACGTTTATTGTCTACCACGTGTTAGCTTAGAAAGTTGGTTTTCTTCGCATCTGGTATGTTCCGTTAGCAACTTTCTCGCGAGGGCGGCTGAAACCCTTCCTGGTCCACCAACCGTCTTATTATCCAATCGGAGACGGTGTCTACAGCTCTCACTTCATTAACCAAAATTGTCATCGACAAATCCGATAGTCCCGTGTCCTTAGAACAAATCCGATAGTCCCGAATCCGATAGTCCCGTGTCCTTAGACACACCCATCCCTAGCCTTCCTCAGACATGGTATCGCCAGAAAGACTCACTTATTCTGTATCCTTAGAACAGTCAACGTATCTATACCGGTCTCTACCCTTATAACAGTCGCGTACTTAACGTATCGTTGTAACTAAGTCTTACATAACGTGGTTGGAGTGAATTGTGATTTATGTTAATTCAGTGTGTGTTACATTGTGATTGCTGAATTCGCAATAAAGTTTAATTAAAACAAAATTAATAGTTGTGTTACGGCTCAGCTACTTTTTATTTTCATCAACTAACCCCAAAAATTACCTGACAACATCGTCGCTACATCGATCCGTACGAACGTATCTACATACAGTGAAAGATGGTTCGGTGGTGCCCGAAAGCTAATTGCATTCTCAAGGTAATTCGGTTGATGAATGCATCCATCCGTAAGAAAGATATTTTCCTCGCTGCTCCCCAGGATATCCGCTCAAGCTCGTTGCCAACAGCCATTGTTAAAAGATAACCCTGCGCACTACATACGTTACCGAAAGACTGAAGCCTCGATCAAGACCCAGCCCTTCTAGATGTTTGCTCGTCTTATGCCTACGTGACGAATTCATATTCCTTTGTTTCGGCAGTTGGTGTCGTATGCAAAGCGGTTCAGGTTTCCCGAGTCGGTTGTAAATATTTGTTGACGTTACGATAACCCGGCGATATTATATACACCTTCGAACAATCGAAAGTTAATTACAAGTAAGCTTCCAGGCATCCAACTGTATCGTATATCGGCAGTTCTCCACGGTTCTGGCCACGTTACGAAAATAGTGACACTCGCTAATTAACTCGTTAATTAAGAAAATGTACAAAGATCGGATCAGACGAAATCATTGAAACTTTACGTACCGCTTATTTCGATCGTCGCCGATCTCGATGCCACGGGCAAACGATCCTTTCGTAGAAAGACCCGTTTCATCCGTTGAAAAGATAATGGGGTCAGGCCGTATGCTCGCGAAACGAGTAACGCGTGGATCGAAAGGAAAACGAAATTAACGATGGCTAACTGTCATTTGCACAATCAGGTTTAACGAGAGGTTTTAATTGCTCGGCTCGAGTAAAGAGCAAGCTAGGCTAGTTGCGTCAGTTTTGCGTAAGACGAAATCAATTAGCTATAATGAGAAATCGGTGCATATTCGTTAAAAGTGTACGTAACGACTGATAGTACGACTGATAGTAACGACTGATAGTACGGTACTGTGTAATTTAAATTTCTAATTTAACGGATCGTATAACGAACGAGAACTTTTTCTAAGAGAAAAATAAAATGACGCGTAAAATGTGCGTACTATATGTTTATTTCAAGTCGGATAGCCTAAATATTCGTAGTCCGGGATAAGTGTAGATATCCTCGCGCGCCAATGGAATTGATTGTTAGCGTAATCGATATTATAACAAACCGACGATTATCGATATCTCAATCTGTCCATATCGATCGAATCTGTCCATATCGCTATCCATATCACCATTAGTTTGCGAGATATTCGCAAAAACGGCCATTCCAGCTAACCTAATTCTTATCTTTTACTTATACTTTATAAACATATAGGTTTGGCATTTTATCCGGCTAGGGTGAGGAGGCGATCGGCAACCAATAATGACCCATACGAACGCAGTCACGGACGCACAATTATAGGCAGAATTCACTGTGCTGGTATCGACAGGTTTTTGCGAGTATTTTGGAAACTGAGGTAGGCCGAGCGACGGTTACGCGCTTACGCATACAGGAAAAGATTTTAAAAACGAGGTATTAAAAGATCTTCCACGTCCAGCAAGGTGCCGGCAGCTTTCTAAGTAATCAGAAAAATTGTTTAAGAAGCGTTCGTGGTTGAAAGTTCGCGTAGAATTGCCGTAACGACGACGCCGGCTGTACGAACAACGCAGCAGCTACAAGACGGTGCTACTACGGATCATGGATCTGACCTGTATTTTAGGTTTTTAACTACTGAAAATGGAGGTGACAAGAGTCAGGGGTATCGCGGACTCGTAACAAGTAACAAGCAACTTGGCCCCTTCTTTGAAACTCCGTGCGATAATCGTAATTCGATATATCTATGAGACACACGATACGGGTAAATTTCTTTTCCTGTCCGATGATTAAACATTTAGGTGATCGTGGTTGGAAATACGAGTTGATCGCGCACCGTTCGACACGGAACTGTGAACCTTAGGTAGGAAGCCACAATTCTGTATCTTTCTTACGCGAGAAACACTTGCAAGATATTACGAAATTAATTAATGCTTACATAGGTACGAGGTAAGATATTATAACAAAAGAAGAACAGAAGATTATAACTTTAAGAAATTTAAGAGAATTTAAGAGAAAGAGAATTCTTTACTACGCATCTATTACATTTATATTTTACATTATCTATCATATACCTATGTGTTTTACGCGTTAATTCTGAGATTATTATTTAGTAGAACGTAAAATATATCTTCGCTTTTAATAAAATACATAATTTATTATTATAGATAGATATATGATTTATTAAACTTTTAATAAAATATACTTTCGTTTTTAATAAAAACTGACATACAACCGAATCTATCTTCGATTAGCGAAATATGTTCGATAGACGGTATACATAATTTTCTTGGCAATTTCCTAACTTTTCTCAGCTATTGGCGATCGATCTTAAAGCGAAAGTCCCATTGAAATTATCCAAACATTTTATACTCGCGTAAAATGTTTTCGCGTACGATTATTACAGTATTCCGACGATAACATTCGTCATTTTCGCCGTTTTTCGAAAAGCTTGGACAAAATTTCGACTTGATCGGCGAATTTCATACTACGTATGAAAAGTCGTCAACGAGAATCTTGAAAAATTCATTCCCTTTGGAACCTTTCGTGTACGTTCTTTTGATCGTGATTCCTTTTCACACAGGAATTTCGACTCGACTTCTAGCTTCGCGCATCTTTACCTTCACCTTCGTTTTTCTCCGCGCCCGGCTATAATCTAGCCTCTTCCCATCTTATCCCTTGCTCGTGTCCTGCATCTGGCTACCTACTCTACAACCTGTGTATCTCACAATCACGATCAATGGACACGGTCAGTAGCCAGCAGCATGGTTAAAAGCGCCGCGCCCCTCTAAAGAAAGGAATACGTAAATTGGTGACTCGATCTGGAAGACATTCCGTAACATACAGGAACGAGTTTAGAAGCAAGCGTATACCTTTCAATTTGTTCCGACTGTTTTATGATCGGTCCATACCGATTGACAAACGTTTCAGCGAATGCAGTGTCCAATACTATTCTTATAATTTCCAATTTAGACTCTGTTTTCTTAAAAACTTAATTAACGCATCGTAGTCAGTTTATCGCCATCTTTATCTAATCTTAATCTAATCGAGTTAAGCGAACAGATATTTTTTGTTACGAAAATTCTTTTTCTTCAATTTTATCGAATTACACAACGACAAAGAATTACGCATATGAGAATAATGTTTGAACTTCTCCGATGCAAGTTGATAAATTTTCAAATTGAACACCGGCCTACTCAAAATTCTTCGTTTCATACGTTTAGTGTACGAAAGTATACGAATAGTATGTATTAGCGACGGCATTTCCTACAGTTCTAGAGGATCAGGTAAACAATTAGTCCGACGTTGTACTCCGAACCGATGCAGCAACCTACCGAACGTCTACCAGGAGGACGAATTGCAGGAAATCTATGGTGTTATAAAGGAAGACGTACATTCGCTTTCCACAGCAAGCTAATAAAAGCTATAAAAGAATAGATAAAAAGCTATCATCGATGTCGTTGATCCATTTATTTGAAATAGATAGACAGTAGCACTACGTTTAACGAAGTAACAATTTGGGAGATCTGGCCATCTGGCCATAGAGTGGGGAAAGCGGATTGAACGGCATTGTGTTGTGAGAGACGGCTTCACGGCTCGATAT
Source organism: Bombus impatiens (assembly GCF_000188095.3). Lineage (NCBI taxonomy): Eukaryota > Metazoa > Arthropoda > Insecta > Hymenoptera > Apidae > Bombus > Bombus impatiens. The sequence goes on along the minus strand of NT_176554.1, from coordinate 107,628 downwards.
AAACGTTCCTAAGATATAATTAAGTTTCAGAAGTAAGAAATTTCAAAGGTTATAATTCGACGATACTCGGCGAATGAATTCTTCTCTATTCCATAATTTATATCAAGGCAAATAACCGCTCGATCTAATTACGTAAAAAATTAATCGAATAGTACGTATCGCGATACACGTACTCTGTACTTGCATACGGTTAAGTGGAACGTCTGGCGTAAGAGGAGCTGACCGGTAAGTTCGGTAAATCAAACGTCGGACAGGGATTCGTTCTGATTAATTGAGTACAGATAAACGAAATCCCGCTGCATATATCATGCTCTGGTGTTTGTTCGTTATTATTACTCGCAAATACTACTCCATACATCATTTTTCGTTTGATCGCGATGAAAAGGAGGAACGAGACCACGGGGAAAAATGAAAATCAGAAACGAACGATCACGGGAATGCCTCTGCGTGTACGACAATCGAGCAATTTCTCCGAAACCAAGCGTACTAGAAATTAGAAAATAAATCGAGGGAACGTGTCTTCCCTCGATCTACGAACTATCGCATTCCTTCGAAACTACATAGTAAATGCAATAGAGAAGATCATAGCGAAACAACCGATCGAGAAAGACTCTCCTGCCGTTTAATTAAGGAACCATCGATCTGTACGAAGTAATTTGCCAAATCGATCGTTTGCGTTTTCGTTCCGTATTCGCTTTCCAATCATCGTTCCTATATAAATAATACACGACTGCTGTCGCCGTTTGCGACGCGACATTCGTTCCGTAGAGATATTTTAGCCACCGAGAATTCATTACAGCGACTTATTTCGTTGTTCGCCATGATATGACGCGACGCGATACAAGGTGCGACCAATCAGACAAGCTAAAAAAACGATCGAAACACGCTTTGCTTCGCACCTTCGAAGGACGCTTACAGGAGCGAACAAGAACCATGAAAAACACGATAGGCAGGAAGGTTCGCAACTTTTGATCGTTCAATTTTGCAAGACTTTGCATCGAAAGATCGCCTAATCTCAAACTTATCTATGTACGTATCTACAAAGTTTTCAACATTCTCCAACTGCGCTTAATGTTCCATATTTCATCCTGCATTCTCTCCTCTTTCACGTAAACGTATTTCGATTCGACGATTTCGCTTCGAAGAAATAGTTTCTTTCTACGAAAAAGGTGTGTTTTCAACATCACGTTACAGCAATCTGTCTTCGCGATTGGAGTATCAACGCTGTCCTAATTTATTCTCCGCGTGTCCTATTCGGCTAATACCTGTTGCCCGGGGTCTGCTATGTCTATGCTCTGCTGTGTTCATTCGGAACAGGTGGATGCAGAGGTCAAACGTAACGTCGAAACTAGTCGTAAATCAAGGTGAACCGAGGTGGTTCGCAGTAGGCGCAGATATAACGGTGACGACGGTCAAGTCACCACGGTGCCATGGCCTCCTTTCCACGCCAACGTTCGCCCCTCTTCCTCTTCCCCTTTTGCCTCCTTACGGCTCGCGATACCTCTTCTTCGACTTGGCCAATTCGTCTAACTGTACATTGTACATTCGTTCGTATAATCCGTTTCTTTCCGTACGTTGAAACGCGTGTACACGATTATATTTGGCTCCTAGTCATCAAGGCTCATGGACGCGCTCGCGTCGTTCGCATTCCGCCAAAAATTATGCAACTCGTATCTATATTTTCATTTGGAACAGCAATCAGGTATAGCAGCGATATGAAAATTCGCGAAATCGAAATCGTTCTTAACGAATTCGAAATAACTACTTGCCGATACAAGAGACGCGTTCAAAAAGAATAAAAGAACGGTAGCATGCATTCGTAAGAGAAACGCTTATAGTTTGATCATCGGTCAACTTCATTCTACGTTCTACGTATATTCACATCGTCTTTGATAAGTTAATAATACAACATTTATACACGCGTATTCCCAGTTTCAGCAGTTACAGTAAAGTATCTGAAAAAACAGAATTAGTTTAAAGAAGAAAGACACGCTTACGTAATTATATACGATATTCGGTTCTGCCAAATTAGAACAAGAGACGGCAATTAACTTGAAACGATGGATACACGTAGACTAGCTAAATGTTGTATCTGTGGGTGTGCAAACACGCATTCTAACAATATCCAACTTTTATGTTAGAATATCTCATGCGAGAGGATATTGCGGTACATTGTCTTTGCACCGCTAATTAACGTTGATGAGAAGAAGGTGATGCATGATCTAAAATCTAAACAGAGTAAAATCTCGTGCCAAGCCGCGTCGAGTGAAACGACTCCCGAAGCTAAGCGTAAAACTGCGTTCGTTGCCACAGTAGATCATTCGTGATCATTTACGACTTCACACGATGATCCAAAGATCCAAGAGAAATTGCAAGTGATCCATGAAATTTTCTTGGTAATGCTGGTTATAGAGTGGCGATACGCTCGTTATAGAATTTTCTTATTGGAATAAAAAAAAAACACACACACACACACACAATCAAGTCGAAACTGGATTTCCATGGCACGAAATTGTACCGTGAAACGATACACAACGATGACTCACGAAGCTATCGAGTATATACAGTTATCGACCGTCGTTCAACGTCCAAGTAATCGAATATGCAAAAATACACGGACGATTTAGTCGATTAAGTAATAACAGCGATACGTTCGAACGTTTCGAAAAAAGCAGAATATCGGCGAAAGACTGCGATGCCGAATACGTTAAGATCGAAGCAACGTATAACGTGACAATAATTTCGCCAAAGTTATATCGTGTCGCGTAATCGTGTCAATATTACAAAGAATAACACGTTTAATAACGACGATTTTCAAGAAATCTGTGTACGATGGAAAATTTACACAAGTAGCGTTTATATCTGCATTTACGTCCTGATTCCAGACAGCTGTTAACGCCGAGTTTGTTAAGAAGCAGGAAGAACACGTTTATCTCGGTGATGCATCTAAGATTCAGCGATCGCTGTCACACGTTTTCCAACACGCGAAAACAGTATGTCTGAGACGTGGGAAAAAGCCATGTACCTACCAAATTAATTCAATCTCTATGAGAATTCGCTCTTTTGTTACAGCTACGTGCGTATTCTACTCGTCTCTTTATCTATCCTATGCATCGAAGTCGTACGTATACTCGCCTGCAACACATTCGTCGTTCGGTGTCTCTGTAATTCTTTATTTAGTTCCACTTTAATGGCCGTTATAGTCGACGTTATAGAAACGTTATAGTCGAATATATAAATAGTCGAAACATTCGAATTCTCGCGCAACTTCGTTTCGATTGATTTTCCTTGAAATCTCGAATGTAATCCAAGTCTTTTTATACGGCAACGACCTTAAAGTCGATTAGTGTTGAACAAGTCCGCGTATTCGATTTTCTAATAACAGCTTTCTTAGTGAAACGAACGTTTCGTCGAAACACAGGTACAACTTACGACCGAATATCTACGACTTTCGCGTTATCCAATTATGGGATAGATGTATGCGACTCCTGACATTTTATAATCATAATAATTCAATCGACTCGTTTTGGTGATCCGGCCGAATTTACATTTACCAATCGTACTTGTACGTGTCCGTGGTAACGGTCTTATGTAATAATCGAGCAGACAAAATATAAAAACATACCGATAGAACTAGTAGCACTCAGCTTTCGCTTTCCCTGGTTCAACAGACCAGTTTTTCTAGCATTTTCTCCGAAACGTTTACATGCAAACTAAATACCTTTCATCAAAAACGTTATAAATTACGGCAAAAAAAAAAGAAAACAAAGAAAATTACGAAAGCGAACAATTATTTTCAAGCGTATGCCCATTATCACGTTCCATATCCTTGCATCTCGTTCGACTTCATTGATACCTAAAGTTTGTATTTTATAAGTACATGAGCACACTTTACGGAAAGTTGAACAATTTGGTCTGCCATCTTGCTTTTAATTACGATTCCAATCCAAAACTCTAAGATCCTTAATAGATGCTAATAGATCCTTGGTATGGTACCAACGAAACAATACATCGCGACCTTAAGATATCCACGGTTAAAGAAGAAACATCCAAGTTCAGAATATAAGAGTTAACAACCGCCAAAACCCATTAGTTATCCAATTGCTTGACACAACGGATCAGATCCGCAGATTAAAAAGACAATACCCTTTAGATCGAAGCATTAGATTCAACTAGAATCAAACATACTATAAACTCTTATAATCCAAGTTACAGTGCCACGTCAAAAGTATTTACTTATAATTCTCAACGAGAATCGATTGTAAATAGTCTACCAAATAAAAAAAACAAAAAAATCTTGCTTTTAAAAGGATTCACAAATTGGGAGTGCCACTCGTCGTCGAATCGGAGGAAACAGTATATGTCGCACGAAGGAAGTCGGCAACAAGAAAAACCGGTCGACTCTAATACGATAACCATTTCGTATCTGTCATTTTTCCAAGGCCGATACCTGTTGATCCCTTTTACGCGTTCCCTTTCCACCTACTACGTTTTATCAATTTCCACAACAATCGAGCAAAGTTCTTTCTTAAGAAACAACGATAAAACACTGCCATGGCCGATGATTTCGAGATTGTGCGTGCCACATGATTTAACCGAAAGAATCACAAGTACACGCGAATCCACTTAGAAGTTGACCACAGGAGACGTCTGAAACCAATGGCAAAGTGGATAGGCAGGTTTTCTATCAGAGACTGTCGATCGGAGAAAAACTTGTCGCGATCGACGTTAACCCCTTGCACTTTTGTCCCTCTTTTGGTTTAACATGTTATATCTTAACGCGAATTATACGTATATCGTCCAGCTTTTCTTCTCCTTTTCCCCCTTTGTCCGATCGATCGTGGTTATTTCCAACTTTTCTTTCTATTACCCGTTCAACGAAAAGACCAGATATTTCAACTACTCGGAACGTAATACGTACATCTTAGAAGGTTCGTAACTATGCCAGGTAACGGTAACGAAAGTAAATCACACACACACACACACACACACACACACACACACACACACACACACACACACACACACACACACACACACACACACACAGGCACACACATATGCCGCTATCACGATCACGTACGGACATTCTGTTACAGGTTGGCTGTTCGGATGAAGATCACATTGATAGAAAGTCGGATCGGGATTATTATCCTCTCGCTTCTTGTTACTTGCAACAATGTAAGGAACGGCGAATAGATAGAATAGATACAGGTATACGCGGAAAAGCAGATAACCACGATGCGGAACAAGGTAAATTACAGAAATATTGATTAAGATACAATCGGATAAAATCACTCGCACAATTCTCGCGCACTTTCTACTTAATTGTACCGCCGCATAGAATGCTTCTATGTAGATCTACACATGTCTCTGGTCATGTATTTACGGAAAAATAGTAGCCTAAAAATTATAAGCGAATTATCGTTGTATGGATAAAGGAAATGTTATTTAATTGGAGGGTAAGTGCCAGAATTTCCACTTAAGCGTCTTTCGTTATGTGTGCAGATTGTTCTCAGATTTACAGAGATAAGAGATTTCCGATACGAGGTTTGCGAGTCGCTTTGGGGACTGAATGAGTCTTGGAACTCGAGGGAATTTGCGCTGCCTCCTAACTTTCCCAGAGTGAAAAAAAAAAAGAAAATCGAGTTCAAAGGTGGATTAAGAGGAAAAAGAGTAAGAAGCCACCGTCTGCCATTGAACGATCGAACCACGCTGCTGTATCTCGTCTAGACTTTCATGATACGCCAACAGCACGATGAAATAATATTTATTATGATTGTCAAGACAGGCGGAAGAATAGAGTTTGCGGTTTAACATAATTGCTCCGTGCGTATCACAATAATATTAATTAGTAACTTTTTATAGGCATCACGATGCGTGGAATCAAATGTTTACAGGGACTACAGGTCACAGACTACAGAGTACAGAGGGAATTCTTTCGCATTGCATAATTACGTTGCAATTAGAGTAGGTACAACCGCGCGTCGGCGGAGACAGGAAAAGGAAACGTCAAACCAAAGATACCTACGTAGCCCTAAAGGTATCATTTGCATTAGCTTGTAGAAGTTTTGCAGCAATCTACACGCATGACTAACCGAACAACTCGTTAAGAATACGCGTATAGAAAAGAATAATTTCATAATATCGGTACAAACTGTCGTTGAATCGTGACAATATCGATGTTGGATACTGTTATGTGAACAAAGTGTTACAATTTAGCCTCGATAATTGATTAAAGAAAAACTCAAGAGATTATTTATATGAAGACGATAGATCTTTTTATAGAGTCGTAAAGACTTTGTGTGATCTTAAAAAGTCACTTAATATACTCTAAACACTCGTCGAGATTATTTTTTTATCTTTAGACTAAAAGTCTAACAAACTTATAAACTTATACCTATACTAATAAACTTAAGAGTCTAAAAGTTGGATCTTGCAAATGATCGATTTCATACTGATATTTAACCTTTCCGTATTCACGATAAAAAAAAAACAATTTATCGATACTGTTTAACCAAACGTCATAATAAAATAAAACGTCAATCAAAGAGTGAACGTGTTCGCAACCCTGTCATTACCAGCAACGTGAATGAACGATTGTTGCTTCTGACTTGTTATCTTTATCCCCATCGAGTAGCACGTGTTGGCATGTACATACAATCCTTGTGCATACAAGGATTCGACATACGTGCATTTACTTCTTCGTAATATGCTTCGATTCCACGTAGCAACAAAACGCTTTCACCTGCCGGATTCGATTCAATTTCACAGTTGATGAAATACTTGATTTGTGCCAAACACTTCTATACCTCTTATAATTAAACTCGATGCATGTCACAAATTTGATTGTAATAATCGCTACTTACATTTGATACAACCGGTTTCATCAAATCTCAAACGATAAGGAATTCGCAACGATTCGAGTCGTAAAATGTACGACAGATGATGAATACATATCGCAACAAAAATATTTAATTACCTTCTTCTTCTTTTCTTTAGACTTTATTTCGAAAGCGATCAAACGTTTGGTACACAGCGCCAACTATTGACGATAGGATAACGTAAGTACGATTCAATGAATCTATTGGATTTTTCACGATTTAACTATCTCAATTCAAATATTCCATTACACCAGCTTCAATATTCCAACTCACTCACAACTTCTTTTTATTCTTTGCGTCAATTTTAACACGTTACCTATGATAAGTGAAAAAAGAGCATGTGAACGATGCGATTTTATACCTGAATATACACGAGTTCCCTTTTTTTATTTTCGATACAACAATGCGTAAATTTAACTATTTTTCGATACATCTCGGATAAAGTCGTACCACCGAATTGTAGCTTCAACTTTGCAATTTAATACACATACACACACACACACATATAATACAATTTCAGTTTAGAATGACATATTTTATAGAAAAATATCAATTTCTTTGTATTTCACTCTATTTAATCTTCTCCCTCCCTCTTCTTTCCTATTGTAAAGCTAAACAAAAAACGCATTTCAAATGCACGCTGCTACCATCTGCTATGTATAGAATAAAGCATTTTTCTCTTTTCAGGCGTAATATACGTAAAATGAATAAAATATATAGTTTTGAAAATAAATTATATATAATATATGCATGATTCTTACAATCGGCTAAATGCGTTATTAAACATAAATAATAAAATTTATTAAATTAGATATTTCAATGAAACAATGATTTTATCCTACAACGTCTATCACGTCAAACAGAGTTTCAGTACTTGGACAACTGGACACATTCTCATAAGTAGTATATATATGTACTTACCATAACTGTGTGCGCTAGTGTATGCTCATGCGTGTGTTATATACGCCGGTGTGTCACCTAGTGTTACTGTCTGCTGTTTAACCCAAGCATGTCTATAAAATAGCCGGTAACACTAATCGGTCGTCGACGAATTTGCTGCAATCCAAAATCACGATTCTTGCTTGTTGGTTGTTACACAGTCGACACAGATCACCATATGTAAACACACACACACGTTGTTTGCGACACGCGTGGGATCGCGCATGTATCGAAGCGCGCACTCACATCCACTGTAATCGAGTTTGCACAGAAAAAGCCTTGTCTAACGTCTTCCTGACTTTCTGCTAATTTAAGAAAATCTGATGTTCATCGCCAATTTCATCAACGGACGTTTTAACCAGCATTGAATAAAGAGTAGTTGTCAACTCTATATGTTTCGCTGTATTTCATATCTTTTTTTTCGACTTTTCTCGCGCCGTTTTAATAAAAATGGGAAAAGTCACGTACGAAACGAGGAGAAGTCACGGATTTTCAACCTGGCGGACACCGACTGAGCTCTCAACCGGGCAGGTAGGTAAGCCGTTGCCCCTCCACTCTATTCACCACCACGATCGCTCACCATTCTCCATTCTCTTTACCTTTGCTTCACTTCGCTTCGTCTTATCCTTTCATATTCGTGCTCTCTACTTGCATACATCAATATATTTATATACGAATATTTATATATAAATAGAGTCTATTATCGTATTATATCCCCGAAATATTTAAACCTCAAATCTTAATATGTTGTATTCGATATATTCGTATCAATTAAGACTTAATATACTCTTAAATACGTGTGTGTAGAATGTTCTGAACAAATCTTTTTATTTTAACACGGTAAAGTAAGATAATGTGGGACATATACCTACATACGTACACTATGTATGGAAAATTTTATGATATTACATTTCGTAGAAAATAATTGTACCAACCAATTAATGGCATATATATATATATACATGTTGTATGTATGATGTACATACACACAAAAACGCGCGCGCGCGCACACACACAAATAATATATTTGTGGAATAGGTAAACAACAATAATATAACGCTTAATTTATAGTTAGGAATAATTTTATTTGCGGTACATCAAACAATTAATTCGTAGTAATAATTGCTGTTTCATCTTGTTCTTGCTCTTTTGTTTCCTCTTTATTACTTGTTGCGAGGTAATCTTGATAGTTAATTTTAAACAATTCTTTAGACAATTCACTACTAATTTGAACTCTGCAACGTTTTTAAATGTTTGCATTATTGGGCTACTTTGCTATCTCATGAAAGTTTCGTGTATTATTTACCAATTTAAATACATATATGTACCTCTCGATAAATAATCCATCGCGTTTTGGTCTCATCGATTCAACGTCATTAATTAGCGAGGAAAAGTTTTCTTCCAATTCCTGTGTGTTCATGTTAAGCTAATAATTAAACAAACAGGTTAAATACATATTCTTTATCCAGTTTTGTACAATGTTATACGTTAAGAATTTACCAAACCAAAAGCCACGTTAATTTGACCATATTCTTTGAAAGAATTATGAGGCTCTGCAGTGTATGAGATCCCATCTTTGTACTTTCTAACTAATTGGCTCATATTATTACCCAAAGTACCTGAAATATTTAAGTTATTGATATTTCAAAATTTAATAATTGTAAACAAAACCTTATGTTTAATGACTATGTTTATTCACCTGTTCTCAAATTTGGAAATCTCTTTTTTAACAAGCCCCTAACTAATAACAAGTCGGTTAAAATATCAGCATGAGCTACGATACAATCATATTCTTTGAAAGCAAATGTCCCATTCTGTAATAATTACATTTATATTTATACATATTTTATAATGTTATATACCATTACTGTGTAATGCTTTAACTTACTTGAATCCTTTTTATCAGTTCAACACCACCGACTAAGTCAGCTCCAGCATTTTTAGCATCCTCCTGTTCTTGGAGATTCTTGGAAAAGGCTAATACCGTTCTCTTATTTTCCCCATAAGTAAATATATGTGGTGTATTAATGATTCTCGTAAATCTATCAAGAAACCTATTCTTCTTCTCACGCTAGTATATTTTATAAAACACTTCTATTAGAAAAGTATTCTTTGTCTACTTTGACATATGATAAAAACTACATAAAAATATTAATCATCGTTTTTTACCCTCATATTTAATTCTATAAATGCATTAACAACTGCATTAGGCTTATTAAACATAGTTGGATGATGTGTTTCACGGTGATTTTCTATAGCTTCTTTTAATGAATACACCGGCTGCTGATGGTATTTTACTAGGTACACATCATCGACCGCTTTCCATTTCCAACTTTCATTGATGGTAGTAAGTGGACAAACTTCCACCTTCGTACTGTTAAATTATCAAGGTACTCTATACATTGTACCAATATATACTATGACAATAAACTCGAAACTACAAATTACTCACTCCTTCTTACGCTGTTTATGTGGAATAAATCCCACTTGTTCAACTACTGCCTTAACTTTCTTCTTTCTAAGCTTTAACCTCCTCTTTTCTCTTGTTCCTTTCCTAGCTGCATAATCGCGACTTTGCATAAACATGTATGAACCTATATTGTATCCAGCATTATGGTTATATGTACTACGGAAACTGTTTATCAACCAACCTGCAGATATTAGTTAAAATTATTCAAAAATAAAACCAATAACTATATATCCATATCCGAAAAGTACATTCCAGGTTATAGACAAAATTCTATGTATCATATATAATTTTCTGATACTCTTCGTGAAATGTATTATATAGGTTTATTAAGACAACCATGTTTTGAAAATATATACAAATTAAAAATAACTTACTTGCTAACATTGTCGTGATTGTACATAAAACAAGCTTAAATAGGTTAAGACAATTACCAAATAAAATACATACTAGGGATATTATGTTTCTAAACACCCGATATAAATAAAATAGTAAAAACTAAACGATATTGTTGATAACCTGTTTAAGTTACTATATACATTGTATATCTTTTATAACTATAAAGTAAATACTCGTTGTACATAAAAATTCTATTTCTTTCTTTCTGTAACGTCAAAATGTTTTCATAATCCTTCGTTGCAATCACAGAATATAGTAAATTGGTTTAAGAAAAACTAAACAGATATTACTTTTGTCATCATACATATGCAAAATGATAACTTGAAAAATGGAATAAAATTCGAAGTAATTAATCTAGTGCATTTATGAAACAGCACTATTTTGACAATATGGCAGACGGAAGTAGACGTCATCAGTGCCAACTGCCAGCCAACTAGGCTCGTTAAAGTTGTGCTTTGTATAGCAAGAAAAACACTTTTTCTCCGTCTTTTGCAGCTTCATATATTTCATATAGGGTACGTTAGTCCAGTGACGAAGAAACGAGTTTTACATAATTATACCATGCGAACGCTTTTCTGACCCGTTTGCAATTTTGCGATTTGGTGGTGGTGAACTAAACATTATAAAACTGTTATTCGTAGGCGAGATCTGGTAAGTCTATCGCATTTCAACTGTAATCGTTCACCGATTATATTCCAAATACCATTCTTCATTTCGATGTAATAAACGGTAATGATTTAATGTTTGTTTGACTATAGATAACCAGTTGTTGATACTATTATTTATACTTATATACTTTAGTAGAGCTTTTCTTATAATTTAGATATATCTTGAGTTGTATCAAGGCTGTAATGAATCTAATAGGTGGCTTCTATTATAACCGCAATTACTTACACATAATAATCTTGTCAACTCGTCATTGTTGCAGAGTCATTCGATAGTTAGTATATAGTAGAGCTGACATTCATTCATATCTACAAATATGTTCATTTGGGACTGGTTTGCAGGTGTTTTGAATTATCTTGGTGAGTGTAATTTCTATAATTTTGTATATGTATTTTTAATATATATCTTGATCTATGTATATAATACATTTATATTATATTTATATTTATAAAGTCATGCTAAAGATGCATGTGAATTGACTTTATTATATTCTTTTTTTCCCTAATAAAAAAACATACAAATTTTGTTAGATCGTTAAATATATTTAACATTGATTTTTGTTTGTGTATTGTGTATAATTTTTGCTTTGAATTTTTAGGTCTTTGGAAGAAGAGTGGTAAACTCTTGTTTCTTGGTTTAGATAATGCAGGCAAAACTACATTACTTCACATGCTAAAAGATGATCGATTAGCTCAACATGTGCCTACATTGCATCCAAGTAATCAATATTCAAGATAATTTATATATACATGTATATCTAAAAATTTACATACGACACAATTGTTCTTATGTAATTTTACTTAATATACATATAATTTATAGCTTAATACAAAAATTTCTTACAAAAAGTTGATTCCAGATATTTATCTTTAAGTAATTTTGATTTATGCCAATTCAGTCTCAATATTTTTTAATTATACTTTACAATTCAGTGATTAAATTTATTCATAGTACATTATATAATGGTATCGCATATGTTTTTATGCTTCAGCATCAGAAGAACTTTCTATTGGAAACATGAGGTTCACAACATTCGATCTTGGAGGACATCCTCAAGGTATAATTAATTGACTTGTTTCAGCGCTGGCTATAGTTAAATTGTACAATATTATTTTTGTTAAAACAACGAGACATTCTTCCTTTATAGCTCGAAGAGTCTGGAAAGACTATTTTCCTGCAGTGGATGCCATAGTGTTCCTTGTTGATGCAAGTGACACATCACGATTACCAGAATCAAAAGCTGAATTTGATGCACTTTTAACAGATGAACAACTTAGTGCATGTCCAGTTTTAGTGCTAGGTAATAAAATCGATAAACCAGGTGCAGCATCAGAGGATGAACTTAGAAATTACTTCAACCTGTATGGTCAAACAACAGGAAAGGTAGATAGTTACAATTTGTTTGACATGTATAATCATATAATCCATAATGTACATATAAATTCTAGGGAAAAATTTCTCGCAGTGAAATATCTGGTCGTCCACTGGAATTATTTATGTGTTCAGTACTGAAAAGACAAGGGTATGGCGAAGGCTTTCGCTGGCTTGCTCAGTACATTGACTGAATGCATAAAATGATTTAAATACTCAGATTTGTGGCAGTTTACTACATTTCCCTTTCCTCTGATTCATATTGGATGTTATTACAGAAGTGTATTATCCTTTATGTGAATTGTGCAGTAGGAAAGGAATATCAATATATAAACTGCAATAAAACAGATTCAGAACAGTGCAAATAAGTTTTAAAAAAAACATCCAAAAAATACAATATGACAAACGTGATAGAACTAATTTCTTTTATTTTAATACATGGAGCCTACAATCTATATAAATTTTTTTAATTCCATACAAATTCTGTGAATTTTTGTCATTTTGCAAATTATATTATGGAAGTACTTGACATAATAAAAATGATATAAACATTTTGATAAATAAAGTAATAAACTATTTAAGGATTTTAAGTGTTTCTTAAAATTATTTTTTATAATGTAAATGTTCTAATTACATTGAAAATATCTGAAGCAAATTTCTCAAAATTAAAAATTATAATGTTGTAAATGTATTTGGTTTGGTTTTTCTTTTTTACTTCAAAAGTAAAGATATGAATAAATCAGGAAGTGATACATCTTGCTTGCTTAATACACTGTCATTTCTCCTTTTTAAAAATCACCTTCTTTTTTTCTTTTTTAAATAAAATACAAGTACGTATTATAAAAAGGGTGGAAGCACATACGTTTCGTTACAGAACTATCAATATTGTAGTAGTTACATTTTGGTAGCAATTTTTTGAGATATTAATAAAATCTTGTAAAAAATCACAAATTGTCCTTAATTATATAAATGTTTGTGCAAACTTGATTAACAAAAAATTAGAAAAGGATTTGGAAATAAAATTTGTATATATTAACATAATAATTATAAACACTTATATATTTTGTTCATTATTTTTCATACATAATGTGTACTTTGTGTCTGTCTGTCTGTCTGTCTGTCTGTCTGTCTGTCTGTGTATGTGTGTGCGCGCGTGCGAACGCGCGCGCGAGTTATATTTTATATAATATTCATTTATTGTGTCATTTCCTTAATATTCTGATCAGTTTCAAAGCTGCAATTCTTTTTCTTCTAGAAGTTTTGTAAATTGTTGATCTACATAAGCATCTGTTACTTCTTTTAAACTGTTAGGATTCCATATTGGTTTCTGATCTTTATCGATTAAAAGAGCTCTTACACCTGTAATAACAGTGAGGATGATAATGATGATGATGATGATGATAATGAAGACGATGATGATAATGATAATAATAATATTAATAATAATAATAATATAAATAGGCTTTATATATTTGCACAAAGTACAATTGTTTTGAAGGAAAGAGTATACACTTATAAATAAACATGCACTTATACGCACCTTCACAAAAATCGCTTGTTCTGCTCAAAGCAGTACACGCTAATCTATATTCCATTTTTAAACAGTCTGACAGATTTAATGTGCTCCCTCTTTGAATAGCACGCATAGTGACTTTTAGAGAAGTAGGAGATGCTTTTAATAACATTTGCAATGTATTTTTGGCCCATTCTGAATTATCCTCTTTTAATCTTCATTAAAATAAAATAAGCATTAAGTACATATTAAAGTAATAAATTACAATCCTACATAGCTTAATCATTGTTAGAATCATTTTACCTTTGTATTATTTCTTCTACAGATGATGCAGCAAAATATGTATCAATTTTATTCATATATGGTGCTAAACTGAATTCTTGATTGAATTTTATACATTGATACTTGTTTAAGACTTCCTTAACATCAGATTGTTCAGTTGTTAATAGATCTTGTTTTAAATATGGTAACTTTTCGGAAGGAATGAAATGCGTCGCAATGCCAGCAAGTACTACATCAATGCCTTTCAACATGATACACAGCTAAGAGAAAGCTCTTAATATGCCAATTACTAGATTTAATAATTTCTCATACCTTTTAATCGATCTCCAGTTAATCCAAGATAAAGACCCAATTTACCTTTCAACCTAGGTAAAAAAAAAGTCCCACCAACATCAGGAAATAATCCAATTGCTGTTTCTGGCATTGCAAATAATGTTTTCTCTGTTGCAATCCGATATTTACCGTGAACAGATAATCCAACACCGCCACCCATAGTTATTCCATCTATTGTAGCCACATATGGTATTTTATATCTACCAATGAGGTAATTTAAACTATATTTAACAAATGAAAAATTTAATTATTTAAATAATTTTATTAATTTGTAAAGTATATGAAAATGTATTGTTTAAGTTATTTTATAACATACGTATACTCCTTTCTGAAAAATGTTTCACCTAAGATTTTATTCTCAGTTTCTCTTAATGTATTAACGATAGATTTCACATCACCACCTGCACAAAATGCTTTCTCTCCCGCACCTTCTATTATTACTAATCTTTTAGATGATTCCCATTTTTTAAGTACCGGGTATATTTTTTCAACCATTGACAAATTTAAGGCATTCAGTGCTTTTGGACGATTTAATATGATAACACCTTTGTTTCCCACCTTATTTCAATGTGAAAGATATTTATAATAAATATTTAATCTTTACATTTGCTTGGTTTATTTCATAATTATAAATATACATACATCTTCAAACAAGACATCATCTTCTATGTTTTGTTGTACTTTCTTGGCTGCAATTGTAGTTTTATTAGGCATTGGAATTTCAGTAGGCGGTTTAGAATCTGGTTGAGGTTGAGGTTGAGGTATCGACTGAGGAAGTGTAGGTTCAACTATAGGGCCTAAGTTAAGTAATAATATATGTAATTCATAAATTAATTTATTATCAATATTTAATTCATACGTCTATTCTATTTTAAACCGTAGAAGTATTGTCAACCAAATAAACTTCTATTACGTAGAATTTAATAACTACTTGATCTTTCATTATAATTATAGTTAAAATAGATTTCTTTTTAAAAAACCTGGTATTTCTACCACAGGAGTTGGATATGGTGTCGATGGCATTGTTTCAGGTGGTAATATAATAGGCTTTGGATTGTGATTGTCAAATTTTAAACCCATGTCCTTACCTGTACCAGAACCTTGTGCTGATAAATACCTAAGTTTATTAATTGAATTACCAGCTACGCAATTTAGTTTTAATGTACCACTTTTTATCTAACAAAAAAAGGTATATATATGTTAGTTGTAGCTTTACTGTAAAATCATATATAAATAATGATTACCATTTTGGCTGTTTATTATCTATTTTGTACAAATTAATAATAAAATACAAAATATTAGTACAAATAATGTAAAATATTACAGCACAAACGTATCCAGTAAGTACATTAAGGAATGTTTAATCACACAGGTTATGGAATATCTTTAAATTAGTATGTTGATATTCTTGTTTTTTTTCACCCATACGCGTAACATAATGATAGTTGTCATTTTGAAATCACTCGAGATATTATGTAATAAGCGTAAAATACGTTGACAGCATATAAAACATAATTTATACATTGTAGTTAAATTGAAAGTTATATTACGTTAAAAATACATCATATCGTTACATTGTAATAATAAAATACATATACATATATCATTTATACTAATTAAATATCATTATATATACAGAAAGCAATTATTAGCAGATATCATATATATTATGTGAAAGAATAATATCTCTTGAGATTTATAAAAAATACTTTTTTTTAAATATTCCGTAACTTTAAATAGAATAAAGAATCGACCACTATAATCATATGCAAATAATATTGTGCAATAGGTGGTCATATTAAATAATTTATTAAATTCTCTATTATATCAATTTTGTAACTATTTTATGATTATTTTTGTAATTCTTAGAAATATTTACAATATTTGTGTCTAACTAAGGCGAATTGGTATCATATTTTCGCGCCGAAACAGAATATATACGATATATATATATATATATATATATATGCGATTTTGGCTAAAGACAGTACCAACATATCTGTAGCCTTTGTGGACGCATAACCTGCTGACTGTCCTAAACGATTTTAAAGATACTGTAAAACAGTAATGATTACAATGTTCAAATATTCCAGTTTGATCAGTAGATGTGCGAAGTGTAATGTGCAGAAGTGTAATTTACGTTCTCTTAGTTTTCGAAGCATTAAACAACTTCTTTCGATATATTTTCGAGAAACAGTCGAAACTGCAAAACCTCCTTATGATCACATTTGTCAAGTTGGTAATCCTATTTTGCGACAGAAAGCGTCACCTGTCGACACAAAAGAGATACATACGGTAGAATTTCAAAAGGTATGTTTTGTTTCTTATATTTTTAAATAATTGTTACAGCTATTCTAATAATAATACAATAATCTAATTTCTTCCTGTTACAAATCAATAAAGTATTTCAAATTAATTTTAACTTGTTTATTTATGTTTTTTAATAAAAGAAAAATATCAGAAAAATATATAGCTAAACTTATTAATATACTAAACTATAATATTATTATTAGTATACCAAAGTGATATCAAAGAGGAAATTACCTCTCTCTAATATGTACCTCTGTGTACTCTGTGAGATACTTTTTCTTGCGAAAATATAACTACATGTAGAGAAGTTATCCAAAAAATATTATAATAATATAACAAAGTTGTTCTTTCTATGTTGCAATCCATTTTACGACGATAACGTATGTTTATTTATTTACTATAGGTACTCGATCATTTATATAAAATATTGAAAAAATCTGATACAGTAGGATTAGCGGCCCCACAAATCGGTTTATCCTGGCAAGTATTTGCTATCGAAGTAACGGAAGACTATGTGAAAGAGATTCATCCAATCATACGATCACATTGTCAAATTCATCCTTTTCCGTTGACATATTTCATTAATCCAGAAATGCAGATAATAAATCCCGAAGAACTGATATTTCATGAAACATGCGGAAGCGTCGAGCATTTTCATGCAGAAGTACCAAGGCCGAAAGAAATTCAGATCAAAGCACTTGATCGATTTGGAAAACCATTTTGTTGGAAAGCAAATGGTTGGTTAGCTAGGATCGCTCACCACGAAATGGATCATTTAAAAGTAAGTTACCACTTTTTTCGTCAGTTTGCTTTCTGTCACTTATTATTTCAATTGTTATCTATACTTTGCGAAGAAAACGCGTTTTAGAATTTGCACATTTTCTCAAGTTATCTTTTTCTGTAAAGATCTATCCAAAAAATAAATATTCTTTTCTATTAATATATAACTTCTCACTTCTAATATTTAATTTAATCGTAAAGTGGTAAAACTATGAAGAAGTAATTTTTGTTAAATTACTTAAACATCTGCATTAAGTTTTTAAATAATTTTTCCTATTCATTATAGTTTTTATTTAATATATCGTATATATATATATATATATATATA
>NT_176554.1:3425-89134 GCF_000188095.3 Bombus impatiens | reverse complement strand
ATTTAATATATCGTATATTTTTTCAACCATCTTACAATAAATATGTTAGCTTTAATAGCTTTTCTTATTAATGATGTAAGATATGTATAATGGTCTTTAGTTATATAATTATAGAACTGTTTCATTCTGGAGAAATTAATTACTAGTACTTTCTAATCTAATATAAATTCTCTTTATTATTATTATTTTTTTTTTGTTCAAAATAGAATGTTCCTGTTCCTCTGTAGTGTAATGTATCGAAAAATGTAGATATACTTAAGGACAATGTTAAGAACAATCACTAAATTTATTATGTATTTTATTTGTTAGAACATGGAACGCCCCCATTTGAATTATAAATGGTCTCTTTTTTTCTTTTTGCAAAATCATTCTATAGAGCAGTCTTTTATATATGAACAGCATGAGAATTCTTGTTTTGTCTATGTTGATGTTCCCATGGTTGTAAATAAATTTAGAATAGCCGTTTGAGTCGCAGCGGTCTTTGAAAAAACAGAGTCGAAAAATGCCGAACAGCGCGATAGCGCTTGTCTTAATCGATTGCGAAGAGAAGCAAGCGGCGAAATAGCGCTCGTCATATTTGTTATTTTATGAAATACATCTGTATTCTGTTATATATGCATACTATTAGTTTATAAATATTTCAAGTTTTGTTCAATAAAAATTATTGAGAAGATAACAATGAAATAGAAAATACCGACAGCCGTCCGTAGCGCTCAAATGTGCTGGGACTTTTCGCGATCGCGCTGCTTAGGACTCAATAGATTTATAATAACTAATAAGTCTCTCAAATAAGATCGGACATGATTTTTGACTGATAGAACAAAGACAACCATGTGAAGGGGAAAACCAGATGAGGTTAACTCCGTTAGGTATTAATCTAGCAAACTGTGGTCTTACTCGTCCAGGAATAACTCCATGAAGTATAATTTTTTATTACCGAGTTAATGGGATGTAATAATATACTGATTGATAAATGCTTGTGTAGATATCACAAATTGTCGTGCAATTATTTGTTTTTTTTTTCAGGGCTTAATATACACTGATAGAATGTTTCCGCTTACGTTCGACTATATAGAATGGGACGAAGAAAATTGCACCAATGTAAAAAAAGATACTGTAAAAGTTAAGTATTCTGTAGAATAGCTTTTATAACGTGTACACGAATTTATATTGTTAGATATAATCTGTTAACAAGTTAAATTGAAATATAGTATGATAATGTATAAAATACTGTGGTTTTGAAAACTTTTTGAAATTATTTATATCATTTATATTAGTTTGCCTTTATTAAGCGGATATATCAATAATCGGTGGAAGAACAATTTGTAAGATGTTTAGTAATCATTTTTCTTTTCTCTTTATATTTAAGATTTGCTAGGACAGTCGAAAGTCTAGGTTTATGATACATATGGATAGTATTCTCTGTCTTTTAAGAAAATCAAAGGGGCATTAACCGGTCAATCGGTCGCTAATCAATCACGAATTGCTGTATATTCGGCAATCACGTGCACTTCGAACATTCTAGATGTTTAGAGATGTATCATAAACCGAAGATCGCGTCTAGGACGTCTACAAGACGAACGTAGAGGTCCCATTAATTATTAGCGTGAGCGTCTGATTCCGTCAATTGATTTTTTGTATGATTTTTTTGTCACGGACATCAATCCCATATATTTTAGAATGGGTGAAGGTTATCCCATACGGATTGCCTACGAAGATTATTTATACCATCATCCCTTTTGTTGGCATTGTATAGCCCTACTATAATAACGACGGAGTCTAGAATTTAGAAATTAATCTTAATACATCGCTGCTAGTGAGATACGACACAAAGGGTATATTATTCGTGTAATATTCGTGTAATATTCGTGTACGCAGAG
Organism: Bombus impatiens; assembly: GCF_000188095.3. Lineage (NCBI taxonomy): Eukaryota > Metazoa > Arthropoda > Insecta > Hymenoptera > Apidae > Bombus > Bombus impatiens. The sequence goes on along the minus strand of NT_176554.1, from coordinate 87,254 downwards.
ATGCGTCGAAAGTTACGCGATTAAGATTATTAGTTTATTTGTACCTTCTTATGGACTATAATTTACTTTTGTTACAAATATTTTCTAACAAATGATGCATCTATTTGTCAATATGATATACTAAATATTATACTTACGAAATACATATTTCTCTTACTATTCTCGTTTGATATTGATTTTTTTCATTCTTTAGAGACGAATTTACCGGTTGCTTTACTTGTTTTACTTTGTAAAAGTAAAAGCCTGCACTATATATTTATTAATTTACATTACATCAAATTACATTCTTTAAATCATCTTGCATATCGAAATCGGTGAGGAGCTAGCTATTCGACAGGTTGACCAAAGTAGATACAAGTTACAATAAATATTTATGTTGACATCATATATTTTCCTCTTTCTCTTAGTTTCCATAGTGTTTGCTTATGTTGAAAATACAATCAAATATAGCGAGTCCTTCCCTATAGACAGAAGCAGTACTCTGTTACGCTAGTATTCACATATTTTTATACATATCAAACAATATATTCACTTCTTACTTTACCGACAAGCTTTTTCATTATATTCGATATAATCACTTATACATTTACACTTGACTAGTTTATTAAAAAGCGTTTGTTTTCCCCAGTGTGTTCTTTCGCCGAATTGCATTACAGCCGAAAATCTAAATAATATCAATTAAATAATAAATTTACATTTGCAGTTCGCCGTTTTAAATATAGAGAGAAGTATGTTGATTTTTTCCTTTGTTGGACAGAATTTTTGCTCGGTAAGAATAGCGTTGCTAGCGAAATATTGTCAATGCTCTTTAACACATATTAGTGAGCTAAGATTATTTTTACGAACGGCGATTTTTTACAAATGACCGATTAATTCCTATGACGCCTTTCGCGTACTAGTAACGGTTTATATTATATCGATTTAATGAAAAATAAACAGGCTAAACGATAAATAACTAAGACAGTTTAAATCATGAGATTTAATTTCAGAAAGAACGAAGTAAATATATTTTCAATAAAAATATGTAAATTTTAGTAACGGTTGTTTTATTTATAAGTACATTTGTGCGTTTTTATAACGAAAACGTTTGCTTGTCACAATCTTCTTTGCGAATTTATGATAGTCGTGCTCATTTTTTCTATCGATTACAATATTTTTCTTGCTTCTCAGAGCAGTGATAGTTGCGAGGTAAATTATTAAGATACAAGCCTGTACATGTAAGTAGTAAAATTCCATAAAGAATATAGATTTCGTTTTTTAGGAAATTAGAATTTCAAATAGGATATCTTCGTGCAACGAATATTAATATAGATATCTTTTTATCATCTATTTGATTTATCAGCAATTATATCGATACACCATGTAGGAGCACGAAGATTATTTAATTAAGCAAGCACTTTATATATTTTGCAAACAAGCAAATCGTACACGAAGCTGCTATATATGTATTATTATATATGTATTATAGTTTATATACTCTTGTTAGAAATTTCTCCTAACTATACGATCTTTTTCCGTTAGAAAAAAGGAACGTTTCGTTAACATATGCAAATAGTAGTAAGTAGATTATTGGTCCGTTATTTTTTATACACAAAGTATTAAACAACAAAGTATTTAAAGTATACAGAATTTAACGGAAATAATATAAAACTAAGCATCTAATCGTTTTGTATGGTGTAGCAATCGAAAGGAATCATAAATGGCAACTTCACATTCGACGGTAATTCAAGTCTGAGCTTATGTATTCGTATATAACGATATCTATCGACAGGAAGAAACTCTGTTCTTTTCGTCAAATCTCGATTTAGCTGTACTCCACGTCAAGACGGAAATACGATCTAATATTTAGCCGATAGTTAACATCTCTATTGAACAGAATCAATAATGTTGGAGCTATCGTTCTGCTGAATAATAATGGCTCTGCGTAATAAAGGGGAACCGATACGTCATGTGGCTTCTTGAAACTTGTCCTATTTCACTTGCGTCAGATGAATCTTGAAGAGATTGACTGCTTAGGATATGTACTCTTATATCCAGGTATGTACTCGTTGCTCAGGACTTTCCTCCTCCTGTCAAGATACATGGCCGGCAGTTTGCGAAGCTTTCCACTTTCTTCCCCGACGTTGCGCCAAAAACCGATCGTTTCCTCCTCTCGAAGATTGTAGGTACAAAGGTATTCTCGCCGTGCCTATCGAAATTAGAAACAGGCCTTGTTTGCATCCATTTATCGATTCTTATTTTCGAATCGATTTCTACTGCATCGTAATCTCATTTCATCTCATTTCATTTCATTTCATTTCATTTCATTTCATTTCATTTCATTTTATTTCATTTCATTTCATTTCATTTCATTTCATTTCGTTTCATTTCATTTCATTTCATTTAATTATTTCATTTCGTTTAATTTAATTTAGTTTCATTTCACTTCATTTCATTTCGTCTCATTTCATTTCAGTCCATTTCATTTCATCTCATTTAATGACTCGGTATTAACCCATTAAGGGGCAACATTGCGTTAACGATATGGAATTTTGTTATTGCATTCGATTTACACACTACTACTCGATTGTAATTGTTAATTTTCCCGGTTAGAAGAGGACATTCCAAGGATTTGCCTAATATCGTTTCTTACTAATTATCTCTTTCACCTAGATTCCACGTGTAATTTTATCAAGTCTTAAGAAATTGAAGTATTTTTAGCGCTATGATGGATTATTTTCTTTTTTTTGATCTTAGCAAAACGGTACTGTAAAAGTTATTTTATCTATACTCTTAAATAACATTGCATTTGCGCAACTTTTCCGGATTATTTCACTGTTTCGTCCTTAATGGATTAATGTACAAGCACACGTGTAAAAATTCATTTTTAAGTTACATACGGGAGATTGGAGTTATTCGTAAATTGCTGCGCCTTCTTTTGGTAACGCGATACTTTATTTTTATCCGTAGTTTTGTCTTTTTTGTTATTTCAAAGTCGAGTAACGATAATAAATCTTAAGGTGAAAGTTCTAAACGACAAAAATCATCGATCATAAAATTGTCGATAAGAAGGAGACAACATTGTGGCGGCTTTATATCATGACGTTGATATTATATCTCATTGTATTCGAATAACACCCGATATATATTACGTCACTTTAATACACCTGCCATATATTTTTCACTTTTTTATCAATTAAACAAAAGTACATAGGTACATATGTACCTGTATGTAAAATAACTTCAAGCTCCCGCATTCCATTTGTGCAAATCTTTTTTTTATGAATCGTTCGATGACGAAATACCAGGGCCTAAAATGTATAAATGTATACATATATCTGAGATTACATATGACGATGAATAGTTTTCACATCAACCGCATTGTATGAAAAAGCTATAAACGCATTGTTAATATTCGTTATAATCGGCCGATTGTTGGTAATTCAACCGTGTATCGCGATTACGAAGACAAGCATTGTTGATAAGTTAGTCGTTGATAAAAGAAAAATAGAAAATTATTTGGCATACTATATACGTACTAGAAATATATATATATTATTTTATTAACCCTCAAACGGCAGACCGCGGACAACAATGAATCGGTTATGTTCCAACCATGTATGAAATTTCAATTTCCATAGTAATTTGAAAATCGTCGCGTACAGACGGGAAGAGAAAAAATTATAATTACGAATTTTATTCGAAAAATATATTTATTTATCTTTATATAGTTACTGTTGCATCTTTATTACAAGTTTCTAAAAACTATGAAACTCTAAAAATAGGATCAAATTTCCAAACATCGTAAAACTTTAGGAATTGTAGGTTGCGTAATAAAAGCTACAGACTTACATGTGTAAAAATAAGAAAACCACGAGAAAATGATGAAAACTATGCAATAAAACACTCTATAGCACGATACAAATTACATACAATACGAACACTATGAAGCTAATAGAAATCTAGAGAAGTTAGAAAATTGAATTTTGTGTTTCACATGTCTTTGCTGATCGCACTATCACGATATAACTAGAAAGCATTAAAAAATCCATTCTTTGATTTTATTCGATGCTTGCATTCGAAACGATCGTCTCATAGCCGCGAGGGTTAATTGATAATAATTTTTCTTCTAAAAAAATGTACACGTAAACGCGAATCTAATCGTATGTGTTTAATATTGATATTTTAGACCCTGAAGTGTAATGATTATTTTCATCGATGCTTTCGATTAGAAAGTTGTCCCGCGGGGTAAATTATCGAAAAGAATCGAACCGGATATCGAAGGAAACAACGATCGGGGTTTCAAAGTCGATTTCGTTACTACGTCTCGCGATTCACGTCGGCATTGGTTTCGCCAAGGACGACGCTGGTAACGGTGAAGTCGTGCAAATCTATGTAAGAATTTCGTGCATCCGTGTGGGCGTCGTCGTGTTCGAAGCGTGACTCGCTCGTGGATGTTGTGGACGATGTGGTGCAAGGACGTTCCGAGGGTGTGCAGGAAGACGTACACGTACCGTTCCGTGATATCCTGGTGTTGGTTTGAGGACTTCCGGTGCAACTGTATCGAGACGTTAACGCTTCGGAACGTGATAACGAGGGCTCGGCGGCAACCTGTACCATCGGACACCAGGAGAAAAAGTGGGCAAATCCTCGCCGAAATCTGCAAGACGGAACCGTTATTGGTCAAATCGTTAAATAAATACCAATTTCCCTTCCAATTTATTCTTTTCTAATTAAAAGGTTTACGGGAAATTGGATTTGACAGATCTGGACGGAGAAATGATTCCATTTAAAATCGTATTTCAAACAGAATATCGCCCGATATACATTTCGGACGGAAAACACAGCTAATATTTTATTGGAAAGTGAAAGGATCGCGGGTTACGTTTCACTCTTTTTTCTTTCTCCAACCTACTTGTACACATTCTACGTATACGTACAATATGTTCGATGCACGAGTGTTAACGACGAGAACTATTGGTCTATTGTGAGGAGATTGTTTGTTACGGACAGCAGTATTTTACTTGTTTGATGCGAAACGATAATAGCGATACTAGTATTGGTACTGGTATTGGTACTGGTACTGGTACTGGTACTGGTACTGGTACTGGTACTGGTACTGATACTGATACTGGTACTGGTATTGGTACCAGCACTGATACTAGCGGTAAAATTTCACCGGAACAATTGCTGTGCATGACGTGTAAAGGGATTCTGGTAAATGGCTATTTTCAAATCAATCATCCGGCACCCGTTTCATTCAGTTTGTGGGCCGAACAATGTTGTCTGGATTTGTCTTCGACGATTCATGCGGTTCTTTGATATGTACATATGATGTACCTATGTCGTATCTACGAGAGAACGTACCGCAATTGAAATCCCTATCTACATATCATCGTCCGTGTTAGACAGAGACTTTCTTTTTCAAAAGAACGTATTTTCGATTTGAAAATACATTCGTGTCTTAAATTACGACACCTACCGATAATTTTTCGCCTTGTGATAAATCTATCGTTAATATTATCCTTAATACTATTGTAGTAACAACGATGCATCCATTCTCCCGTACGAAGAGAAAATCGACGAAACAAGCGAATCAAACGAAAAGTCGAATTCACTTAGCCTTATTCACTGTTTCAACGTTTAGTCAGAGTACGGTCGGTTTGCGCGATGGCGACATCGTAATCGATAAGGTTCTATCAAAATGCCATTATCACCACTAGCTGCAAACTTTTACCAATTAAATTCAAATCTTGATGTTGAATATACGACATTACACTGTTAAATGTGGTTTCAGATTACAGAAACCGTAACTGCGATCGAAGCGTGCGAAATGCCGTCTATTACGTGTCAATTTCGAAACGATTAATTAAACAAAGAAATCCGACTGATTCAAACTCGACTATCGCACGATGTATTTTCTTCGTTGTTCTATTCAGAAAAGCATCAAGTAAGGTGTAAACTATTACTGACGCGATTTTACCATATTAGCAAATAACAAAAATAAGTTTAGTAATTCTATTTTATAAATTTCTCGAAATTTCTCCGTTACCCTTTTTATTATATTTAGCATTTTCACAACCACGAAACAAATAGTTACGTAAGCACGAAACAAGTTTTTTTTTACTCATATGTCATTAGAAGTTTACGAATGGGTTGAAGAAACCTTTCGATAGTATAATTAGGCAAATACTTATACGTGGCAAATTTTCAAATGTTTAATCATGAAACTAAAATGGAAACTGGAAACTGGATCGATTAATACATGTTTTTAAATTTCCTAAAGGCATTTCGTAAAGGTTAGTGAAAGGTACTTACGTCCTGTTTTAAAGTAATATTTTACCTGGAGTTCATCCAACAGTAGATTATGGGATTATACATGCTGTTAGACATGGCGAGCCAGTAAATACCTAAAAAAACTTCTTGGATGTATGGCTCGTTTGTAATCTCCGGGAAGTATGACGTTATGATGAAGTACACGTGAAACGGTAGCCAGCATACTGCAAATATTACTACGACAACAATCATCATTTTCACAACCTGAAAAACAAATGTACTGGTATTTAGTAGCCATCGTTGTTGTTATTAGTCGTTACTTTCTATTGATATACATATACGATTCTTCGTTTAGTCGAAGAAAGCTTGGGAGCTTTATCATAGTAGGCTACGGAGATCGATGGTAGAAGAAAAAGTTCGATATCCATGATACTATTTTGACGTTTTGTTTCATTATTTCGCGTGCACACTGGATGCTTTCGTTACCTGATGATTCGTAGAGTCGATCGAAAAAGACGGAACGTTCGGAAGATATTCGAATTACGATTCGAACGATACGAATTCGATTACGAATTTCTCATACACAGGAACATGGAAGAAAATACAGGAAAACAACTATACGATTACACGTTTAATATATTTCGCATGGTGCAAATTCAAAGCTGTTTGCGCGATATTAAAACTGGGACAAAGGATAATATATCGAAATATGTAAGTTTACAAACTATAAAAAGCTTGTAATTCTACCAATATCTTTATATATTTCTCTCCTTTTGTTTCCTTCCCTTTGTTTTTATATTATACCGGAGAATACTCCGCTTCTTTGCGCTTAATGAAACTTGTATTACGTCAGGAACCATAGGTACGCAGCACGAAACGTTGTTAATCAACGTTGCTGATCGCCCGACCTACGATATCTTGTATTAAGAAGACACAGCACGTAAATTATATTTTTTAACGTAATACATCTTTGTCTGGCTATTTGATATCCTGCATTTCTTACTCGTTTCACTTTCACTGAAATAACTAAACGAACTAAACTCATACATATACGCATAAACATACATATATATATATACATATACATATACATATACATAATGATTAAGAAGAATTCATACTTTTCATTTTTCATTTTGTATTTACCCCAACCATGAGAGTCGTTAAACTTTGTAGTATATGAGATCTAAATGTTTGGAATAAATGTCTGGAATAGAATTTACCATTGTTCCTTTAAATGTATTTTCATTATCTCGAGTTCTACTTGTCGAAATTGCAAAATAATCTTTCGATCGTCCCTAAATTGTTTGCGAAATATTTATTGCATCTCAGGGCGTTTCACATTAAAGGGGAACTACTAAATATTCAAATGATTTTGCTCCTCGTTTTATTAAGTCTATCGTCATAGTTTGTCTAGAAACATTTCTTTTGCGATTAACTATTTTTTTACTTACCATGTCCAAGATATATCTCAGGTTGCCGTAAGATTCAATCATTAAAATAATAAACTACAAAGTTACTTTTAGCCATTGTCGATTCTTCGGTACAAAGCTTACTCTATCGAAAGAAATTATATATTTTGGAGTTCGAAGCATCGAATATGCAGATCAACCTCTTAAGCTGTTTCCAAGAATGGAACTTTTCGAAATTAAATTTCTCATTTTGCTTGCAAAACAATAAGCGGAACAAACGTTTTATATTTCACGATAAAACCTGTATATCGCTAAAATGAAGATGCAAGATCGGAACAAAATATAGAACTATAAAGGAATGTAATAGAATATCCCTTTTTTCGAAACCATATCACCCTATCACGCAAGTCAATTCCCTTAAATTCTCGCTTTTACCGTTCACTCGCCACTACGCGAGTTGTTACTACTACTTTGTTACATATACTCTGCATACATATATGTACATCTATGTTCATATATCCACGTAGGTATATCTATTCTCTACTATTCTAAAATTATTTGTTAGTAAAATTAGGACGACAACGAAAAAGGTTTCGCAAGGGGTCGCATCGTCGCGTTGCGTCGTCGAGAAAATCTCGATGGCCATCTGTTATATTTATTCGTGTAACTAGACTCGCGGGACACATTCGCATTTGACGAGATCGTCGCTGTCCCTTGGCTCCCCTTCGCTCGATTTCATCTTCACGCCTTTAATTTCTTGGCCTTTCCTTTTGAGAATTTTTCTCACAAATTGTCACATCGTGTGTTGCGTGCATCGCTAGGTCAGTGCTCGCACTCTATCTACATACATTTGCTTGTATTGATCTCGAGAAATTTCCCAGAAAAATACAAAATACGAAATACAAAAGTAGAGGATAAACATTGCAGCGTTCGATTCATCTTTGTTCATGAAACGTACTTGAGCTACCGTCTGTTTATTAGATAGACCGTAGACCGAGAAATTCTTGTATTCGTCTGTCGACTGATTTCAATCTGAACTTTCTTCAACGATGTTCTTTGATCCTTTTACGGGGCAGGTGATCACGGCCGTTAGAACGTTGTGCTTCTACGTACGTGGCAAGATGGACCATCGATGATTCCGCATATAGAGAAAAACGAGAGCTCTTTGCCGCTTAATCGAAATCCAATAGGATCACTTGGGCATAGGAGAAGATCGCAGAAAGAGATTTCCTCATACCCATACGCGTAATCTCTTTCTCTATTTTTTCCGCCCGTCGCGTTCGTTATTAGTTAAATGACCGCTTGACTGATAAACCTATTACATTCGATAGAAAAGAAGACTGAACTTCCGTGAAATATCAAATGCAAACGAATTACGTATCAAACGTATCGAACAAATTATGACAATTCGTACAAAGTTCGTGCTCGATTATATAATTAATAAGAAATTGAGCAATGTATCAAGCACTTTAGCCTAATGGCTCGATACATAGTATGTGCACATAGCACCTACACGTAGGTTGATTGTATAAAATTCGAAGGAAACCATAGGGGTTTATACATCCTTGGTTATATATTGATGCGTCCAAGTTTGCGATCTATCAATTTGTAACGATATCAGTTGTCGAGGGAAAACGTTTGGAACGATGGTCAGAGGAATTTCCTCAAGAGCTAATTCCTTCAAAAATTAACTTTCGTCTTCAAGAATGCACGACAAGTTATTAGACGTCACGACGAGGAAGTAAGAAAGTTTCATCAGGCGAGCAGGTACTGCTTCCTAGAAAAATTTTCGCCTGAGAACACCTTATTCGGATTTTATCGAAAAAGGAACTCCTCTTAGTAAGGAACGTACGTACTATCGTAAGAAAGTGCAGTTCCACTATATTTGCAGCCCAATTGTAAAAACGATGGAACAACATAACACGAGTGTAATAAAAGTTTCAAGTCCGGTTTCGTTATTTTTCGAAACCTGTACGCTCTACGTATACCTATTCGGTCGTAAAACTCTAACGTCACTAACTAACTCGAACTAACACTAACGTTCACTGTCTACGATGCATTATCATTATCAGGGTGTATGGATAATCTTAGTCGAGTCTCGTTAATAGAAGAATTTCTTAGGTTTCTTCCGATATATTTAAGATCACCTAAGTTTGTCCTTTAATTATATATTTCAGTGTAAATTTACGTATCGACTGAAATTTTAATCCAAATTTTTTGGCGTTAGCTTTTCCCGTTCGATAATCATCATCGACGTATCATAATCTCTTCGAGTAATTCTTTCGAGTTAATTCCACGGCATTTTCTGCTTTAACGATTTAAACGAATGACTTTAATGAAAGTAAAGCTATCGTACGTAGTTTTAATCCCATACACATATATGCATCTATGTATAACGAGCAATTTGATTTACGTTCTGTTTTAAAAGATTCGGTTACTTAAATTTTATTAAATATCGCCTTAACTTCCAACTGTTAGAACATTTATCTCTATTTATTCCACACGTGTAACAGTACTATAAGTATTGGCTGATTACGAGTTAACACACGCTGCAAATATATGATTCGTTGGAATTATTACGAAATTGTCATAGCTTAAAACGAAATATGTAAACTTTAGAAAGGAAAGTAAATAAGCAAATGATTGAAATTATTGTATCGCCTTAACAAGTACTATGTGAAAATTGTTAAGAAACGATCGAGACATTTGCAAATTGCATCATCGACGCGATGTGTTACGAGAGAATTTAGTTTGCGAACAGGTGCGGCGACCTGGTAGACCTTCTAATTAGAAATTATAGCGTGGCTTAACGTCTAAACTGCTTTTAAACAAAGATACACCTACGTGTGGATATACCATAATACCGCCTCGCGTGTCTATCGTTGAAATCCAGACGTTAAGTCTAGATATTTTTGCGGCTCGCGTTTAAAATTAATTGGCAGGATGCCTTTCCGGAGTAATTTTACCATCGTTTTACGATATGGTTCTAGGCGACTCGAAAAATCCTTGAAACAAAAGGATCGAAACACGTTGAGCCAATAATATCGGCATTCGTTCATGTCCCTTATCATTCTCTATTTGCATTACATATTGGTGTCGTTATTTTTTTACGAGTTCAAATTTCAAAATCGAGTACTGCAAAAGTCGCTACAAATATATGTATCTAGAAATAATATTTGGATAGAAATATGTAAATAATGGGACAGTCGATCGTTGGTTCGTGGAATCGTAGACTGCATTAGAAAGAGAATGAAAAAGGAGAAGCCTGTTGTGAAACGTCAACAACAACAAGCTTTGAAAATGCATTATTGAATCTAATTCACGACAGACGACAAGGGAAATAACGTTTTAGATAAAAGTACGTAGCTTTACCATTATTCCTCGTATAAGGACGGTTAAGGACAAACTATATTATAGGATTATAAGACTTAAAGTATAAACGATGTATCAAAGCTTAGACCAACGTCGATAATTTCATTATTCGAAAGAAATAATCCATCTTTATTGTATTTTTATCGCGCGCGTTTAATTTTGAAGACGTACTATCTGTCGTAAAACGTTCAAAATAACAATTGGATGACGTAACATAGAGAACACGTTACAGAACTAGCGCTTCGTGCGAAGAAGAAAATGGTGATTGTTTGGTGGTCATATGCAAGACATTTATTCCTGTTCGTCATAACCTGGGGCTACAACTACAACAGAAACATATTGTAAACAAGTAGATGAAATCGTACGTGGTTTAATAACGAAACGTGGGATTAATAACGAAACAAGCCGCGTTGGGGAACAAATGGAAACCAATCTTGTTTCATGATAACGTAAAAGCTGTCGTGTGTCGAAAATAACCACACGAGAACTTGAACTATTAGAATCGAACTTTTAGTTTCGTTGCATCCCATTTCGTTTTATATCACGGGTATCCGGCCATCTTTCTGCATTTAAAACCATTTTTCAAAGTACAAATTTCCGATATTCGATGATATAGATAGAACAAGAGACGAATGTTTTCGAGGAATGGAAAATCGTCCAGATCAAGGGATTAGTTATCGTTTGATAAAGTGCGACGGTAATTAGTAATAATTAGTAATAATTAAAGTTAACGATTATCGTCGCTCTCTTTCCCTGTTTTTTTCTTCAATGAAACACAAAGCATAATAAAAGAGATGATTTCATTCCCTCGTGATTTACATACCCTGCGCTTACTCCTTATACCTTCCAATTGCCCGGCGGTATTTTCGCCGATGCTTTGCGAACCCCATAACTCCAAACCAATTCTGGCGTACGTGAACGTCATCGATCCGATTGGTAAAACATACGTCAGTACCATAAAGATCACATTATATCTGAAAACAGGAGACGTTGTATTTGAATACACGTGGTTATTCACATTGGAGCATATGTTTCGAGTAATATGAATTCGTATTTCCTTGATATGTCGGTCATACGTTACGCCATTTATATTTATATTTATTTCCTCATATAACCGTTTGTCCGTTAAAAAGTCTCCCGTATAGTATAATAATATAAAAATGTTTATGTACACGAACCATGAATTTGATTTATCTTAAAATTTTCAAGCGAGTAGAAAGAATGCGAACAAAGATACGCAACAACGACGTCGTGCTTAAACATGCTTAAAGCATTTCGCTTTCAATGAATTCTGTGATCGAGCTCAAAGCATAGTAGTGATAGCTTTGTGTGGTAGTTGAATAAAACTTTGAACTGCACTTTTATCAGCTCCAGTTGGTAATTAAAAGTAACACCGATGAAACTCGATGCAGAGTGTTCGAATCCATTAAATCGAGGAAATTGCAGATTATTTCCTCATCTTTAGAAAGTGTGTTGATGAAACTACCGAACTGTACGTACGTTCCGTTAAAAAATGTTTTCAAAGGAACTTCTATTCTATGTGCACGAACGTTTGCACAGTGAACTCGAGTATTTCATTCTAGAGTAAGTGGAGTAGAGTGTATTTTCATACACAAACTGAGCTAAACTACAAAATTGCATTATTTACATTTGTAACTAGAATGAAACATTAACGCATAATAATCGATCGATATTGTCGCGCATTGTTACATTCTGTACGTACAATTGTGCAACCATAAATCGATCAACATTATTTATGAGTTGTTCAATGTTATTACAGTGTTTTCCTCTTTTAGTATTTACAATTTAGTATTTCGTTTTATGAAAATGCGATATGCGTTTCGCTCGTGTTACACAAATTCAGATTTATGTAGGAATTATTTGAATCGTTCATTTATCTCTCTAAATAGTCTAGATATTTATATTTGTATGTATAAAGACTTCAATCGACTATCTAAAACTATGTATACAGAGAGAAAGAGAACAGACAAAATGATACGACGTTGAATTCCTTTCTCGAAATAAAAAAGACAAAGGATATATATATATATATATATATATATATATATATATATATCATTTTGTCTGTTCTTTGTATTTGTATGTTGGTTGTATCAAGGTTGGTCACACTTGTGTATATTTTCACGGGAAAACTGAAATAACGAGTCGTCGATTCTTTTGGTCGTTTCATCGGTCGAGTAATTGATGATGTTGCTCGCAGACTAAGCAAAATTCGTTTTATGGTAAGCTGACTGATCGGCAGAGCCGATCGTTTACGCGTCATAAACCAGTTGTTAGATGATATCTGTGATCGATATCGAACGGTGCAAGGATTTGCTCATTATAGTTGTTCGCGATAAGCAAAATTTTAAGAGATAAAAACGGCGCCCTTTTGAAATTTCGTTTATAACGTTTCCTGCGATCGTTTTAACCTTTAAAATTTACCTTTTCACGTAGCTTTAATTCCACATTGCTTCGCAGTGAAATTCTACGGTTCTTGAAAAGGTTGGTTCTTCGAGAAAGTATAATGAGACGCTTGTACCGTTTCAGCACGAATTAGCATGCATGAGATAGGAAAGAAAAAGGTTGCGTTTCGATTATTAAGATAAGCTCACAAGTATTCGTCGTAACTGAGACCATTGTCGTCTCTGTTGGGAAAATCGCCGTAGCAGATCACTCGTATTTCGCCGTTTGCAAAGTTTTGAGTGTATGTTGTGTAGAAGAGTAGCATCGGTAGCGAGAGGATAGCTCCTACGATCCAAATGAAAATCGCTATGCAGAGGGTAGCTCTTTTACCCATGTGAGGTCTCAACGGGTTCATGATGGCCATGTATCTGCAATACACGATACGTATTAACTGTTAAAATATATTTTTTAATGCATATGAACCTAGCAGCAATCGATACAAACACTAAACTGGAAGATTATAATGCAAATAAAGGACGAATCTTTCGTGATATTAACACTTTGACAGCCACGTTGGTCATATATGTGACGCCACTTCTTATAATTGTAAAAATTGAATGAAAATTGACAGTTGGGCCATTTTGAATACAACGAATAAACAGAAGATACCTTGAAATAAAAAGTGTCCCATCGAACAATTAAATATTTTTATTAAAACATCAAATGTTTCAACAATATATTCTGTATGATTTGCTTACGACGAAATAACGAATGTGAATGGTTTGTTGAAATAAACGAAGCGTTGTTATAATATGTCGCTATCACCCGTGACCACCAATAAGACAAACAGTCCATTGGGCAACAATGTTGTCTTATTATTATCTTCCCATTATATGCTTTGAATAATAAAAATACTCCCGTGGCGTCCTCGGCGAAACATGTAATTTCGGCGTGGCAGTCAAAGTGTTCGAGCTATGCTATGTACTAGTTCTACTATTTACCATATCATTATGGACATTAATGATAGTTATATATGTATGTATACTGCGTGCATACATAGAGCAGGACGCAACTCATGAATTTTAACGATTTTGAAATATGTTGTTAAAGTCAATGTCCTGAGTAATTTTGTTACTGGGATCGGGAAGGTGTGCTTGCTTTTATGCAATCATCATCATATTAATCTTACATAAATTTCATGTAATTTCACATTTCCTGCAATAAACTTAATCTCGAATTAATTACAGCCAGTCACTCGCATAATAGTAACACGATAATACGAAAGTGAGACTTTTATCGTTGTACTTACTGTCTCGCGTCGTTTATAAAGTGAATTGTACCATGAAACACGTTATATGAACCAGTGTTTTCATATCTGTAGAACCGAAGCAAAGCTAAACTAAGAGATTACTTGTCAAAAAGCATACATTTAAAAGATTATTAGCGAATGGGTAGGATAGTTGTTACAAGAAAATTAAATTAAATCTTAATTTGTATGGTGTAACTGATTGTATGGTGTGAGAGAAAAAAATCAGAGGGTAGCTTGCGCTATTACACTTGCAGATTGGATTAACGACTGACATACTTACACGCTTTTTAAATTTCATTCAATACGGTCTTTCTTGCGTCGCGTCGTATCGCGTCGTGTCGCGTCGTGTCGCGTCGTTCAAATCTATCCCCAAAGTTTTCCAATGTGAATCTGAATCGTGAAATTCTTTGTCAACCAGGGAAAATGCGATTTCACTTATTTCTTTTATTCTACGTAAAATCTTGTTGCAGCTTTTTATGTTTCTTCGTTTTCAATCGTCCGTCATTGTAACGTCGTCGCGTTTTAACAATTTTTCAGTGATTTTCGGTAATTTGACAACAACAAACGATAACAGCAAAAATTAATCGATACTCTATCGGTAAGAAAACGTAATATTCAAAATTGCCAAAATAATTTTTCTTCCATAATTAAAAGTAAATGTATATGTATAAAAAGTAAAAATGTAAAAAATAAAAAAGTACAAGTTTATGATGGTAAACGAAACGATAGCGATCGAACAATTCTTATGCGGCTCTTGCAATATAGGTCACTATAGAATGTTTACGACGGAAGGTTTACGTCTGTTGAATGTCAAATCCACTGTAAACAGAAGTATCTTTGAAATGCATACGAGTTGAATATATCCTCGCCTTTGAAATAGAATCGAGATTTTAGATGCCAAAGAATGTCCACTTTCTTTGCGTAAACTTCGATAAAGCCAACTTGCAACAAAATGTTTCGCATATACGATAAATTATTGTTAAGAAGAAAAATTGACCTATTCGAATCGGCATGGTTCATCGTACAATAATTACTACATATATATTTGATAAATAATAATAGTCTGTTCGGTTCATCATGCCTATGGACAATGACATATACCCAAGTACCTCTACATAAGACATATAATTTATCTCCAGCTATAATTATATTGCAATTTCTCAATGCTGTTCGCTGTATGTTACATAGATCTTTGATATAACGATATCATTATGTACATATATGTACTTGATCGAGCAATGTATCGTGTTTGTCGATGCACGTTAATGCGATGTTTATATAAATAATTTTGATGCCATATGCGTAAAGAAAAAGATGGCTCTGCTTATAAATTAAGGTTTCGAAGAACGTTGAATTGAAAATATCAACGTGTTTATCGCTCCAATCGCATGTTTCATATAAAAAATAATATGAATTCTTACGTATCTCGTTATACGTATTTGACGTATAGAATAACTGTTTGTATAGGCAACTACGGGTATTTTAGTCATACACCGCGCTTTATAAAATGTGAAATAATAATAATTATAGAACAGAGTAGCCCGAAGAATCCGATTGACAAAGATGTTTAAGAAAATCATTAAATACTCCTTTTCACGCTTGCTATTCGCCGCACGTTCACTTTTTCTCAAACGTGATTTTCGTTTGCTTCGACCAACAGGTCAATCTTTCCAACAACTTTTATTCGTTCTATTTCGCAACCTGTATAATCACCAGATCCAATCGAAAGCACATACGTATGTAAATGCAATATACGTGCTTGCTGCTCTTCTACGTTGCTGTTGAAACAAAATTTCGTCTATCGCACAGTAAAACAACATTTTTTAACAAGTGTTTTGAGCAATTGAAATGTGCGCGAAGATTGTGTAAAAATTTCATCTTTTAAAGTTTATTACTACGTGCAACATGCGTACCAGTATATATATATATATATATATATATATATATATATATATATATATATATACACGCATAAGAAATATCTTGTGACTGTCGTCCATTTTAATCTTCGCTTTTAAATATAAGGAAAAGTACAAGTTTTAAAGAATATCAAAGTTATATGACATGCCAGCGCGAAAGCGTACTCTATCAACGTACGAAAGTTTCAGAAACGATAGCTTCTCGCAACTCGATGCTTCACACGGACGATATCTTGACCTGAAATTTCTGCAAACTGTCCGATGTCTTGTGAACGCAATCGTGCGAGAAACTGCATACACGTTACCACTTACCAACTCGAAGCATCTCTCATTCTAGAAACTAGACACTCGATCGATTTTATCCACCTGAATCTTTCGTACTTTGATCATTCTCGTGCTTTTCATCTTTTATTTTACGTTTATTTCAATCTATACTTATTCGATCGTTACTTGCTTTAAATCCAGTTTACTTCCCTTAAATCCAAGCACACCGCTCTAATATTCTATTCTTCCGAATTATATTTTTCGAATAAGTACATTTATCATTGTAATTAAGCAGCATTTTTTCCTACGATCTCTAATTCCAGAGCTATTCCAAAAATAGTTTCAACTTCCAACTTTAAACGCTGTTACCGCCTTATACGATTGCATACGGATAAAGAAAATATATTGATTATTTTTTCTTCAAAAATCTCACGCCTTCGTTAGTTCGTTAGATGCGCGAGTCTGATACGTTCCCTTTCCTAGAGGTATCGAGCGATGTCTTTCCATTGTCTCACGTCCACGTCCACGTATCCGGCGTATCCTCCTTCTACTTTTCACTGCTTTCTTATTCTCTCTACGATTTCATAGGCAAAGGCGTGCAAAGACCACGCTCGCAAATGTTCCCGTTATCCTCCATTTATAAGCATACCGATATTGAACGATGAAATTGCCGCTTCGCCGATGAATCGATCGATCAAACTGCGTTCTTTTCGCAATAAAGGAAAGACTGTGTCCAAACTCTCAAGCCAGGGAGTCACGAGAAACACCGGACAGTTATGTCTCGTGCATTCACCACAGGTCGCTTTCAAACAGATCCGAATTCAGATCCGAATTCAGATCCGACCAATTACTCCACGTTAGTTTCGCGATCTACGTCAGAGAGGAAATAAATCTAAGAGATTCGTTTAACGTCGGTTAAACGAATCGGTATGCTACTAATCTACGAAGTATGTTTCCGGTATGCAAGATATGCAAAACTTCGTATGCGAAGAAATTTCTTCATTGTGAATGTCTACGTCATACTTTTAATAAGATTTCAAGGGAATAATTTCGAAAGACCGAAACGTAAATATGGTAAAGGCAAGTATGGTAAAAAGGTAAAGGTAAATGTAAATAATAATGCAAGTGAAATTGCATTTTTCATAGTAATAAATATAAACTGCTTTCGAGTACGTCGTACACGCGAAAGCTCATAATGTTTTTTTACAGTTGATGTTGAGTCCCGTTGTGCGCTTACATGTCAGAAACACTATCACAAACACTGTCAGAAATCACTTACGATTGAAAAGATTGCGACAAATAATTTTCAAGATATCCTATTTCATTTGTTCGTTTCGTCCATTCCAGTGTTGCTAACGGTTGTTGCCAAACGGTAACAATTTGCGTGATGCAACTTTTCATATACATACATATGCATAAAACTGTATACAGTAAATTATTGGGTGTGAAAAGAATATCTTTACTGGCGATATCTTCACATTATCGATTATAAATCAATTAAAATTATAACGTAGACACCAGTTTGACACGCGAGACTTCGAAATCGAATCGTTCGTTACTGACGATGAAATTAAGATTCACGCGTTATTTTCTGTCGAGTACCGGAATGTTTTTGCCGATCGATCGAACCTTCGCACCACCGACACCAACAGTGGCATTGGAATTTTAATCGGTTTTCCAATGGTCGGGAAATAGCACCATAGGCATTTTGATTAAAATTCGAATTATGGTTTATGTTCTTCATATTTTCCTGTTTATTTATGCATATCTTCGTAGTAAGAAGATAAACATATTTAATCGATTTATTGACAAATTTAACTAGACTAGAGCGAGCATTATAAATACGTAGAGTGCTACACGGTTGTCGCATACAGAAGGAAGCTCGTAGACGATAACTCCTCGTGATAAAAGTGCGCCGGGTGAGTCGATGAGAACCATTAATTACAAATAACTTGTTACCTGCTGGTTGTATGAAACTCGACTATGAAGAAGAACTATGTTGCATTCCTATCTGACTGCGGAATCTAAAGATATCGGAAAAGGATGTCGATGTAAGAAGATTTAGTGGAACTTTAACGTATGTTTGTCAAGAGAACGGTCGAATTTGACGAGAGAGCGGCCCATAATTCCCTCGATAAATTCGATCCCGGTGAGGGAGTAGAATGCGATGCGATAACAAAATTTAAGTCCGAAGGTCGAGATCGATTTTGCGATAGCTTCTCTATATTACTCCCAAACAGACTACATATCGCCTACAAATTACCATAATACCATAACATTGGCATAATATGCGAATATGTATATAAATATTAATAAAATTATCGCACAACTAGTCGCACGTTGCAACAAAAAATATGTACTTACTCCGGCAATGTCGTTATTATATCGAGTGTTATATTATTGTTGCGAACAGGAGTAAGTAACAGGACGAGTAATAAGCGACTTTGTCGGGACAATGAAATCGTTCCATTTCACGAAGCCAGTCGTTAAGCGTTATCGCTAAGCGATTTAATTATCCAAATTTCTGTAAATCGAGATTCGATGAAACGAAAGTTTAACAATGTTCGGTTAGATTTTTACTTGCTTCGTCATAAGCGTTATAAGCGTCATAAGCGATTTTACGAAAATTAACGCAATCCTTGAAATTATATTCATTCGTTGACGAGCGACCGGCACAGCTGTAAGCTTACAGCTTACATATCAATGTTGCGTTCTTTCTTTCTTTCATGCAGAAAAGAAAGGCAGAAAAGAATGGCAGAAAAGAATGGCAGAAAAGAATGGCAGAAAAGAAAGGCAGAAAAGAAAGGTCACTTCCCCATACATAGTCGACATAGCGAAATTCTCGCTACGTTCGAAGGGTAAAGCATTTTTGCCACATATGTACAAACTATTTTCTGCGCCATCGCCCCTTTCTACGTATTCTTTGTAGAGTACGTTTACATTGCAAGTCTGTGCTTTTCAGTACACGATTCACTGATCTACGAAATTGCAAGCATAATGCTAGAAATCTCATCTTCTATACATTTTCTCCCGCACCATTCCCTTTAATATGTACTCCAAGGCGATAATAGTATAATTTTATTCTTTTGTACTTGGTATTTGAGTTTGAAAAAGAAGTTGAGTTTGAATCGATTCCTAACAATCCCACTTGTCTATTTTAAGAATTCTTAATATCGTTTATAATTGTACGTATTATTTGGTAAATACTTAATTTTCTAATATTTTCATAGTTCTTCACAAACGAGCATAGATAATAACGACCAAATATCTTTTATAAACTGCTTCTATCCATTGGCTTTGGCTTATAGGATCGATCTATTATTTTGAAAATGCGTCTGTCTCGGTCTTCCCGTTCCCGTCATTAATATTAATTTCCAAGCGAGGCATTCATCAACCACGTCTTAATCCACACCAGAGATAAGACATCGATCCCCGACCTTCGTACTCTTTTGCGCATCATAACCTACACCGAATCCCTACACCGACATCCCCAAATCAAAACGCATATAAGCCGAGACTCGAGCCAGCTCGAGCAGTTCTTGTTCAGCCTTACTCTGATTCGGTATAATTCTACCTCTGTAAAATAAAAGCTTGATAAAAAGAAAGTTAACCGTTGGGTTACGGCTCAACCTTCTTGTTCTCATAATCCAAGTCTCAAGTTTACGCGACACTCTCGCGGCTGCTCTTTGCTTGCAACGAACCAGTTTAAACGACTTTGCTTTCAATTGCTAATTCAGAGGTATCGACGTGGTGGCCGATTAACGTTATTCACAATGCTTCGCATTCACATGCAATCGTAGAGATCTATCTCGCTTCTTCATTCGATTCTCGCCTCTTTACCGACGATTAGTCTTTCTTCTCAATTTCCATCGTTGTTAGCATCGATACAAGTTGCTTTTGACACCGTTTCGCCGATACGGATCTACATATATTCCAACCTGTATACTAATCACGAGTGTTAACGCGAAACCTGGGTGTCGATGCATGCGTCGCAAATAGGCCTGTCATTTATAAAATCCTGCACTCTTGTCACTCTATTTTTTAGATTAGGTACGATGTCCCAAAATAAAAGCTTCTGTAAATTATAGATCGTAGCTGGATAGCATTTAGACTGTTTCTAACGCGTCTGATGCGAACGCAACACTTGAAAACCACTTCTAGAAAAACAAATGCATTGCTATCCAGTATATTAGCATAGGTGCGTCTGACGCATGCCAGATCACCACCGTGTGCAACGCACATATGCATGTATGTATAGCATGATAGCGCGGATGATCGGTGGGGGCTGACGGTTTGGATTTTGGATACAAGCGAGCATCGGGACACCCGAATCCGCGATGGTAAAACCTAATCGCAAATCGCAACATGTTTCAATGTATAAGGTACTCTTTACATCTTTCGACGCCTGTCGCTTGTTTCTGCATCGATCTTATTCGATTATTCCAGCGATTTTCAATATTTTTCACTTTATGGCGGACATAAACTAATTGACAAAATTCTCTGGCACACCAAAAAATATATCGCACTTGGTTCGAGCCGCAGCATTTATCAGACGGCTATTATTTTGGCTATCGTCATTTTCTTATTTGACAATGTAAAGAAAAAGAGGGCAGTGCGTCTGGATAAATAGTTAGTCGCGGCGCTCTGTTTGAAAATCGCTCAGTTATTCGGCTGATAACTTGACCGTTAATACGACCTGTTAACTATTTAATACTAGGAAAGATGGTATGCGCCGAAGATACTCGAGTTTAGTCGAGACTCAAGCTATATATCGTGCATACACGTCCTCACAGCGAATCGTGATGGTTTCTTTCACAATTGAAATGCCGTTCGTTCCACCAGAAATTCTGGAACCTGAGCTTCTCTTGCAGTCTCGATAACGCACATTATCATTTATCGGCAGTGTCACAGGCATGCGAGTACGACGTGCCATTCACGTTCTTCTCTCCGAATCGTTGAAGCATAATTCTTCGATATAGTCACGGGGCTATCGAGCTATTGGAAATCATCGACGCCGATTCCATTCGATTCGATTCGACGTCGTTTACGGTCTACCTATGCTTGATCGTGATCGAAAAACTACCGCCGCCAAAAGCATGTTTTTTAAATAGATTTTTCCAAAGAGATTCTCGCGGTTAATATTCGTAAAAGACCTTTGAACCACCCGTTCAGAAGCTTCAGATTTATTTGTTGTTTCTACACTATCATAAGTATATCGTGTACTATTCTGTGGCAGGTCCTCGAGGAATTTTTCGACGAGGCTACGCCACGCAAAGTTAGCTTTCGTCCGATCTCGCAAACCAAGAGATTAGTTACGGGTATAGGCGACGCGCTTTCGCAAAAGTATTTTACATGTATTTCGTACATTTTTCAAACATATTTGGAATCGTAACTGCGAATATGTATTAGAAGGACGATAATTTATGCGATTTGTAAATAAACACAGGCAGCGTTTGATACCGACAATAATGCAGTTTTAAGCATTATCTTAATACCTGTAATATCTGTAATACCTGTAATACCTGTAATACCTGTAATACCTGTAATTACGGGAAACGTTCTAGTTATGTTTGTTTATCTTTGACTCTAGCGAAACGGACTAAATTACTAACTTAAATTTTCATAAATCTGTTATTCAATTATTACACATACTTACACACCGGGAATGAATAAAATATGTATGCATATAGTATAGCTACTTGAAAAGAATTATGTCACAAGCGTTTCATTAATATTCGACGCGAGTTTGGAAATTTTGAAACGTTTCACCAATTATTAAGAATTTTATGATTAAAAAAATAACCGAATAATTACTTTATCGATAATTCCCAGTCTAATGGATCAAAATTTTCAATAATAACCTGCAGTTGTTACTTGCAGGAATTACTTAATAATATTACATATAAATGATTATCAAGTAGAAGTAAAAGGTAACGTCGGTTGATTAAAGGGTTGAATTTAAATTTCAGGAAAAAGCCAGTGAATCGGAAATTACGTTTTCTTTGTACGTTTCCACGTACACAGCACGTACACAGTTAAAATTGTCCAACAAAGATTGGAATGTCTGCCTACAGAGAAAGCTGCATTTCCGTCTTTGAGATCGTGATTTTCATCCGTTGTTTCGCCCGTCTGTAGTCTGGCCCGAGCGTTATTTATTTTCCTCGAGCGACGAATTGTCAAGGTGGCGTTTCTATGTGCGCGCAGTCGAGGCCAAAGCTAACCGCATATTCGTCCAGTTTATGGACGTGTAATCTTTCGCATGGCGGTTCCATTTCACAGATTTCATCTTTTCGACCTTTTCCTAAGACTCTCAATCGTAACTATCGGAGCAAAATTAATTAGCTATTAAATTGTATTTAATCGGCTTTCAAACACCGCCGCGTAGTTTGGCTCGAAGCAGCCGAGGTAGTCGAGTTCTAAATCATAATCCTTGATAATAGGAGTTCAATTAGATAGAAGTTTACGATAGGTTGAAATTTGCAATGCTGTTCTGCGAAATAATTCCGAGCCACGGGCTAACTGTATTAAGATAAGGTATTATCCGATATTGCGTATAATCGTCGAAACTCGTCCTAAATAAATATCGAAATATCACTGAAATATCATGCAATTTGGATTCTGATGTATTAAAATGCAAATATTTGCGTATGTCTCGCAAAGACAAACAGCTCGATAAACAATTCACGATAAACAGAAGAGTACTTTGTCTCTTTTCTAATTGTAAGATTACTTCTATCTGTATAATTTTTTACTAAACCAACAAATAAATCGAACACGAATACATATGAATATGAACATTTTGTTCGATTCGACTTCTGAGTAAGAATAACGCGCTTACCTATCTATAGAAATTGCCATTAAAGTGAAGACACTGGCGCATATAGTGAGCACAGCGACGAACTGACAGATCTTGCAGTAGAGCGTGCCAAAGGGCCAGTGACTGTTCAACATGTAGATGTAATTGAACGTAACGTTCAACGTAGACACCATAGCGTCTGCGATGCTTAAGTTTACCAAGAAATAATTAGTGACCGTGCGCATCCGTTTGTGCGCTAATACAATCCAAATGACTATCAGGTTGCCACCAGTTGCCACGACGATCATACAGGCGAACAACAAGGTCCAGATCATTTGTCTCCACCACGGAAGTATGAATTGATTTCTCAATTGTAAATCCGTGATATTCGTGTTATTGTAGTAAGTGTTATTTTCCATCAGTAGTGTCATGTTCAACGGGTCGGGCGTTGAATTTACAAAAACTTGGAGGTTCTGCATTTTTCTCGCAAAAATTTCTTAATTCGCTGACAAACTATCTATCTTTGGATACGCGTCTTTCGATTATCTTTTGATTTACCCTTAATTTAGTACGAACTTTAGTACGAGTCTTTTATTGGAAATTACGTAAAGGTGACTACGCACCTCGAACAAATACCGATTTAAAAACATTCGATCAACACGATTCGTTTCATCGGTTCAAGACGAACGTATTAAACTAGTTTTTCCAATCACTTTTCGTTTTACCTTTTTACGATTCACACTTGTATCAAATCAGCCCTACGATTTATCATATACTATACCGGCACATATTACAGCTACAGTTAATCAGATCGTTATATTTTATCCTTCTTCGATGTCACAGTTTGTTTTATTAGCTTTTTAGGTCGCAACGATCGCCAATTCTCAGACGATTTCCAGAGTATCCAAAGACAGGAACGCGTTTCATTTCTTCCGTATCGATACGATACAGGTATAATGAAGTTGACGACGCTTGTCGCCACTTTATGCAGATTTTGTTTGCGGCACGAGGCAGGCGGACAACTGGCATGGCCGAGTCACCGACTATGCTCGCTTCCACTTCTGTTTCACGCGCGAGCGCCTCTAACAGGCTTCCATTCGATTAACAAGCAAGTGCTCAGCCATTGACCTATTGCACCGATTCGTATTGTTTTCGTGGGTTACCTTTATACGGCGAAGAAGACTTTTCTCATCCGAATATCAATATTCTAGATCCAGAACGATCCAAAGACTGATGCCATTTCAGACGATATCGATGTACTGCCTTCATTTTCCATCGATGGTGCTAATCCATTGTCGTTCTTTATTCCTTCCATCGCTCTAAATTAATTAATTAATTCATTCTGCCAATGTACCTATGCTTTCTTATCACGTTTTGATCACGTAATGATAGCAGCGTCTTTCCTGTTGTATTCTCGCATTTCACGATTCCAACCTCCACGACTAATTACCTCCCGCTGAAAACGTTTAGCCGGTATCGTTAAAGAAACTCCGACCGCAATTCTCCACGAATTACCACTGATTTTTTTCTCTACGCCCGATGGACTGACATCCTGAACACGATGTAAACTTTACGTTATTTCATTTCACGCCTCGAGCGCACTTCAAAATACGTCCGTCTCTTCTCCTTTTTGCCCTTACCGTTTACGCGTCTTGTGTCACGCGTCCTCTCTCCGGCCCACCACTTTTCCGGTCCTCTTATCTATATAGATTTTTAATGTGTATTCTTTCCTATCCTCTGCTCTTTATCGCGAATGATAAGTCGATCATCGATCAGTGTCGTTTCTTTTTCCTTCTGTAGTCAATGGAACAGACTTACTCGCCGATCTGTTTGTCGTTATGAAAGAAGATTCGCCTCTCATCTTCCGTGCAATCGCTTTCTCGCTGGTCTTGTTAATTTTCGCACAGTTCAAATATTCTTCTTCGAGCTGGAGATACAAGAATGATAGATACCAAGAATTCCCAGATAGCTTTCTACTCTCGGGAACATCTCGACTTGAAATCGGAAAGACGATTATTCACAACGACGATCGAACGACATTCCGTGCGAATGTCTCCGAAAAGATCCTTCTCTATTCGAGTTACAACCGATACCAAGAATCGTTGTTTGTCGCGCGAACGACGAACCATTTCTATGTCGTGATAAGGGAATACGCCTATTAAGTACATTGAATTCCAGAGGAGAAAGGTTGCATTAAAGATACATGGGGAATCGCACCGGTTCACGGGAGATACCTTTCAACAACCCCTTCTCGCTACGTCCAGGGACTAACAGAAAATTATTTGCAGATATTCGCCATTTCGAACGAGGACAAGAATGCTTCTGTCTCTGCTCACAATCATGCCTGTTTCCACGATACTTCCGACGATCCTCGTTTCAATCGACGTTTCAGCATCATACTGTCGATTCCTTTCGTTTGCTCCAACTACGTTTCGCAACATTTTGTCACGTCCGCAATTTCATTGAAAACTCATTCCATCGCGTCCTCCTTGAAAACAGCTTTAGCCCTGCAACATAAAAAGTAGTTTTAGCATTTTTTCAATTTCAGTTGATTTTAACAAACTTGTACTTTTATTCTCTCATAACCTAATCGATATTAATCGTAATTATATTATTTCTATCTGCTCTATCTGCTCTTTCTGAACTAATATTCGTCTTCTAAATAACGGTCCTTTATAATTTTCTACACGCGTGCTAATAAAGAGCATACATATTTTTTAAAATATAAATATGTCATGTTACAGTAGTTTGGTCACTTAATAATAAACTCTCGTTCTCTGAGAGCAGAGTTCTTTGTTTCTCAGGTTACACTTTCTTAAACTTTGATATATTTACCATTACTGTACAGCGAGGGGAAAAATTTCAGGACATTTATTACGAAGAATGGAACTGCACAAGCAACTGAAATTATGAATTCGTTCCAAGCGACATGAATAAAAATCAAGCCCTGTAACTAACATCATTGTTGCTAAGTCGCCATGAAAATCACTAAATAGAATATCAGAGGAAACTTTCGTTACACGAACGTTCGCATATTTTCCATTATTTCGGTTCTTTGAATAAAAAGTTCACTGCAGATCCGTAATGTAACATTTTTCTATTTCTTACGATCCTTTCGGCAAAAATAATATTTAACGAAGCAACCGAATAGCGAACCGAATCGGTATCAATGAATATCACGAGTCCTGCGGTATCTCACAGATTTTTCATTACAGTTTAGTACGTGGCTACCTATTACGAACATGAAATCGTGTTTCACGTTATGGAATACTACTAATAATTTGAAATTGATCGTTTAATCCTAATGCTTCGTATGTGCAGGGTGAACGATAGTACGCTGACTTTTGCTGCTTGTAATTACGTGCCTTTCCACCTCTCAACCATCTTTACCGTAGTCATGTACAGTATAAATTCGGCAATGTATCGATCAAAGCTTGTCTCTCTTTACCGAAAGTTCGTTTTAAAGCCGTTCGTTCCATCGTTCGTAAAGCACTTTTACTTTTTGTCGATCAAACAATTTGCAACGTAGTGGAATCCGGTTGAAAAAGGAACGAAGGAAATCGTGGATCGTAGCAGAAAGACGAAAAGTTTTACGACAGTTGTGATCAGCGTCGAACAAAAAATACATTTCTCTAACGTTCCATCACATCGGCGAGTAAAAAAGTTGCCGGCAAAAGAAAACCGCGTGTCTAGCTAACGTTAACAAGCAATTTCGCTCGTACCATCGATTTTTTATCTCGATATTAGAATAAAGATATACCAGGGGGCAGCCTACTAAATCGAAGTGGATTAAATCCGTCGGGCTATCCACATAGTTGTAAAACATACGTGAGATATCCGATGCTTTATCCTATCGATACGATGGATCGCTAGCGATGATACTTGAGATGAATCGAACTCCTGTCAAGCCGCATAGCAGTTTACATAGCTGAGAGAGTACGGATTGTTGCATTGTTCGCCTGGAGAATTTCACACAACTTGACTGAAAGTTAGCAAGCACGTGGATAAATATTCTAATGCTTATGTATGACAAATATATCTATTTACAAAGAAATGCAAATACCAAGCGTCATATGCCACGGTACTCTTCTCCTTACGCGCATTTATAAAATGATACGATACAATACAAATAGATATTCGATGCATCTGAAGCGTATATTTATATCTCGCTGCCTTAATGAAACTATTACTACCTATTGTACAAATATCTCTAGATGATACCGGATAGAAATCTTTTTTCAAAATTATCTATTTCACGATCCAAGAAAATGGAGATAGTCCCGTGAAACGAATCTTGCAGATATATTTTCATTCGTGTCAATATGTCAATGTTAATGTATGACAAATATTTTGAAGGAAACTCGATAACGATCAAATTAAATGGTTATTACAACTATTTTTTATATTGCTTTCGCTTCGAATTATATGTATCTATCATTGCCGTGGATATTTTCTATCATATTAATAGCACTTCAAATCGTGTCGTACGATGTGCTAGAAATTTTAATTTATGTTAGATGGCTTTTAACTCGTCCGGACGAACGACATTATTGACAAGAAGCTGAAAGTGGTCGTGAGAGATGGTCTGTCTTTTATCCCGTCGTATATTCCGTGTGGACATCATCTTGCGAAATGTCTAACGACTGAAAATTGAGCGATCGTAATCCGTTCTATCCCATTCTATATCATGATTAATAAAATTAATGTTATCTTAACATGGCAATAAACGTAAGAATAAATGTAAAAAAAAAATTCTTATATGAAATTCATTTACATGAAAAATACATTACTTAACACTTTCCTAACATGTTTAATACTATTAAAAAATGATATCGTATTGGTTAACTTGCTGTTGATATTAGTTAACTGGCACGAAGAAAAATTAACCGGTTCGTAAAAATCGAACAAACAGGTGTGCAAATACAAGCTCGAGATAAAAGAATAGAGGAAATATCTGACGTTTTTAATCTCGGTGAACGAGATGCATTCTACATCTACATAAAACTAGTAGTAGTAGTAGTTTGGCATAAGCATGTTTAATTTTTGTTCGAGTATTTTACTTAAACAAAAATGAAATTTAAAGACAAATTTCTATAGGAGATTTCACAAATTTCTATAGGAGATGCTTGATGGGTGACTGCGTGTATTGTATATGTATATCGATATTTAATACTTCGAAATATATATATTTAATGAAATTGTTATGTCATTGAAATTCCAATTTCACTAATTTAACGAACAACAGAGTTTAATAATTTAACATATAAATTGAAATTAAGCTATACAGAACCGCCAGTAAGCGCATACAGAATGAAATTGATTGTTATTCATTAACTCTGCCGATTTCATTATCGGGTGTGTGTGTGGTCGTGTGTGTGTCTGTGTGTCTGTCTGTCTGTCTGTCTGTCTGTCTGTAGTTCCTTTATAAGTGATAGACAGAGTAGATGTCCTAATTCAGAAGATAAGATTTTAATATCTACACATATAGCTCTTCTCGCGTAAAAAAAGTAATTTATCCTATTAAATTATTAATATTTGCGACACGCATTGGTTAAAAAGTGGTTGCTCTAATCATCGTTTAAATTTTAATCTTTATATCGTTTAATCTTTATATAGAGCTTTAAGCACGATCTAGTTTATGTTATAAAAGTAGAATTTTTGTAATTGTGCCTATATTTAATTTTATAATATATAATATATTATGTAGCTATCGCTATTTTTTTTCTTTTCTTTTCACCTTTCCTATTTGTAATTATGCAAATACTTATAGTACACTTATAACATATATATCATAATTGTAACACAGATTTAGATAGCGTTTTATCGACATATAAATAAACAAATATATAGCATAATACTGTGAAATTACAAGCTGAAACAAAACTTTTGAAACATTGGTTTAATAACCAATAAAGATTTTCTAACTTGCGTCACTTGTGGGCATATTTCGATCTTTGCTGCTGTAAAAAAGTTTCTTGATTATAAATAAAATATATTCAAATGTATTCAAAGTTTGATTTGTAAGATTGCTACGAAATTTACTGATTCAAATAATCTACATGACCCTAGGGAAATTTCGGTATATGTATATGCTAATATAAGATGCGAACACGATATACTATACATGTATAGGAGCGTACGCAAAGAATATCCACTTCTATAGAACATGTATTTACCAGAGTATGAAGATAGAAGAAAAATTGCAGTGTATTCTACATGTACGTGTAGGTATTAACTCTGTGTACGTGTGTGTGTGTGTGTGTGTGTGTGTGTGTGTGTGTATGTGTGTGTCTTTACAAACACTTAACAACTGTTTTACGCATACTTAAGAAAAATCAAATTTCAGTTAATTGAAATAATCGGGATTACATTGTAACGTTATCGTAGGAAATTCTTTTCAAAAAATATGGTCTATCGTAAAGTGTCTCAGACTCGTTAATGAGCTATGAAAACTCGATTCAGAGTCGAGTCAGAGTCAGAGAGAAAAGTCGACGGACAGAACGCTCGGAATCCTTCAGACATTCTTTTCCACTAATCATCATTTTTTAAATCATCCGATAACTCAATTCCAGATTATTCGATTCGTCTATTCTTACGAATATGTAATATAAGGAAATGATATATAAGATATTGGCCGGTGTTTCGAATAACAAAAGAGCTCACAGCAGAAACTCAATGAATCTGGTCTTGAGAGAAATCTCGTTCTGATAAATGGAAAATTCATCTTCGATCAAATGGACCATTCGTGAATTGCATCTGTCGCGTTTGCCAAACCTGTCTTCGCATATTGAAAAAGTTCGTTCGTAAGGAAACTGAGGAAAGCGTAACTATTTTATGCGATTAATGGCCAACGAGGCACGATCGTAACACACGCATCTCACGCATCGGTTACAATCACGCTTGTATGTTCACATATGCGTAATGCGAAATGCGAAACAGAAAGCAACGGATGCGGCACGCGCTAACACAATTAACCTCGTGGTAATGGAGTATGCGAGGACCGGCGCCTGTTGCTGGAGCAAGGTTTCATCGTGTTATCAAGACGCTGTCGATACTTGCAAAACCAACCAAAGTATCTACGGTACTAGCCACGCTCTAGAATCTAGAAATACGGACAAGTTACTCACGTATTAGGTTGTCCGAAGAGTGTCTTTCTTTTATACACACGTTTTTTACAACATACAGCATCTTTATACAAATGTGAAACCTAATACGTACCACTTCTGTCAGAAAACGTATTTCGCCGTTTAGAATTACCGCAATACGAAAGATGATGAGAAATATTGAAAATCTCTTTAACAATTGTTGCGAATCTTACCCTGTAAAACCATGATACGTTTAATAACTTTCGATATTGCCAGCCTTGGACGCGTACATGTGGATAGCTCATCAGTCGTCTTTATAGATCTCTTTTATGCTAACTTTCTTATCGTGTAAATTGTAATTTCGAAGAGTGGTTGTTTCTGAGTTCGTTCGTGTTCTTTTCATGTTCATAACACGAGCAAAATACGAATAGGAAACAACTGAAATCAAACCCGAACAATTTCCGTTGAATTCAAAGTCCAGCTTACATAATTTCATTGCAGAATATTTGTTTTCCATTTGTATTTTATATCACGTATTACATTATTACATAGCACGTTTTGTGTGTGCGTGCGTGTACAATTTATCACATAAAATACATAATTGAATAAAATCAAAACGTTCGTTGGTTATCCACGATGAATCGATGATATCGATCCAAGATCTTAATCGTCGTTCAACGTATTTAACGTTCATTACGATAAAATTACACATTCGAGTCTTGCTTTCGAATTATACGAAAGTAGCACACAAAGGAAAGAAATAACTTTGCATCGAGCTATATGGTTTTGCTGTTAGAAGTAAACATTGACGAAATTTGGTCAAGCATTAACCGCCTGTAACTTTATTCGGATACTCTATACCCAGTCTTCTATCGATTAAGATACTCGATTAAGGTATTCTCCAAACATCTTTATCTAAAATGCAAAGAATTTTATGAACGTAAGACGTTATCAGTTCGAGTTCGGAAACACCTTGTTTCCTCGAGTTTCAGATACACCTTGATGCGATAAATGCGTGTCTCCTTAAATAGATGGAAATATCGAATACCTTTTCTTAAACAAGAATAAATCAAACGATTGGCTTTAACCTAACTACACCTATTTGATGTGTATATTTTTAGACTAGGTTATTTCCGTTGTTATTTGATATCAGGGTAAAAGAAAGGCTTTTTAGTTTGAAATTTGATAGCGTTTCGAATCAGGGAACGGTTTACGAAGGGAAGAAGGGTATTTTTTTCGTTGTGCGACATCGGTGTCGCTTCTTATTATTAAAAAAATAATAAGAAGAAAATAATGCGAATATCAATCGAATTTATTAAATAGAACTGAATTTGATAAGAGCAGGTGTATCCTAGATGATCGCCGTGTCACCGTATACGTACGTATTAATGATTTCAAGTA
The DNA here is from genome assembly GCF_000188095.3 of Bombus impatiens. NCBI lineage: Eukaryota > Metazoa > Arthropoda > Insecta > Hymenoptera > Apidae > Bombus > Bombus impatiens. Next base: position 55,035 of record NT_176554.1, on the reverse strand, counting down.
TTTTGTATAAACTTGTAAACTACTGTCGGGGAACCTATAAAATGACTAAATTAATAGAGACGCGAACGAAAAGAGCAATTAATTTGTTTGATATTCAACGCACCCCAAGAGTGATCCAAGAAATAATATTGACACAGGTTGTTCAGGGCAATAATGAATGCAACGGCAGAAAAGTAATTGGACACTATCGACGGATCAAACACGCATTAACGAAATTAACAATCCATTACGCGGTAAAGGCGCTTTACAGTGTCGATCGAAAGCTAATAAAACGCGATATATTTATTCTCAAAACCGATACACGACGTTTCGTGCGTGTCGTAACGCAACGTAAGTTACGAGTAATTTCATTACGTACGATATGTCGGAGAGAAGATCATTTCTGCAGCCGCGATTCGATTAATTGACAATTTCATGCCATTAAGGTTCTATAGTTAATCCATCGATCCCTTGATCAAAGCACTGCGGATCCATGTCGCTTAGAGATTTTAATGATCCCTGTATTGTCTATGCATTAGCGTGTTACCATTTAATAAATACTTAGTTGTCACGCTATATCACGTTCTTGATCTTCCGTTTCCCTCTACTGCCATATCTTTGTCATAGTATCTCTATAATTTTACCAACCTATAAACAAATGTTGAGTAATCTTGATCTTGGTTTGCGAATAATTGCAAATATTTTATGAAATGAGATTAAAATTTTTCGGATATTTTCCAACAAGCCGATATGGATATCTACACGGCAAAATATCACGGACCGATCGTTACACGACCTGTAATTATTTCCTATTCTCGTTCGCATTAGATTACAATCGGACGAAAATTTATTTCGGCTTTCTGCTCGTAAAGTTTGTGTAGCAACTAGGGATAGAAGAAAGAGGCGGTAGCGTTTAATCTTAATCTTCCATGGAATTCGTTTCAGCTCTTCCCCACTCCCACGATATTACAGTGGGAGATACCGCGAGACTGCTGGCGAGACCGCGTTGCATCATCTGTATGGCAACTTGGTCGACGCGATTTATCAATTACGTCCAATCACTTTCTTACGCACCGCAACGGAACCAAAAAGTCGGTCCACTCTGGATGTTAACGTTTTTCACTTTCTGGCCAGTACATATTTCGCATCAGCTGCTTTCTCTTACGATGCAGCTGCCTACTAGGTAGGCACCGCCGTAATATGGCTAATTTCTGCCGGAAAATAGGAAAATCCACGAGAACCAACAGCTGCGCTGTTTACGATATCCTCCCTTGTTACTACAAGCAATCAAAAGCTTATGTTCACAGTTAATATTACCGAACCGCATTTTGTTTCCTTTAGCGGCCAATTGTCGATTTTCCGATCATGTTTTATTGTGAAATTCAATCTGAAACTAATACGAGAACAAAACTTTTTACAAATCTTTTTTTATGTAATTTATAATGATCGAAATGTATGGAAGACTGGAAAGTTATTTATTATTAACATCGTATGGTAATTTAAATTCCACAGTTGGAGATAAGATTATTAAATGGATCATCGTTTTCATCTTAACTGTTAACGCGAAGAAGTAAACTCTTTGCTCGGAAAGATCTTTTACAATTATTTATATAACGACTTTAAACGAGCTTCTAATCGTCTTACATTCTTCTCGTGCATAGTTTGCTTGGGTAACTCATTAAAACTCTGTCTGTTTCGTTTCTTAGGAAATGTTTAACTTATCCTCTTTATCTTCCTGCTTCTTGCGACGGAGATATTCGAGTTAGCGAAGCTAAAATTATGTTCCATTTCTGTCGCCTAAGGAAAATCGTAATAAAAAAATTATTCCTTCCTAGTCTCTATCTTCCTGTTCTCTTTACACTTCGGATAGTTTTACAAAAACGAAATTAATCGTTTTCAAATATCAGATAACAAAAGTCGAGTTTAGCAAGAATTCATTATTAGATTAATCAAAATTAAATTTACAAGCAATTTCACGTTGTGATTATAATTCCTATGCGATATGCATAGGAAACGAAAAAGTCGAATAAAATGTGAAAGAATATTTGTTGCAGTTTCAGCAAGTTGTTTATTCAGTTGTTTATTCTATGTTCATCTGTGTATATAATTACTCCATATTTTTCGAACAGAAGACATTTTTAGTATCCCGATTTCGCTAGAATAAAAGCGAAAATATTTTTTAATATGTACACATGTACTTTTTTTTACTATTGATATTTACTTTTTTTATGTATTTGTATTGTATACTTTTCTAAAGCGTTTTCTAGTGGAGAGTGGAGATCCGGCTACAAAGTATTTAGAAAGTTTCATTTTAAAAAAGAAGCGCATCTTGTACATGCATCGATGCATAAAAATGCATACAGATCTATTTCTAGAATTTCCATGCCAGTGTATACCGTTTCAGTTTACCTTAGGACATTTTCTCTCATTTCTAACCATTCAAAAGATAGGTACCTCTTTTCACTGTTACACGATGGGCGTTGTGTATTTAACGAATAACACTTTCATATGTAATAATCAATAGAACATTTTATTAGACACTTTATTTAGCAAATAATTCGAAAAACGTATAACACCCAGCGTGTGTTCAACTCAACATGAATGTCTCTGTTCGAGATCAACGCGTAATCAATTCCAATCGGCCGGTACACGATACGTGCAACACTTTCTACTAGCCGTACACGCGTATTCCACATATAATTTTCAAAATGAAATTTCTCGCAAATGAATCCTCGGACTTAATGCTAAGCTTTTCTGGTTGCTTTTACAGAGCCTACATATATATAATATGTATAATATGTATGTATACTTGAATATTTCTTATATGTATGTTTTACGCGCTACTTTTACATACTTCTACATAGTCGTAACATGCAACTTTTGCCTCTTTTCCTATCGACAAACTTATGTACACATATTATTTATATTCGAGACGTTTGTAATATTTGTTTGCATACTTTGGCCCCGTATAAAAATCATTTAGGTGTATATATAACACGGAGATGGAGGGAGCCTTCTTCTCCATTAAAAATGTACCGTTTCCTCTCTCGATCTTGGATCACTCGATCACCGGTACTTACTGTTAAAACGTTCTAAAGAAAGTACATTATTACTCTGTTCGAAACAAGGTCGATGAATAACTTGATTCGAAGCCTGAGGCAATCGAATAAGAGAAAAAGACACGTTTTTTCCAGCGTTTATTTGAAATTTACTCACAGCTTGAATACTGATAATAACATCAATTTCAATTTCAATTATAGTATGCGTAATTTCAATTTCAATTTTGACTTTTATACGTATGTAGAAACACCTACTTTTCGCACAAAACGAAAATTACAATTTCATTGAATTAGTTACCGTCAATAACTCACACACCCACGAATAGATCATTTCACGGTATATATTTTCTACAACAAAATTATTTAGGCTCGTTAAAGTCAAGTTACACGCGAGATGTACTACATTGGAAAAGTAAATAGTGGAAGAATAAAAATTTATACGTTAAAAGTTACCGTCATTACCATAGGTTTAGCATAACCTATCGAAAACAGAGAATTATCGAAACAGATACATAATTGATAATCCTGTAATTCAGAATCAAAATCAATTAAGGCAAATATATGTTATAGAAATTCTTTTCGTTACTTTTATAGCTGCCATTTAATTCACCCTTCGAGTTATGTCAATGTTTCAAATCCGCCAATCAATACTTGGAACGTAAGATAGATACCGCAAGCCATAACGTTTTCCCTTCCGTATTTCACCACTGGGATTTGGTATTGTAAACGGAAGGCTATAAATAACGAATAACGGTAAACGAAAAACATATTTTCTGCTCATCTTTTCCTTTCAACCCTGCTTGATTTCCACTTGAATTTACATGTTTTTTTCTTTTCAAAAATAGAAGAGCCACGTCAATACAACAGAAAATCCTGCTCCTCCTGCTAATCTTGCTATATATCTTCAAACGAGAACCACCAACATCTATCTTTAACTAGGGTAAGGTTCTTACTTTTCTGATAATTTAGAAAATACCATCTTTTTTTATCTTTTGTCCTTTCAATTACCAGGCAATTTCTAAATATATTATCTATCTAACAATATGATTACCATTCCAATTACGAGTTAAAAATTCAAGGCAACCGAACCATCCAAACGTGAATTCAACATCAGTTTCGCTAAAGACAAATACTCTTCTTTTCCGAGAAAAGATTTCGGCAACCTCCTCCTTCATCTTTTTGAACTCTCGAAGGATTCGAGATCAAAGGCACGTAATACATAAATATCGCGGCATACCAGGTCGGACTTTCAACGCGAAACTTTCAACCAGATAACAGACTTATATGTATACAAAATGAAAGGGAGATTACTTTTGTGGAAATGAACGTTGAAAGATCGTGCAGACGAAATAAAGGATCCTTGATTACGACAGATATCATCATACGGCTCCCGCTCGTCTCTTCGTTACGCTTTCCTTTCTTCGTCCTTTCATTTTCTTTTTCCCGTCTTCTTCGCCGTTTCTAGAGGTCTGTGTCCCCCCTTTTGATTCTCCTAAACTTAAGATCCAATTATATCAGCCACGAATGACAGTCTTAATCTTAACAAACGCCTTCGACCTAGTCTCATAAAACACTGAATCTGCGTTTCCTTTCTTTTTCTTTTTCTTCCTTTTTTCTTCTCCCTCTCCTCCTACTATTATTTTCCATATCTTTTCTCGAAAATCTTCAAGAAAAACGTCGGAAACGCACGACCGAACTGCATAGGTAAATCGGTTCATCGTAACTTTTGAACTTGAAACGCGACACTTTTGGAGAAATATGAACAACAATCACTTTACGAAGCACGATTCGAAGTCCAGTTTAAGTAGTTTTTCAAATTTAGTTTTTCAAGTTTTTCGATTTAAAATGCCTGAAAATTATTATGTATTTTATCTTATTACGGTCCCCGCCTGCCGATTAGTTTGAACAAGCAAGCAAGATCGTAGATAGGATTCAGCCAAAGAAGAGATTGTTGGAAAGCGATCGATCAATCGTAAATTATTTGCCGAATCTGCGAGCGACGCGACGTCTTCTCCACTCATTCGTACGACTATCGCGGCTAAATTCTCATGATTTCGTCTAGCTGCTAGATTCGCTACGATATTTCAAACCATCCCGGAATTTGTGTGTGACAACTGAGTTATGGATATCCCAGGGATTCTCCACCTTACCGGCTCGATCGTTCGCAACTATGTTACGTAACCTACATCGGGTCACGTTGAATTTCTCGAGTTCTACTTAGTATCCGTGATGCCACATTTCCACCAGTTTCGTCCAAACGCAAACGCAAACGCGCCAAGCACACCGCTGCTTCTCAGCAAATTTCTAATTACGTTTTCCCCCAATTATATCTTTCATATTTTTAAACAAAAATTGTGTTATATAGTTTACGAAATCGAAGATACCGAGAACAATAGTCAACGCTGCATAGTATGTCAGAAACAAGGATATACGCAAAGACTTAAAAATACCAACAAACATATTAATTTAATTAGTTTTCCATTTTCCTTGTACGAATCGCTATGCTTATCTAACTGTTAATACAGTTATGTGTATAGTAGTAGTTTGCGACTTAAAATTACGCAAGAAGATAAAAGAATTATATCCGATACCGATGCAATTTAATTAGTTAAAGCTCCTATTCGCTTTTATCGTTTTGTCGCTTTGTTCGCATCGTCTGTTTCACAACGTTCCGACAACGATAAAAGTAATTAACATATCGCGTCTTCCCAAATGCGTGTCGCATGTTTTAATTAACTGTTACACAATGTTTTTGTAATGCAAAGAACGAAATGATGTTTGAATACTTTTCTTTCGAGATATTTTGTCAGGATGAACTGTTGCGTTTATAGCATTATTTACAAGATACGTAAATAATAGATAGCACTATGAGACGGATAACATTTATTGGAAATGTGTGTATGGTTCGATTCGTAGTACGTATGTCATCGTCGCCTCTTTCATAAACCGCTTTCAATCTATTCCTATATAAAATCTATATAAATATATAAAACATAAATATAATATATATCATATAAATATAAATATATCTATATAAAATAAAAAATTGTTATTACAAAGTTGTTACATTTTGGCTGTTCAGTGGTCCACTTTCTAAGCAACGATCAAGAGAGTAGTCGATTCCTCACATTTTCTCTTTTACCGCTATTTTAGCGCTTTACGCGCAATGTTTTATAACTCCCGAGGGGTGTATGAGATAAAGGAAACGTCTCTCGATTTGATAAACAAAGTTTAGATGGGCAGCGTCGAGACACAGTGAAGGGATATACATCCTATGTATGTACATAATATGTATAACAACAAAGGTTATATTTCGATTGGCCTGACCGGTCAAAATTTCGCACCTACTCGCTACGATACTTACAATTAAAGAGCAATCAGAAGCCATTTTTATGAATATAAAGTTATTCGAAATGTTGTTCTCTATAACGTATTTGAAAGTCATTGAAATCAACGAGACATACCCTTTTCGGTATATTTACCCGTAACATCCTTCGCAACATCGGAATATTAGAAACGCACGAACGTGCATATTATCTCAAAACTTTTGCCAAATGATGGAATTCACCATTTAACACTTTAAAACTCTTAAAATAGTTTGGCGGATGAGACCAAAAACTAGCAACTACGACTATGGCAGGTTATACGCTAGTTTTCAAATCGAGCCGAACGCTGTTATGTTTGTGCTCGTGTGTGCTAGCTGGCCTATTTTAATCTTTCCATGTTTACTCATTTTCATTCTCCTTTCACAACTATCCGTCACTCGAAAAAATCTTTCAGAGAATACTCACGATCGATCTGTCTTGACAGCATACACTACACGTATACATATAGAAAATACTTGTCATGTATTAGCAGAAAATATCATAATTCGAAAGCGAAACGAAATTTTAAAAGCGAATGATATTATATTCATTTAGTAAATTCCGAATTCTAGTAGTTACATCGTGTATCTCTACTATTAGAGTAGTAGGGACCGGAAACACGGGATCATAAATATCACCAGTATTAGTAATTAATATTGACATCAACTGTTCAACATATATCAATATATACATAATTGTTCCTTTAAGACATTTTAACGAATAAACATCATATCAACTGATTGTTCATCATACTAAGTGCGAATTGAGATTTGCAGGGCAGTTAAAACGCTCATAAATAATCGTGTTCCTTTCTCCCTCGTAGAGAAATATTCCGGGCTTCTCGAGCTGAATTCGCGACACAAAGTACCCGATGTATTAGCCCGGATTCACTAAGATAATAAGATTTGTTACCATCCGACGACCAACCTTCGTCAAACTTCCGTGCTTCCAGGCATCCTGACGGGCCTCCGGCTAGAATACTTATACATCCTATAGCCTTTCGGCAATTCACTTCAATTAATTCGCCGATTCAATCCACGACCGCAAGAAACGATACGCGTATACTATAAGTAACAACTTCCCCGTCACGGTTTACGAATCCGATCTTGGCTATAAATTTCACATATCGCGATTCTCGCTGGCTGTTGCACCAAATAGAAACCGCTGTTAAATAATATTATTAACCAGTAGAATTAAATGTTTCTTAGTTATATGTACCTATTTCACGTGCTAAAGGCTATCAGTGATCTTTCACTACGTATCTAACGTATCTAATCCACTATATCTATCGTGGTCACTCGTGACCAAACCAGTCGCGAGATTAACATTCGTATTATTTTCCTTCAAATATTTCAATCACATTTACATGTTTAACCACGTAGCGATTACGCGTCGCTTTTTAAGTAACATGCTACGAGATTGAATTTTCTAGTCTTCCACCCTTAAAATCTGAAGAACATCTTGAAAGTTGAACGTCTCGATCGTTCAACCTCTTAGCTCCTTCCAAATTTTCTATGCACTGACCAAAAATATTTTGGGAAATGTGCATTTTTCAAGTCACTTATCTATCAACTAACATATTTTTCTGAAAAATAATGAAACTACTATGAATTTCATTACTAAAGTAAAACATAAAACATATCTCTGTTAATTAGTCCAAAAGAAAAACTTATTTTATAGAAATAAAGTGTTGGTAAATTTGTTAAAATCATATTAGAAATGAAAAAATATCCAAAATATCAGACAAAGGTATTTTTCGGGAGAACCACGGAGTCACTGATGTACAATAGCGGCTCTGGGTTAGGTATTAACGGCAAGAGGGTTAAAAGAGACGAGTGGTAAAGAAAGCGATTATCGATTACGAGTATAGAAAATGTAAGACGTGACAAAACAAATTACAATTACAAATAAAATTGTAGTCACGCAATTATATTTAAGCATGATCTGTATTCTTCACCCGTTAAAATACCCTGATTTTTGTACAACTTATGAAATCTTAGATATTAGATCCTAGCGAATATTTAAAAACGATACACATTCACTTACGGCACAGGATGCAAACTTAATCGATGATTCTGGTAAACCACAATAATTATGTAGGAAATTGATAATTGTAACACGCTGTTTGCCCCATTGTCCTGATCAGTGGCGGTCAATTAAACGTTTTAATTAACACATAAATCGATATAATAATTGAACAGGACGATAATTTAATAAGAAATGGGGACAAGCAGTGTCAAAATGTACATCTATGCAAACAATATTATATCACGCATAAAAAAACGTTAAGGACTATTTTTAGAGTATTAAATTCTTTTGTTGTAGGTAATGCATAGTACCCCAAGGTATAGAGGATCCAAAGTATAATTCTAAAAGATCAGCCGTTTACAATAACAACCATAATAACGTACTAATCTCAGTATTGCAAGAATTTCACCAACGTCGAACGACAAACGGCACAATACTTTTTCCTGGATAAATACTCTTTCACATACCAGAATCTCCTCATTGCACTACACTTTTTATCTCTCTGATAGATAGATTTCGATCAAAGTATCTTTTCCAATGCTATTATTCACATTTCAGGCGTATCTCGAATGCATTACACTTATACTCCGTCCATAAATCTGGTACTATTTCTCATCTTTCCAAGTCGGCCACATTTCACGTGCCTATTCTAACAATAACAGTAAACTCTGTTTGGGCGGTCGATTAGAAGCGATATAGGAACGAAACGACAATAATTTCTTCAAAATGAAGAAATGTATCTGTTATTTAATCTGTCGACTCTTTTTGTCCTCTCATCTTTTTCTTTTGCTGACGAGACAGCAGGCAGCGGTCTCTTTCCGATATCACGTACAGTGGATAGTGCACTTGACAGAATGCTCGGTTTATCAGCGTCCCTAGATTGAAACTCGTGAACAATAATCAGTGAACTACAGTAGATTTGAACTGGATTTGATCAGAAATGTCCCTAGACTCGTGATTCTCGATCGCATTGTCCTTGGCAATGGCAGTGATCGACGCTCTCAACAGGATTCCGAAACTGTCAAACCATATGATTTCATCGACTTCTTGACAAGAATATCTGTCTCGGCGCTATCACCAATGTACATGTAACATATTACGACGATCAATATGAATCTTCGTTAGAATTTAGTCAATTTAATTTATTTGTCAATTCTAATTTATTTGTCAATATTTAAATGTTTTGCTTACTCACTACTTACTACTTACTATTTGCTACTTACTGTTACGGTACGTTTCCACGTGGCAGAAAGTCATGATTTTTCTCTTTATGAGGGAGAAGGGCTGCAATTGAATACACTGTTGTAACGTTCAGTGTCATCGCTGTAAAGTCACAACTTAGTGTCACGTGTGTATATATATATATATATATATATATATATATATATATATATATATATATATATATATATATATATATATATATATATATATATATATATATATATATATATATATATATATATATATATATATATATATATATATATATATATATATATATATATATATATATATATATATATATATATATATATATATATATATATATATATATATATATATATATATATATATATATATATATATATATATATATATATATATATATATATATATATATATATATATATATATATATATATATATATATATATATATATATATATATATATATATATATATATATATATATATATATATATATATATATATATATATATATATATATATATATATATATATATATATATATATATATATATATATATATATATATATATATATATATATATATATATATATATATATATATATATATATATATATATATATATGACAATGGCAATTATCAAATATATATGTATACCTGTAGATATATCATAAAATTTCAGTAGGTTCATAGATTGCATGATCTTTCTTACGCAATAGACATAGTCTACGTTTATAAACCATATGTGTTTATGAGTTTCATAGTACTAAAAATGCGATAAAAAATGAATAGAATTTCAAACTATAATCTCTCGTTTTTCTTCTTCTTTCGTTGCCGTGTTTTGTTAAGCAGTAACAGAAAACGTAGCGGTTAAATTGTTTATTCGTTTATTCTTTACTTTCCTCTTGGCTGGTTACTTGTTTCTATCGGAGAGATACCTTTCATTCTTGTTGTTCCTTTTACGGCATAACACCATCTTAACTAACACTATCAAGAACCAACGAATTAACCGATTAAAAATGAATGGAAAACTTTTCTACGGTTCCAACTGACAGCGATATAGGGCTACAATGTCCAACTGCTGAAATGTTATTAAAAATTACAGCGACGTTCTATACGAAATAAGTAATATGTAAGAAAAATGTGTAAGAATGAAGTATGTAAATTATCGAAAGAATTTCAAAATATCGTAGCAAATCGTAACAGGAACAGAATTCGATAAAATCATAGCGTGAATTTCCGATAACAGATTGTATAAATGATTGTATACATTACATTACCGTAGTTAGAATTCTGAGCTTGATAATATCTCAAATGAGAATGCATTTTGCATATGTATTTTCCAGCACAGCAGCAGTTGGTTACTCGCGCTGTTTTATAATATTAATGTAGTAGGATGTGAATATGATTAATGTTTCGTAAGATGTATTTTTCACACATACATATGTATATTAAACTCATAAGTAGATACCGCGTGTTAAACATCATGCGATTGTAATATTGCCAAAGTAATATGTATAGAGATTATAATTTACAGCAAATATTGGTACAATCGTCGACGATGCGGGAAACGAGAAGAGATCTCGTGAAACAACGATTCTCCCATATGGAATTCTTTATTACATTTCCAAAGTTCATCCATATTTAAAATTAATATGTGTTATAATTAAAACTGTGATCTATATAAAACAGTTGAACGAATTGCAACGAAATTCGAATCGAAACTAGTATGTAATAAGCTTAGCATTCGAACAGTTAGAAAAAAGGCGAAGAATTAAATCTAGCAGCTCGCCTTATGTTTGAATGCAACGTAAATTTATATCTTTATATTTATTTTACATTGATGTAGCAAGTTTAGTAATATGATTTTTTATGAAAAAGACGACCCACGTCGACGAATAGCATATCGGTGAACGAATTTGCATCGAAATGCATAAAATAGCCGTAAAAAGCTGAGGATGTCCTGTACAGAATTAGAATTAGCTAGTAACTATTCACATCACAGCATATCGCAGCTGTATTCATAGAGTTAGCGTGGTTATTAATCGGTATCTATAAAGTAAATTCTGTTGTCATTTAGAAACGATTAACTGTCATACAAAAGGATATTACAAGCTGACAACGAACCTTAGACGATCGAGAAAGTAGAGCGAAATATTATTGTGTTTCGTACAATCTTCAGGTCTGAACCCATTAACTTTAGAATGATATAAATCGACGTCGAAAAATATATTAACGTAAAGTATCTAAGTAAAATGCTTGTCGAGGAACGATAGAAAATTTCAATCGAGCATCGTCCACGTGTAATTTATTCAATGCCACATCGTTGTAAGAATCTTATTCGTCAAAAAGAAAGAGACTTTTCCGAACAAATCTAGCCTGATTTTTGTCTTCTACCACAGTTGATAGATTCTTGCTTTCTTACGCAAACAAAGCTACCGTTATTGTTTGCGTTTTATCACCACTCGTTTATCACTTTCCCATTGCATTCGTTATTTCAGGAAAGGACATCGTTGCCATAGGTGTTATTCGATAAAATAACTTTCGAGCAGTAGTTCGAGTACGTTATTAGGCTCGATTGACACCAAGTACAGAACGCGAGTATCGTGACAATCGATCGACGATCGATATTTGATACGATGATCGGCACACGGTCCCTCTTTTGCATAATAAAATTACTGGCTAATCGTAGCGATGATTTCTTTTTAATAAGCAATGTTATCGCGTTCCTTTGCGCTCGCGGACGCATCAAGAACGAGCCTCGACGACCCTCGATAACATTAATTAGACGTATTTACAAGCTCGCCAACAACAATTACATTTGTTGGCCAACGATCATTTCCCCTTGAATCGTCGCGCCGCGCTTAACTTAACCGATAACCCCGTCGAATTCGGAATACACATACATATTACAGCGATGCGTATCAACTTTCCTTCCTCTGTTTAGCTCCATTTCACACAAAAAAGGGTTTTCATTGGGCCACGAATACAGAAGCACGCTGGCTTTTTTCTACGATACACTAAATATCAACTTCGATTTCTTTCTATTTCTTCAATTAAGCCTTACATCAGTGAAAAAACAATACAAGAGCATTTTTCCCAAGAACGAGACACATACGAAATATGTGTATATATGTGACATACGTATCTAAATGTAAATACGACTTTATCGTATATTTTTTCACTTTTACGAGTACAAAAGTCTATGTGTTTTAACGTTTAGAAACATGCAAATTTCTCTATTAAACCATTTTAAGATTAAACTATTTTAAGTTACGGTTTCCTCGAATTAAATATCGTTTAGTATCACTTGTATCACTTTTCCTACGAGTTTCTCGGTTTAGTGTGCAACAAATCTTTCAGATTGGCTACTAGGGCAACACAAACATCGTAAAAATTTCAAGTTTTCAAAATCATTACATTTTATTTGAACGCGAATCAGCTGGTCGTGTATTTCGGAAAATTTAATTACACCCACGTGACATTGAATGTTATTAAATATAGTTTGAACAGATCGCGATCCGCTGGTGGTTGTTCATAAATTGTCGTAATTATGAAATCGCCGGTGGAACCGTCGAAACTCCCGCCTCGTCGCACACTGTCAGTTTTCATTACAGGATCGACGCGTACCCGGTTTTCCTCCGATGCGTGATTTTCCACCACAGATACGAATCCGTACGAGCACGTTCGTGCAAAATCTTTCAAACCTGCCGCGTCGTCCGCGTTTATTTTCATGGATCGGTAAAAGATTACGGAATATGTATGTACGTCGAGCACATACTACGAACAGACATCGTTGGAAAGACAATTAAACAACGGACGAACCGCGCACATAATTTGTGATAAGATAAGTATGTACCTATCTGGTATAACAATGGCGATGCGGCAGAAAGCTCCGAAACAAAGTGTTTCAGATCATAAAGTAGTCGCTGGTCCGTAAAGTCCGTTGGTTCTTCGCTGGACAGAAGGCAAACGATCGGGACATAGAAGTAAATTTTAGTTGGTTGGAGTTTCGCTACAACGTTTCTACGATTGGAAATGTAGCCAGGCATAATATTTACCACGGTAGACGATGCACAGTTTTCAACATCCGCTACATATTAACGATGCAGTATGTAGGATCGTATACTCCGCTTAAAATGCATTTTACACCATTAATTTGCGAACCATTTGCAAACCATTGGGGTTCGACGAAAATTTCATTCGACCCAATTACGCGGAACCGTGTACCAGATGAGTTTATAGATCGTTCGTGATCGTCGATTCGCCGACGCGATGGGTGAATATCTTCATTTACCAAACTATCTTCGTTTCACCAAACTACTTCACCCTTACCACGACGCAGATTGCACTCTTTGAAATTTCCTCGACTGCAGCACTCTCTTTTCGCTACTTGCGAACGCTTTAAATCAAAGTTTCGACGCTTCCAAGCTTTCCTCGATCTCGATACGGATATTCGATAACGTAACGACGAGAAACGCTAGAGATACCTGTGTAACAACGTCAACAAGTCTTCCAAGAACTTGGACCAAGGTATATTAAAGAACGGAACACGTCCAAGTTCTTCATTTTACAACTCGCGACAACTTTCTCTCAATTTCTTTGAACAATTGAGTTTTATATTTTTACGTATGTACGTATAGTGTGCACGCATACACGCACGCATTTCGCCGATTCCATGACTCGAAGAATAGTTGGACAGTTTGTAGTCGCGAGGCGACACAACGTCGCGTTTCAATTTCACAAGCGCTTTGCTCCGGCAGCAATTCATCCGTTTCATCTATTTCAAGTTGTATTCGTTTATTTTTGCAATGGTAAATCTCAGATCTCGTTTCACGGTATCCGTTAATGCGTCGACAATTTATCATTTTATCGTATACGATACGATAGAAAGAGAAATAAGAAAGAGAACAGCGTTACTTCTTCGAAATGATTAATTTGTCACGTATTTTACAATAAAAATTTCACCTGTACACATAGATGGCAGGTAACAAGTTTCAATTGCTCGCGAAAAAGTAAAGAATATACGTTGTTATAGTGTTATAGTAACTTGGAAAACCAATTGTAAGTCTGCTCGATGTCACTGTTAATGGACGTGCTAAAGCCGAAGCTGTTTCTCACGGTCTATATTTTCATAACACTTTTTTCGCCGTATACTACCTACTTATCCTATACTTCCCTTCCATTTTTCTTAAGCACTTTTTCTTAAACATTATTCGTTCGTTTCCTACGCTCTTTCCTCTTTATTCTTTTTTTCTTGTGTTTTTATCAGTGGGAAGAAAAATTTTGCGACAAAAGACTCACCGGTATGTCAAGATCTCGACGTAAACTCGATTCGTTCGCGAATAATTTCACACATCAATGACGAAACGTCGTTCTTCGTGAAATGTTGCACGCGATTTAAGGGTTGCCCGAGCGGTACGGGACGCGCGCTTCCACGATACTGATCGACGACGTCTCGCAATACTCGCGCGTCGTGACGCGACGCGACGCGACGCTTGGACGCAGAGCGCGTACTCGAAACGCTAACCTCCTCTAGCCTATCCGTGACCAGCCACTGGAGCTCTATTGCCAACTTCTCTCTACTTCGAACATCGACTTTTCCTCCTTTTATACTTTATACCATTCTTCTCTTCATCTTTGTTACTATACTTGTATCTTCGTTTTTCTGCGAGACCCACTTATCGAAAGATAAGAGACCTACTTGTGTCTCGAGATTGTTCCTAGATAATTGTTCTCTTTCAAAATGATATATTGATCATAGTTTCCTTTGTCTGTTCGACATTTAGAATAAATCAATGAGATACGCAATTAAAAAGAGAAAAGTGAATCTCCTTTAATCTGACTCCTCAATTAATAAAACCAGTCAGTAGTGTTTTAAAATTAAACGTCTCTACGGTATTATATACCGGTTACACGTACATAATCATCGTTTTGTTGTCGAATATGTGTTTACGAAGACAAGCACGATACAATAAATCGAAACTTCTAATTGTATTTTGATATTTGCAAAGCCTTTAAACCAATGAAATGTCGACCGAAACGGTTATGCTGGTTATTAAGTGATTTCATTCCAAGAGGATTTATAAATTAATTAGAAACCTTTACGACCTGGATCTATACCATACTTGAAAATCTTTCCTACCTTTTCGTCACACGACCAAAATTAATGATATTTCCTTCGATTCAATAATCGCACGTTAAAGCTTCAAGGGATTTTTATGAAAGCAAAAACAAAGGAGAACGCACCAAAAGACAAAACGACGCAATGCCATTTCAATAACGGTTTTTTCGTTTCACGAACGTGAAAAATAATTTTTCTATGAAACAATTCGACCACGGCATTCGTTTCACCGTGGTTGTTTGATTGCTCGCGTTATTTCCATTCGCACGGATCGAGTAACAATCGCCAACAGAAGCAAAGTTTTCTCTCTTGCTGTCATGCTTCTTGCAACTTTCAGCTAAAAATCACGCGCATCGCCATTCCTTCAAAATGAAAATGTCTTTTCCCTTTATGGCTCCTTTCCTGTAATACTAAATAATTTCTCAAAATTTCGTTTCATTCGCTATTCGCGATATTCTTCGCTTTCTCGAAAGCCGGACAAACATTTCAATCGGTTGTCATTTCAAATAGTTGTATGAATTGAAAGAAAATATCAAAAATCTAAAATTTGCTTCAATTTTCAAAATGCTGTTACGAAATAAATTTACGCGTAATTATATAATTACGTACTAACGCAAACAGAACATGCGAAATGGTTATAAACGTGTCTAGGTTTTAAGAACGCAGAGAGATAACAGATAAAATAGTAGACGCGTAAAGATAATGGATCTCTCGAACGATCTCGAGTATAAAAAGGTTTTCTGATGACTGTATTATGTAGTAAAACGTATATACAGTATTTATCGATCTATTATCTGGTAGAAATTATAACAGCCGCACGTATCTCTCATTCTATGTCTGAGATTTAACATATATAGCTATATATACGTATACCCCTAGATTCTAATCCTTTTAATTATCCCAACTACTTTAATTGCTAATAGTATCAAATTTTTTTGCTTTAACTACATTTTTTTCCGTTTACTACTTACTGCTAGGCATGTTACATTCCTATTTATTATTCATGCGAGCTATATCATTGATAATACACGTTCATAGCAGTGGCCTCCTGTTTCAAAATAATTAACTTAATCGAAAGGTCGTACGTGACAGGAGAGCTGGTTGGGTGGTAATGTTGAATCAACATACGAATCTGACGTCTTCGAGCCGGA
This sequence comes from Bombus impatiens, assembly GCF_000188095.3. Lineage (NCBI taxonomy): Eukaryota > Metazoa > Arthropoda > Insecta > Hymenoptera > Apidae > Bombus > Bombus impatiens. The sequence goes on along the minus strand of NT_176554.1, from coordinate 38,116 downwards.
TAGCTCGATTATAACCATAACCGAATTGGCAGCGAGGAAGTTCCAATCAGGAATTATCGAGCTTTTGATCGACCGATATCGGTCGCATGGCAATATGTATGTAATTTTCAATTACTTGTGCATACGCTACGTTAGCCACACTTCAAATTTTCATTTTGTTCTTGATGAATACTTGTAATTTAAGCTACAGTATTGTACTTATTATATAGTTATTAAAATTATATTATATTATATTATATATTATATTATATATTATATTATAGAAAAATATGCGGGGAGAAAAATCAACTATTTTAACCGAGTTTTACTCCCTAACTCAAGGAACCTTCAAACATATCTATCAGCGGGCATGTTTTATTTTAATCATTTAAATACAATACGAATCGAAACGTAACAAAAAAGAAAATATATAAGTAGATCTCTTTAACAATACATTTACACCTTATAAACAAATCTCTTAGCATCTCTTAGAAAGAGCTGAGCAAGTAAAGCTATTAATACTGCTGCTTTAGAGATTACACATTCGATCGATTTAAACATAGTTCACCAAAGACTTGTTTCGTGATTTATTTCAAAATAAAGAACAATGTACTTAAATATTCAGAAATTAATCACTTTTAAATCTTATGGGATTTTGTATGGAAATAGCTCTTACAGGTACATACTTATACTTACTCCATACACTACATACTACATCGACATATACATACTTTCTTTTGCAATTCACAAACAATAACAACATTCAGGCTGAAAATTTTCGCGTCAATTATACTATTTATTATTATTAGAGCTAATAATCAAGGTGCTAATTGCCCGTTTATCTCGATATCATTAGGTTGTCCGAAAAGTTTCTTTCGTTTCATAAGCTGATAATAGACGAACAACAATTTCTGTTTTATATTATTTTATTGAATTAGATATGATCCATTTCGTTATATTTCTATTATTATGTTCGTGCATAATTACGTTAATGTACATTATTTCGGCCATTCAAGTTTACATATGTAAGCGTTCGAATACTTTCGTGAGCCACTGTACAGTGGACTGTCGTACAACGCGGTTAATACGTTACGCGCAGCATGAATTCGCGTTGTACGTGAATTTTTCTCGTATAACGCGCATAATCTAAAGTAATACGTTTGAACTGATTATTGCTATGCCAACTTCTGTTTTCTGTGTTTCATCAAATAGGATAGTATTTGAAAAATAAATGGCACATATACGAAGTTGATTAAAAATAATATATTATTAATGTACGTAAAAATCGTATCTTTTACTTTTTCTCTGCAATTCAGCTGATCTAACATTGCAACTTTTTCTTTAATAGAAATGCATTTCTGTTTTAACATTTTTTTCTTTTTTAATTTCATCCATCATGTCCTTAAATTAACTTCCTTTATAAACGTAATTTACAAAATACTTCTGTATTATGCATACATACGTATTTTAAGTGTAAGCTATCTCGAATCATGAATACATGACACTGATACGTTAGTGATACGTTATAGGAATTCGCGACACTGGCACGTTATAGGAATTCGCGTTGTAAAAACTTACGTTATACGGGAGTCTACTGTAATTAAGGAAATTACTGTTTTATGGAAGGCTGATGAGATTAGTATATTATTTCAATTCTTTATTCTCAATAATTCCACTGCCAAGCATATAAAAATATATGGCACCAAATTATACGTTATTACTACTAGTAATAGAATTAACATTCAATACGTTTTTGTTATCTAAATTTGATGTAGTTATGTAATATTAGAATGAACATAATAAAAATGTATAAAATATATAGATAGATATCTTTACATAATATTCTATAAAAAGTACCAAAAGAATTGTACACATGGATGTATTAAAAGTCTATAACGGAATATGTGTACATGTATTGTATATTTCATGAAATGCGTAAAAATACTGCTGTTAAACAAGATATCGTCTATTTAAAAAAAATTGATTAGAATAAAGTTTTGTACTTTAAAAGTATATGTTTAAATAATTCAAAATGCCATTGCATTGTACAAAATATTCCATTTATACGTATTAAATCTCTCCAATATATGTTCATAACTCTATATGGTCTTGAATTCTATTTTGTTTTTTAAATTCAATCTTTTAAAAAATATATATGGGTCGATTAGATTTTTTAATTAAAATTGTATAAGAGATTTCAGAAAATTAATGTTATTCTTTTTTTTCATTTCTTCTTTACTCTTACATTTGAGTTTATAAAAAGTAAGCTAATAGTGCAATCAATTTAGATACTTGATCCATTATTAACCATCGTTTTATTTCCTGGCGTAAAGTATATGGAATCTAAGAAACATTTTGCGAAATCGCCAACAATACTTCTGTCTGGTATGCTCTGACTCATTCCATAAATTGCAAACTGAAAAAGGATATTGTATATGGTATATTTATATAAAAATTACTTAATAGTTATATTTACCTTCCCATCAACAGGAGCTTCTGGATTTTTTAAGATTATACTTAATTCAGTTTCAACATCATTTAAAAATTGATCTGCTACACCTAATTGTGTATGGACATATGTAACACAAAGATGTATGCCACACGGGAACTGAAGTGTATTCAAGTTCCATCCTCTTACATTTAGAGCTTCCGAAAGTTTATAAATGTGAAAATCATTTGACCCTAATGCTATAACCGAGGTAGCCGGGGTACCAAAAATAAATATTCCATCCAACTTTCTCAATCTGCGATCGATTCCAAACATTCGATTATACAGTTTAACAGATTTGGCAAGAAATTCAAATACGTACCGTTGTTCAATATATTTAGTAGTTTCTATAATTTTCCTTGTCGATTCTAAATATTCATTATAACCAAAATACAATAACGTAGCCCAACATGTTGCTATAATTCCACCAGCTCTTGAACCACTTACAGTTGGTGAACCATATATACCACCAGGCCAATCGGTTGTTATAGTATATTGATAATGTCTTAACTTTTTATTTCTATAAAGAATAAGCGAAGAACCTTTCGGAGCATATGCATACTGAAAGAAACAAAATAATATAAAACACCTGTATTATTAAATAAAATTAATCAACATTGTATGTATAATTGTAATATTATTTATGTACTTTATGCGTATCAACCGATATACTTGTAACTCCAGAAAGTCTGAAGTCACAAGGTGGTACATTAAAACCTGCATTTGGCATGAAACAAATTAAAAATCCACCGAGACAAGCATCGACATGAACCGGAATATTGTATTTTATTCCTAGATCAGAAATTGCTTTAATGTTATCCATTGTTCCATACGGAAAGTTTGGTGCTGACCCTATTAACTATTATAAATATTACATTAATTCTAACGCATCAATTTGAATCTAATTTGAAAGTTATTTCCTATATACCATTATTGTATTCCTTGTAATAGCTTTTTCCATAGATTTAATACAAACAGTATAGCTATGTTGGTTGACAGGGACAGAACGTACTTTAAGTTTTAAGTACTGAGCAGCTTTATCAAAAGCGGAATGTGCTGTTACAGGCATTACTATTTCTGGATTTTTTATACCTTTTACATTCCTTGCATAATCCCTATATGTTTTACATGCCAATAAGATTGATTCTGTACCACCGCTGGTCATCTGAAAACATTTTATTACATCTTAAGTTAGTTCGATCGGTCAGCATTTTAAAATGAAAAGAACTTACAGTGCCACAAGAATCTTCATCTCCATGGAACAAATTACAAACTATTCTCACCACTTCTGCTTCCATCTTACATATACCAGGAAAAATATCAGGATGTAATGGATTTGTATACGATGCAATGCTATAAATATCTCCCATTAATTGTAAAAGATTAATATCAACTCTATATATAGCTCCAGACACTTTACCATTTCTCCAATCATAATCACCTAAATAACAATTATATATATTGGTATACTATAATAAGATTTTTTCAATTGCTTGTTACCTAACTGAACACATTTTTTTATTCTTTCTAATATTTCTTTCGGTTCTAAACTTTTCTCTGGAAGTTTCACAATGAAAGGAATATCTTTTATTCTCTGTAACGTTTCTTGTTCGAACGTTTGATTAATCTTATCTAATTCTTGATCAATTTTATTTCTAATAGCAGGTATAAAATTCCTTAAACTAAACAGTTGCTTCTTTGCTCTTTCTACCAGACCTAGAAAACAAAATTTGCTATTCATTGCAAATTTTTAAATGTTACTATACATTACAAATAATCATACTCTCATCTTGAAAGACAAAATTCCATAACCAAACTGTGGCAAGGATGGTTGTACTGGTTATAGTCACTATTTGCCATGGTTCTTTGGCTTCAAAATAATTATTAATCAATTGTTTCATATTATTAACACCAAGAAAATATACGTTCATCTAAAAGAAAGATAATATTATCTATATGTATTAGATGTCTTTCATCGTTTCTACATGTTTTTCTTCCAAATTATCATAAAAATTTGATCAGTAGATTCGTTACATGTTAACGTAGATATTGTAATTAAATAATCTTCAATGCAAAACAAGTGCCAGCACTCTTTCTTTATTTCATATGTATATATATACATATGTATATACGGCATACATACACATTTATACACTTGATCTTTAGCTCTTATTCTTCCTCTTTCTCGACACATTTCATTCCCTGATACTGTCTTTATCACTTACTATGTATTCTCCTTTCTTTCGTTAACGATTTATTTATGCGATTTTTCCCATGCAACGCCCCGTTTCAGAAAATTGATGAGTGAAATTCGGCAAATTTAAAAAGAACACTGGGAATTTTTAATACATACCTCAATTTTTAATTATATTATAAATATATTAAAGCGAAACGTAAGTGCACATCCCGAACAGTTTACGAGGGATTGTGAGATAAGTTATAATACTTCGATAATTCAGTGTATCAGAACATTAATAGATAGTAGCCCCCACCCTTGCTTCTGTTACAGATTACAGACGAGACGGTGGTCTGTGCTACCATTGACTAAATACAGGATAGACTTACCTGACACTATGATAAATATGAGACTTTCGTGTTTCACATTCTGAAATACCGACATCGAAAAAGATTATTGTTCCTTACGCCCTCTGCGATTTGCTACGGCAGATATGAGAATTACATATGTAATATTAAAGTCAGTTGTCGAAAGCGATAGAAATGGATCTGGCATTTTAGACTTTGCTCATATAGAAGAGCGGTTCATATAGAAGAACGACCAAACAAGTGACGACAAAGCAGGAGAAAATATATTAAACTTATAGATGATATATAAAATAAGCCACAAAGTAACTGAGAGTTGACGCGTTATTTGGGGTTCTACGAGTGATTGATTTATTTTCTGCTGCGTTGTCATTCACTTGTGTGACCGCTCTTGCCGCTCGCCGCTCTCGGCACGATCAAAGCCTTACATGACGTACCGTGTCTCATATTTCCTAATACCGTTTATTCTATACACGGTTTATCATCAACTAATCCTGTTATCTCAATTAACTCTTCGTCGGTGCCTGTATGTCGACCATGGTTTGAGTGTGCTACATTTATTTAAACAAAAGCATAGTTCAGTCGAAATTTATATAAAAATAAAGGATAACAATCTTGTGTAGAATTTCATTCTTTATTTACAAATATTTGATAATCAATGAATTCGGTAACAAAATTGCATTGCACAGATGCAAAATGATCGTTCAGCGCTAACAATAAGAGCACAAATTAACAATATTATTATAGAAGGGACAAAAGAACTAATATTGATACGATTTTCACTATGACGTGTTGTTAATCAGTGCAATATAATAATTATTCAATTGCAAAGTTTTACACGTAGCACAGCATTTTTATCTCTATTTGTATGCGCATAATTTCAGGCATAATCTCAACGTTATGCTCATAGAGAAACCGGAATATATCAACAAAAGACAGAGGAGATATCACCATCAGTTAACGAACATGTAACATATAGCAAATATGATTTGTTGAGCTAGGCCGAACATTTTCGAACTCAGTCACGATTGTGGCGCGTGTAACTACATATATTACCTATAGATACAAACGCCTTAGACAGATTATGTGAATCTATAGTACGTTAAAATACACAATTGCTGTACAACGATAGAATATCAAGAACGATCCGCTGTGTGATGTTTCTGTTTTAGTTCGGTACTCAACTTTCGTATTTCGTAGGTCGTTCCGTTTGATTAATGTATACGTAGGCACTATTCATCGCCAGAAAGGTATGTCGATGAAGATTCAGTGATAATCGAAAAAAATATTATACGACAATTTGTTATTCTTTTTTGTTGAACGCATGGATTTTCATTTATGCGTGAATATTGTCTCATCAATGATGACACAGGTGTTAAACGTTAATAGATCTTCAAGGAGAAACTAGTGCGTGGCGGAAATGACTAGTCATTGATATAGATGTTGTTTGTATGTAGCGTGACTCAAGTCCGTCTTGCTCGGCGGGTGTAATAAAAGTGTAACGTATGTGAAAGGTAAATAGGTCACATTGATGCGATTCTTTCCTTGATATCAAAAGTTCGTGCAGGTATGAAAAGTTAATTATCGCGAAGCTTTCACCGTAACGTGACGCAATATTCTTTTTCTCTTTCCTCTGTACGGTTTCGTGTTTTCTTTCTAATCCCTTCACTGATGAAAACTCGTACATCGTGCGACCATATCGAAAAGTACAAACTGACTTATAATTGTTGCGATGACGCATGGTCGACAGCTATAGTAAAATCTATCATATGGGGAGTACATATTAACCAATAAGTACGTAACCGTATACCTAGGAAATAATATTTTTAAACATACAAAAACGAACTCATGAAGAATTTTAAGGTAACACTCGAAAGAACATCAAGAAACGATTGTATAATTCAATCGATCGATACTATTGTTTTGAACGTGCGTGTTCTGCATTTTTCTCGTTTTCAGATGTTCATTACTCCTCTATAAACTCGAAATAAAAAAATTTTTCACACGCGCTAAGCTCGTGGACGTACAGAGAGAAATAAGCGGTAGGCGATACAGCGATAAAACTAGTGACATGTGACGATAAAGGCAAAGCCGATACAAATGTTGACACTTACCGCTTACCGCTCTCTGTATGTACGTAGCCTAACGCATGCCGTTGTTTATTCCATGGATTAGCGTCTTGTATTTCACGGTGCAAATGCAACAGTGTATCAACGAAAAACCAACTTGTTGTTGATGATACATCACGTACTTTATAAGGTGCTATCTACTACTGGTGACGACAATATAATTCAACATACAGCGTTGTCTAGAAATCAAATCAACCGTACGATTTAGCGGTTCTATATGTATACCGACGATTACTGTCAATACGTGGCATAAATATTTGTATATTTATCGCTAACTCGTCAATACGGGGCGGCCTGACTATAATTAATTGTAAACATCGTCGAAAAAAAACCTGCCTTATTAAAATTGCTTGTATGTACATACATGTCTGCAAAAAATAGGGTTACAACCAGTATAACACACACCGTTTTGTAAGAAACCAAGTTGTTCTACACCTTCATTTGTCTTACGTATATTTACGTCAGCAAACGCCGTTTTAGACGCGCGCATGAATCACATATAAGAATATGGCAACAAAAATTACAATTATGTTATTGCACAGCTCGCATTCTCGTTTGCTATCGTTTCAGGCGCCCCACTCTCGAAATTTCGATTCGACGAAAAAATAACTATCCCTTAAGCGTTTTTCGTGTAGGCCTGAAATCGATATTTCTCTTTTTCTTTCCTTCTTCATTTCATCCTTCTGTCTTGTTCACATTACTTATAATTAGGCGAATGAAATACAACGATAATGGATTAAGTACAGACGACAGTTAGTTTGTTGCGTATACACACTGGCATACTGGCGGAATACTCTCCCTCTTGCACTGTCTAGTTACATTCTTTTAATTGGTCTTTTCTTTCTTCTTCAATTTGCCCTTTTCGTCTTCCGTGCTTCGGCGAGAACGAGCACAGGTCGGACGTTATATCATTTAGCGTTATTTATTTATTTTTTTTTTCTTTTTTCATTTTACAATACGCCTTAAGAAACATTTAATCGAACAACATGAAACACTCGCATGGTTATGCGAGCCCGTCTATATATATGTATATAAAATTCGAATATACTCGGCGGACCGCAAAAATGAACGAGACGAACTTTCAACAGCATCACTAGACTCCAACGTGTCGCATAAACTATACAAAAATCAGCGCTCGAAGTTGGGAGAAACGAAATATTTTGGACGGTACGACGAAGAAGCATTTCAACAAAATCTTATCCTTTTTACCACGGTTCCTTGTCACAAAATCTTTGTGTTCCGCTCAAATTCAAATCACTCTCAATTGTACATTTGCTAAAAAGAGATTCTGCGAACTGACGTATCGTGTTATTTTAATTTGAAGGTGTTGATTCGAGAGACTTTCGCGTAAGGCCTTCGGCAGGTTTTACGTTTCTATCTTTCTCTCCTTCTCCTTCTTCTTCTGCTTCTCCTTTCCCTTTTTCTTCTTCTTCTTCTTCCTCTTCTTCTTCTTCTTCTTCTTCTTCTTCTTCTTCTTCTTCTTCTACTTCCCCCTTTATTTCTCCTTCTCCTTCATCCTTTTCCTTTTTCTCAAGTTTCTCTTTATATCTTTTCTGTCGCGTTACAAGGCGCTGCAAGGCTATGAGCTTCCCTCAACTTTGAGATTTCCATAAAAAGATCTCTGTATCGCGATTGAACGCTTGTTCGTTTACTTAATGATTTATTCCAGTTCGTCACTAGTAGTCTTAATAATAGAAAGACATGTGGCTCTATAACGTGTTCAAAAGCTATATTTAAAAGTGTCTTTTGTATTCTCTTCTTTACTACGTGTAGCATATTGTTACAGTTTTTTTTAGCCTTTCTAACACTCGCGCCATTTTTCTTCTCTTTCTTCTTTTGGTTTTATTTGGACGAATAATTTATGCAATTACAGCATACGTTCCAAGCGATATTCTTAGAATTCGCTTTTACAATGTCACACGCGAACCTGAAAAATAATCTTACTAATCAATTACGAAGCAAGAAATCAAGAAGTGACTCTCATACTTGAATTACCAAATGAATTACCGGTGACTAACGATTACTTGAGTCGTTGTGTAACATTAGCCAAGGCAACGGCAAATGCTTGTAACGCGCTGAAAGGATATTGAAAATCCAATGTATAGGCGTTTCCATCTATCCTTCCAAATTGCATGACCTAGTGTAATATCGAGGAAAATGTGTTATTTGATCACGTGAAACAGAACATTCAAATTTACTATTTCTATACCTGTCGCCCTTTGAATTCTATTTGAAAGTTTTTAGCGCTTTCCTGAGTTACTCTGCCACCAAAGTCAAGCTGATATACTTGACTGGATTCATTCCACATAGGTGCTTTATTGTGCATCACAAGCTCCCGCCGCACTGCTTCTGATTTGTTACCAGATATCCCTGCTCCTTTCTGCTTTAACTGTATATCGTAATTGAAAGTAGATTAGTCTTTGTGTAATCGATCGATTGTTTATTTAATAAACAATACAGCATAATTGAATGACAGTGTAATATATTTCGAATCTCCGAGATGAAATATTTTTATAGAATTTATGGTTGAATTGTAATGTGCAGCCTATATTAATATCTAGCCTCTTCTTGTTTACCTTTTGTCGTAACTGTGCTTTTTGAAACGTTTCGAGATCTCTGTAATTCGTTGACGAATCGTCTTGTAAAAGTCCTTCCTCGTCTGAACTCTCGCCTCGACTTTTTCGTGCTTTTCTACTTAACAAAGGACTCGATAAAAGTCTTCTTCTAATTGGCGAAGCAGATGCTGGTCTTTTACCTTTCTTCGAAGGCGCTGGACTACTGGGCGAACTTCTGGGTAATCTAAGGAAAATGTTACTTGTCGGCGGAAGGTTGTCTTTTTTATCGAATAAATGATACAAATCTTATAATGTAATTTGCCTGGTGGATGGACGAGGTGACGGTGGTGGCAAAGAATGACTTTCATCGAAATCTCGAAGTCGAGCTGCAAGACCGTCTAAGGATGATGCCAATGAACCACTTGGACTGGATACTCTGGAATATTAGCACGCGTTATTAATGTGAAAACTTCAGTTTGCATGCATTCTAAATTCAACAAATTTAAATTAAAACAAATATTGGTAAGATTTTCCATAAAGAACGAAATCGCCGAATAAAACCAATAGAACCTAACCCCAACCTAACCCCAACCTAACTCCAATCACAGAATAACGAGCCTCAGTAAGTGGTCCTAATATCGGCTCACCTGGCAGGAGAATTACAGCTCTTCAACCGTGTAGATTTAACTTGAGCAGAATTAACTATACTGGCGGCTGTAACGTATTCTGTACACTCCCTAGGCATCTCTGTCGCGTCTGGTAATTTCTCCAAAGGTTTGTCACTTTTGTCTTCGACAGTCTCGATATTCGTAGCTCCTACAATCTCTTCAGCGTGTTCAGGCAATTTTGGTGGCAATGATATTTGTTCGTTAGGCGGAAATATGTCACTAGAGTCTAAACTTTTTGATTTGCCACAGTTACGAAGTCTCGGCGATTTTGAAGATTGCTGTCCAATCTCTTGTTGAGTTTTATTCTTTTTCCTCCTCTTGGTTTTTCTCGATACCAAAACCAACCTCTTATTAGGTGCCTCTTTTCTAAGCATTTTTAAGGCGATATCGCAAGGGACCAGTTGCGCGTCCACCATGTCCAAATAACCGACACTGCAACTTCTGACTATAGAGTCGTTGACGCAGAGTGGACCGATACTGACAACCGTCTGAGTTCTGTGAACTCCTCGCGACTGATCGAACGCTTCTGCTTCGCCGCGACACTCTTCGTCGATGAAGCGCATTTCATCGACCCGGTCGGTCGTAGAATTACAAGTATTCGATTGACTTGCGTTTGTTTTACCGCACGATTCTGAGTGAAACTTTGTGGGATCTTTTAATCTCGTAATGCAGTATGAACAAGACTGTCCGATACACTGATCGATGTTTTCTGGGAATTGATAAGAACAGGCCGGCGAATAATTGCTCGACAAGTGTATACCATTCTTGCCCAAAGGACCATTATTCGTTCCGTGTTGATTGCTCGAGTTCGCCTGATACGGTGTTTGACTAATGTTTGTCGAACTGCTGACGTTATGGTTATTTTTACCCTGAGTTTCGTTCACGTTGCTCGAACATGCGATATTGTGCAGTCCATTAAGAAATATTGTTTGCGACTGAGGAGGACAGCTGTTGTTTGTGCTCAGACCATTTACGATGACACCTCCCTGAGAATGACTACTCGATGCTTCTGTATTCGAGGCCTGTCCATTGTGCATTGGCATGGGAATGATAGTCGATGGACAGTTAGACGTTAAAACAGTTTTATCGTCCTGAGAAATCTGATTAAATTTGTTATTCTCGAGCTCCTTCTTCGAGACGAGTCCTGGCTGATCGGCAAGGGCGGTTTTCATCCTCTGAATGTTATTCGAGTAATCGGTACCCGGGTTCGACGTTGCGATTATAGTCTGCGTGGGCGCGACCGCATTTTTCGGAGATTGAAGAGCCGGTACGTCGCAACATCTCGGTGGATTGTGCCTGGGTGGAGTTCGGTAAGTGTTTGTGGACGCAGTTCTCAAGTTCTCGTACAGATTGCCCATTTCTTGCAAGTCCACGTAAGGTAACTCGTTTTCGAAATTGTCAACCCTGGACAAAGCGGTTGGTAAAGACTCGTTGGTCATAAATTGATTGGAAATTTGTGATTTCGGGCGATTGGAATTAAGTCGCGTGTTTCGGGGCGTCATTGGTGCGATCGGAGGAGGCTGCGCTTCGGACGTGTTTCTCGAGGCAGCTTGAAATTCCTGAAACGATTCTTCTTCGTCTTCGGAGAACAAATTCGGGTTGAAAGTTGGATCTGGGCCTAACCGAGAAAATCGATCATCGAGTTTTGTCATCAACGAACTTTATTTTTGTTTATGATCATGGAAATGGTATAGACGTACCTGCAGGCACATCATCTCGTAGCTCCGTCATCACCAAAGTCATTTGTCGTGGTTGTAGATGGAGCAACGACGTTCGATAAGTAACCTGACCCAAGTTGGCGGGCACCGAATCCGCCAGACCGTGAAACTTGAATTTCGTGCCCCAAATATTGGACGTTACTTCGACCAACCTCGCGTGCTGCAAACAGATACGTCTTGCAACACTGATTGTCACACGACTGATTTTCCAACACCTTGAGGCTCAAAGGGCTCGTTAAACTTTGCTATATCACGCAATTCGTTAATGCTCGAGTTTAAGTGCATTGCACCGTACCAGTGTTGAAATGAGTTAGAAGTACTCGTGTGCGGTGTATGGGGCACCAACAGAGGAGTAAAACGTGTTAAGAGGTGTCACAAATAACAGTGAAGCTACGTTGATTACAATATCCTAACCTCAATATGGATAACTGGTATTACACATCAACTGACAAGGACTAGTGTTAACAAAAAAAAAAAAAAAAAAAAGTATAAAGACTCGTTTGCGTTTTATCTCGCAAGTATCTTGCGTATCTTTTAGACTCGTATGCCGCGCCGCGCTGTACTGTGCTGTGCACTCCTAAATCGTTCCATTTTCACAAAGATCATCGACCATGATTCGTCGTCGTGAAACGCGAAATTCCAAGAAATATTGGAACTATACTTTACCTCGGGTAAGGTATCCACGTAGGTAAGATCGTCGGTTTCTTCGTTCGATTTTTCTTCTTTTTTTCTCCTGCTTTTCCTTTTGTTCCTGGGTGATCCACACAGGTCGGCCGTGTCTTTCTCTGTATCGGAACCATCGCTAAACGATGGACACTGTGACGTGTCTTCCACGACTTGAAGAGTATCTTGGTTTTGTGGATCGAATATCACGAATTCTGGCCTGATTTTGCTTGTCCTTCTGCCCTTTAGAAGAGGCACTAGACCACCTAGATACTCCAAATATAGCGTATAACATGGTACCGGTTCCACGGCGTGTCTGAGCATGGTGCAATGTAATCTTCCACCCCCTGGAGGTGGACGTGACACGAAACGTCTTAATTCCTTTGGTTCTGGCACGGAACATCTGCAAATGCATATTATTAGACTGTTTTATTTATGTTTTATTAACTGCGTAAAGCTGTTGTCTTTCAATTACGACTATTAAAATATATAAAACGACTGTTATGTATGAACTATTACGTATGACTGTGTATCTATATGTATAGTTGTTGTAAGTATTAACAGCTTCGAAGGGAAATATAATTATATGATGTGAATTATTCTTTACTTTTTTAGTAACCTTTGTTTATAAAATAATATATTATGAAATCAAATATTTCATTAGAAATAGAACAAGGCTCTATAAAAATTAAATTTGTTAAGATCAAAGTTGGTCACGTTCATGTTTCATCGAGGTTAAATTACAATTTGCAATTTTTAAAATTTGACGATGAACACATTTAGTCTGGATGATATCGTAAAACTGCCGTTTATTACCGTTTATTGTTGTTTCTCGACACGAGGAACAATATATACGTGTAAACATTCTAAAAAGTATTCTTTCATATGATCAGTTTACATTTTACAGAGATGGAATAGCATTTTACCTTATTGTACTGGCGAAGAGAGCAGCCACTGATGCTCTTAATCTCGGTGGCAATGGAAGTTGCTGAACATTCGATTCCCTTGTCAAAGACGCTCTTACAGCTAAACGAGACAGCAATTGCAGAGAACCTACTCGTCTGTAGAACGTGTGCATCGTATATCAAACACTTGAGTATGAAAGACAATTAGCTAGAGTAATAGTGCTCTTTTGTGAAAAGAAACGAAGTATTACCTTGACACCCATGCTGCGTGAACGCGTGCCCCGGTCGCAACGAAAAGTCTTCTATCGTTATGACCCCATGTGAGCGCCGATACTGCACACTATGATATAAATATGAAACAGACGAGTAGAAATAACGCGTATACCATCGTAATGTCTCGGTTAGATAAGCGCGGCTGCCGTTCTGAAAAGATACGTACCTGCGTGTATGGTATCGCAGCGGTGTACACAAGGGTACCGGCCACTGAATAAAACTTTAAGAGATTCGTGTATTCGTGCGGGCTATTCTGACCGTTATCCGTATCCTTCGTTCCCGCGATTGCCAACAATTTTCTAGAATTGCTCCATTCCGCGTGCAAGGGAGCTTTCAGCTTTGTACGTATCGTGATAGGCGAGACGTCGTCGAATGAACGCAGCATAACGATGCTCCCGTCAGCCAGGCAAACCGCCAGAACGTAATTTCGATCGTCTATAAACATAGGAATTTGCGCTTCATAGTTTTACTCTGCGTTATAAGATATAGTCACAGATGCGACTCGGTAATAATTTTAAGCTATAAGAGTTGAACTTTATTAACAGAGCGCTTCGATATTGTATATGAAATTTGTAAATTGATTAATTCTAAATATAATATGCACTATGCAATATGTGCAACTCTATTTCTTTGAACTCAACAACGAACAAACGACTTTCGAAGTTTATCGATTATCATTTTTCGTACAAGTAATCTTATTACTTAACTCTTAAGTGAAACTCTTAAGTTTCAGTTCAGATAAATGAATTCAATCGTTTAATTATTCGGAAGATCGTTTAATTAGGGACAAATTATTACAATTTCGTTCTAATAAATTGCGGCCCAAGCAGAAGTGAAATTTTACATTATTAAGATTTATAAAATAGATTAATTCCTCTCATCAAAATCTGTAGTTTTTTTTTTTTTTTAATTGATAGTGAAAGTGCGAGGTTGTCAACGTTCTTTTCCTCATTAAAAGAAAAATCTTTATGTACGTTATGTATATAAAAATTAAAACTACGCATATAATATAAAAGTGTTTGTACGTATGTATAATACATACCATTATATTACATATAAGTGTATATAACTCGTTAGAATGCAACAATTCGCACATATTAAGCTGATAAAATATACCGATTCTAATAGTTGAAACACATTATTTATAGGCTACACCGGCGCCGTCGTACCTTTATGAGGTCTATCATTCGTTAAATCGTCATCTCCTTCTTCCATCGTAAACTTCTCGGCACTCCAAGCCATCGAGGTGACACCCGCTGCCAATTGTACTTCGGACACCATTGCTCCGTGCACGTCCATTACTATTAATTGTCCAGCCGTTGTCCCGAAATATACCTATGAATATCAACATCAATATCGTATGCGTTAAAAAGAGAATCTAATTTGTGTAATAATTTTATCCATTGACGAACGATGGAAATTATTTAGCCATTCGGCTTTGTCGATATTTGATCGCCTCAACTTAAATATTGGTGATGATTGGTAACACGGTCTGAACTTTTATCATCATTAAGAAAGCTTTTTTCACATTTCTAGTTTACACTGATTTCGAGAAAAAATTACACAATATATGCATAATGTGATAATTGCACAAAAATCAGGACCCAAATGTTGCAAATTATGCGGAGGTGGAAATGTTTCAATTCCTCGAAACGGAGATCTTAGACGTTCCGTATAGAAGGACAACGCGAGTGACAGAGAAAGCGGCACTGAGAATGGAAGCATTTGGCAAACATCAATGCTCACGACTTAAAGCCGTGATCTTTAAATCAAAAGACAACATTTTTTATTTTCGATTTGTGATCAATCAAG
This sequence comes from Bombus impatiens, assembly GCF_000188095.3. Lineage (NCBI taxonomy): Eukaryota > Metazoa > Arthropoda > Insecta > Hymenoptera > Apidae > Bombus > Bombus impatiens. Next base: position 22,385 of record NT_176554.1, on the reverse strand, counting down.
TTTTTACCAACATGTTTGTTACATTCTTCTAATTAAAATGACACCAAACACGATTTAATTCGGAGCATATTTGCGCACTTAATAAACGATAGTTTAAATGCATATCAGTAAGTAAATATAATTCAAATTATATCACGTTTTGGTCTCATTTTAACCTGAAAGATCGTACAAATGCGTTACTAAAAGTTCAAAAGTAAAAAAATTATACTTTTTGAATTGGTACTTGGATACATTGTTTCAGACATATATAACATTGGATCGTGTTACACTACTCGATCGCAGCGGGTCGTCGTGCTGCTCGATGCGTCAAAGGAACCTTCCCCCCGTAGTAAAACGACGAATGTGCAATTGTAAATGCAGATCTTTTTGTGCAATTATCGAACTTTTCTTGTATTTTTTTTTTCTTAATTGTATTAGTCCCTCAGCAGGGTCACCCTGATGATTTTAAATGAGTCTGAATTCTATAAACAACATATGTACATGTTAGGGGCAATGCACCTTCGTGATATAATATAATGGTAGATATAGTCTGCCGCTATTTAGCCTTACCGCAATTTATGATTGGGGCGTGGGCTTAATAAGAACCTCGGCAGGGTGCTTCAGCGAATGTTTGGAAAGTGGATAGCCGGCGACACCAAGTCGCGTATGAAATGTCAATGATATGACATATTATCATATTATCAAACCATTGACATGGATTTAGGGCATGCGTGAAATAGTTTAGCGATGGCAAGTGACGTAACGTTCCATTGTCAATGAATAGTAACTTTGTCTAAAGTACTAAAAGATCTTCTTCTATAAGCGGACTGTGACTGTGACACTGTGAGAGACCACACAGCACTTACCCTAGAATCTCGAAAGAGTAAAGAGTCTTTCCTACAAAAAGTTCTAACATACATAATAATGTAATCCTTTATTTACCTGTTGATCGTCAGGCGTCCAAATACCACAGGTGATGGTAGCTTTGTCGTTCAACATTGATGACCAATACCTTTGACCAGCAACGCTGCCAACCAACACGAAACCATCCTGTAGGAGAAGAACTTTATTCGTTTTCTATCTTAAATTAAATGTTGAAAGAAAAACAGGAAAGAATAATGTACCGCAATTGTGATTATTCTTTCTCGTCAAAAGCATTTTATAATATTTTGATAAAAATATTACAAGATATTATGAGATATAATGAGATTGTTTCGCAAGAAGAAGAAATATGGAGAAATATTGCAATAGCTAAAACTAATTATTGTAAAACAAACCTTGAAGAACTGTTCATAGATCTTATAATTCATGGCAGTTACTTATTATAGAATTTTAGAAGTAAGATCAGAAGTAAACGAAATTGATATTTTCTATTGATAGTCTTTTCTAACTTTAATTCGAATGTTCCAACGAGTGTTTCACATGAACAATCATTTTTCAAAAGCTAGTAACTTAATTACAAGGAAAAGGAGCAGAATATGTCAGTCAACAATTCATAAGTATGTATGTAAGTAAGTCAATTCATAAGAGCTAAACCTTAAGCCTTCTACTTTTAACCTTCGAAGGCCGAAGCTTTGTACTTTATACGATGTTTGTCTTCAAAACGTACACTCAGCTTTTAAAGTTGATCCTTGAAGCTTCGAAAACTCGAGTTCTATACAACGTTAATTCACAGCATTTACATCGAATCTCCTATTACTTTGTGATTTCAAAGTACCGGATATGCAATACGTTGGTTTTATTATTTATATGAATGAAAGTTACGAATTAGATCAGATTCAGTTATCGTATGAATTTCGAGTCCTTTGTTTCATGTCTAAGGAAAGTTTTCCATGCATCTTTTAACTTTCTTTCGACAAAAGGTTCAACAATGGACATTCCATAAAACGAATTACCCTGTAGCATATAAGAGCCATTCGTCCGTCGTGAGACCATGAGAAATGAGTAACTGGGGTGCTTCTATCGTTGATCAGTTCTATGCTCCATCTTCCCTCGTACTTGATCCACACGAAGATCACGCCGGAACTATCACACGAGGCTAACTTTTGATATGGCTCGTTCCATTTCACTAGTATTACCTGCAACACAAAGTTCATTAATGTACATGTATAATAATAAACAACATTTCGTTAAAGTCATCTGTCACCTAAACATCGACGGTAATGAATCGTATTATTCACTCTCTTTTGTATTTTTTCCTTTCTTAGTCCTTTCTTTTCTATCGAGTTAGCAAAGTTTTGCTCTCGGCGATTCGGTATTCCAAAAGTGAAAATCTTTAATCCGAACCAAGTTCTGGGTCAGTTCGTTCTACATAGCCTGAAAACACCAAGGCCTCGTCATTCATAGTGTAATTTGCCTTGAGCGACTGGTTTTACTCACTATCAATCACCGTTTGTAGCAAGCGTGAAATCGCCGCGGCATAGGCAAATTAAGATCAAGCCTTCAAATATAAACTCTCAAAATTAAAATTCTATTTTAATAGGCAATATTAGAACTATGATTGCCGAAAAATTTTATTTAAATATCGCCTATTACAGGAGAAACAAGTGAAAAGGTTTAAGAATTTCAAAACTTTTAATTTTTTGCTTTTCTATTCTACAAAGCATATATCTAACGAACAATTTGTCTCGTCTTAAAAGTAGCTTACAAACAATGAACAATCGTTCTTTATTTCGTTTTGTTATTTCTATTTGTTTCTTCGTTAGAGGGGTGTATTACATTCGTAAGATGAAAGATAATCCGAATGTCGGGATCAGTGTCTCGCGGAAAGATTTCAACTGCAGTCAAGATATCAATTCGGTCTCTGCATTTTTCGCCATTGAAGTAAAAAATCATTGGACGGAAACGCGAGGTTTGCTTTCTCAACCTTCTTTTCTTCTCCTTATTGCGACGTCTAATTTCAAGCCCTGCGACAGCCAAACCGCTGTGTTCTCACCTAATTGTACTTCCACCAACAGCTCATAGATTCGCACTACCATTCTCAATATTCTCACGAGCGTGGGCTCCGAGTTACAGTGGACAATCCTGTATAATTAGTATTTTAATAATCTATTAAAAAGTGGTGTCAAAGTCGGTTATCAGTTTGCGACGAGCCCTCGAGTTTGCGACGCAAACGCAATTTCTTTGATACCTTCGAAATTCGAAGTGAGTAATGTATACATACGTATACATATGTATATTAGACATTTTTATATCGGAATATAAAAAGCAGCGGTCGAACGAGTTACTCAGGCATTCGTTCAATACCATGAACTTTGCTTAGATATATGTTGCATAATCCTTTGTGGACACTCCGCGAGTAGTTAAATATGTCCTCTGCATCTTGTTTTCTTTTTCGTCGGGTATGTCGCATTCCCCCGATTGTGTGATTACCACCTATTCCCTTCAATTTTTCCTAAGAAATTAGTTAACTAGGCATGCGTCGTATCGTCAATTAACACTCGTCGCGTCCCTCGATGAAAAGAGAGAGAAAAGGAACGAAAGTGCATAAATCCGTGGTACCATTCCATGATCTTTTCTCAATCTTCACCAGCATTCTGTTTGTGTCGCATGCTAGACATAATGCAACTCTGGATCTTTTCTACCTCTCCTTCTTTGTTTTTTCATTCTTTTGTCATCTTGCAAGCTGAAGATGTCTGCTGTATAACGCTCGAAACGTCTAATGCATTGCAGTAAAAACTGCGGCAATCTAATGCGGCTGTATTTAATATTTCTCAGCCAAGCATGTTTCGTTAAATCAATGATGTTCCTTTTCACACAGTCAGTCTTTTTCAATGTCAAGGTAAACGTATGCGCCACATATTTGGAAGGAGAAGATCTCTCTACTCTTTTTGGCTTGATTTCCATATTGCGTGATATATTTTCTGTCCCGGCGTTCACGTCTCAGCAGGTCCAAATATGACCTCGCGTCGCAGCCTGACGCGACGCCAGGCACGCCACACCATGTCAAGTTCCGAGTATCCAGATTTATAAGATTTACTCACGATCGGCACATGCCAGTGATCCAATTATCGTGCTGCGTCACTTTGCTTTTTCAAATAAATTAAAATAAATATAAATAGTTTGAAAGTGGAACGATCTGTCTGCTAGATCTGCAGTCAGCAGCAGTCGAACGAAAAAACTAAAATGATTTGGACGTCCTGCGTAAGTACGTATTTCGCGTCATGTATACATTTCGTGTCATGGGCATAATCCATTCACCCATGTTTGAACTTTGGACGCTCCTCGTAATTAATTACTTCAGAACGGCGTATTCTTTTGATAGAATTCGTTAACCGAGTTCCTTGCATCCAATGCTTACCAATGTTCGTTTAACATTCCGCCTAGTCGTTCCTTTATTACAAAAGTTGAAGTTGACGATTTTACGACAAGATCCCATCAGAAAGTTAACAAATACCTATTTTTACCTCTGTGATTAAGCATTTTTATGGCAAAAATCGACTATATACATTAAATATTCTAATTGAACAATTCGTATTTTGCTGACTAATCTTACTGATTTAACTAATTTTTAAATATTTATTTAAATAACATGCACGTAGTATATGCTTAACTAAAATTATTAGGGGGTAATAATTATTATTTCCTCCATACGATTAATTCGGTTTGCAAAAGTCGTATGAAAAAAGGAAAGGAAGATAGAAAATAAAGAAAATTGCAATTTAACGATTGCAAAGTAGCTGTGAAATTAGAAATAAGAGAATGTGAAAATTGCAAGCTGTGATTAATGAGCTATGATGGCAAAACTAGCACGTATAATCGTGGTATTGATTCGTAAAGGTTCGGACCGTAGTTGGCACGGCCTAGAACAGAAATAACTGACAATACATGCATGTGCCTGTGAGTGTCCGCTTATACATGAAACTATCTGCAGAATAATATGATTCTGTTGCACGATTGCTTTCTTCGGCCTGGTTAGCTAAAATTCGATTCTCTTCCTATCGATCACCGCCTGGGGTTCGTTTGTCTAGAAGTCTAGATGTCTAGATAGATTTAGGTTTTGACGTTGCGCGCGATGTTTACTTACATTTTATATTCCTCGAGAAATTTATCGAAATAATTACGTGTCCTATCGCATTTCTTCTTTTTTATTGTACAATAAGATTGTATAGTCCAATCCTGGTGGGCAACAGCTCAGTAGAAACGGTTTCTGTTCGTGTTACGAATGAACGACGGATGTCTCGACGGAATGTCAAATGTGGAAATAAGTAATCCGTCAAATACCGCTTAAAATTGCTGTGTCAAATTAGCTTAGATTGCCGGTGGATTCCTCCGGGTTTACGGCTCGATCATATTGACAAGACACACGGTGAAAGATACAGGTGGGTTTCTTGTTTCTTCGTTCGTTTGCTCGATATAATAGAATTTATTGTGAAAACGATTTTAAAACGTATTATGCACTGGCATAGAACCCATAGTTGTCCATCAAAGTTTTGCGAAATCGAAACGGAATTTCTATTGAGCAACAGGTGAAAACAATAAGGTGGTTATGTAGGTAAAGGAGTTATTAACATTAGCGATACTTTTTATGTACTATTAGATTTATTATCATTTCCTTTCCACTTTCCAAACGTTTATAATATTCATAACGTATCGCATATGTTTCATAAGTAGATCGATTAATTGTGTGTAATTATAAGCGAATAGATGAGTCAAATATTTAAACCTGTTTAAATTTGTTTTGGAGTTATCAAAAAAGGAATGATCAGTTAATAATAGAGGTAAATATACATAATAAATAAAATCAATAAATGGTATTATATCTGTCTGGTCCTGTAGTTTTCATTAATAAATTACGAGCATATACACAATGTGTATATACACAATGCCATTCTGTACACTTGTAAAACAGAGTGAGGAAACTGAAATTAACGTGTTCAATAAATATGTACAAAGTAAAAATCACAATATGTATATATCGTTACTTACTACATACGTAGGTACATATATTAAAATAACGCCACAAATCAATAAAGTTGGCCATGTGCATACAGAAAATAAATATAACTCTATGTATTTAATATTTTATTATTTACATTTAATATTTCTTTTATTCTGAAACATAATTTCAAAGGGAATAATCTTTTAAGAATGGGTCAAATAGAAATAGTAAATAGAACATAACAAGTAATTATCATCTTCTGGGCTTAAAATATACATTCTTCGAGACATTGTCTCAAGTACTTTTTCACAATAATATATCGTTTGATCTTTCAAAAATTTTTAATTTCAATTATAATATTTTTACAGATACATACGTACTATGTAAAGGTAAATGCAAACTGTTCAAAGTATATAAACTCGAGCAAATCATTGAAATTTAACGTATGAACATATATACTCGCGTGCGTATACATAATTAGGTAGCCGTTATTTGCGATTGTTGAACTGACCAATTGAGCGGCGAACTAGGTAATGACGTTAGATGATACACACTGACATTGAGTCAACTCGGCATACACAGGAACAATGAAAGAAGGCCATTTCGACTTTAATCAAGGCGCTTGAAATTGGAATATCTTTGAAGACAGGATTGAGAACCACTATCCTGAAACAGCACTGCGTGCCAGATCGATACCACGTTGGCTACCCTTAAACTCTGAAATGTAGACCGAAGTAAATGAAAAGGACACGTTCTAGTCCTTTGCTATGATTCACGAAAGGCACAAAACTGAAATTCATGTATATAGTGTTATTCACATTTAAAAAGGATGTGTTATATTATTACATTATGCTATAAATAAAATGCTACTGAACGACGCATAACGAAATCTAAAAATATTACAATGAAAATGTAATAGAGAGACAATTTTTACCAAGGATATTAAAGTATTAAAGTTAAAAAGGTTTCCTTCCGTAAAAAGTGGTGAACGCTATAATAACCGGGACAATACTGATAAGAACGATGAGAGATTCGTCGCTTTGGCGCGATGTTCAGTCACCGGGAATCATTGTCAGACCAAAACTTCGATTGTCCGTTTCCCGAAGGAGTAAACGTATCAGACAGTCACAGCCGTCTTCCTTTGCATCTGTAAAGCACTGTAAAGACCACGAGACAAGATAAATGGAAGAATAGGGGTGCGTATGTGCTTATCTTTAATACTCCCTCCAGGTGTGTATGTACATATGTACATATATAATTCTAAGTAGGTTCTCGAGTATCTACGAAAATAAAGACGCGATCAAAAAATATGATTTCACGACGAAAAGATGATTAAATGTTATATGGATGGTGAAATATGTTCTAATAACATGTAAAAATGGGACAAGAAATGGATGCGTGGAAAGTGAAAATCCAGCGGATTGCACGTTGGCAATATTGATACATATTGTATGTGACGAGCTGATGGAAGATTTGAAATACATGTGCCGCTGCCGTTGCGTTGCAGCGCTGTGAACCTATCGCGAAATATGTATTTCATGTAATTGCACGACATTGAGCTGCAAAACAGTTGCAGTTCGTTAAAACAGCCTACTGAGCCTACGGCTTAATATCGATTTACTGACATCACCTAGCCCAAAATATTCCATACGAGTCGAAAATATTTTTTATCCAATATTATTTATTGTTTATTGGTATTATTCATGGCTCGCATCCTTCCAATTTCTTTCTCGATTTAACGCGCTCGCGCATCATCTAATCTAATGGGCTGCCATGCAACCGACTGGCTTCTGTATACGCTAGCACAATGTTCTATAGCTCCTCATGGGTTTCGTTCTGTAGCGTCACAAAATGGTTCGCCGATTGAAAATTGTTGGGTACTCGTATCGCGACTGTACCTGTCAACGTGTTCTACCAGTGACTTAGTGTATTGAGAGGCCGTGGTTGAAACATAAAATCGAACCTCCTTTGGCTGCAAAGTACCGATACGTTGGTTCATATAGTAATAGATTAATAGGAAGAAATTGTATGAAAACACAGAAGGACTACATTACCGTTGATAAAACCCATACAGCAATATATGTATATGCTGTATAGAACATAAATACGGCGTTTTTATCGCTGACTCGTTATCATTCTCTATTTTGTTCCGTATGTTCTGGTTCTGTTTCATTCTACATAAACGTGAAATATTCGGAATTGCACGGCATGTTTCGGACAAGACATATTCGTATTAGACCGCGCTAGGATAGCTACACTCTTATACACACCTCATGAACAATATCCTTATATATACAAACACGAAGCGTATAGCACGATTAAAAACAAAACTCGGATACGTCGGCTAGAGTAATAGGAGATTCGTTGGTAGCTGTTATATTCACGCGCAGTTTGAATTATTCGAGGACTATTCCATCTTTGTTCTTTTATTTTCTTGGCAATATATCGTTCCAATTTTCCAAAATATGTATGCCCATATTTAACACGTACAATTTAATCAATAATTTACTTATTTTAGCTGTTCATATAAACAATAAGCTGGGCCAAATGTACCTATTTCAAGATCTATACTTTTCATGGATCTATACCTCAGACTACCCATACCTTCCACTATACATATAAATGTTCGTTGTTACGCTCGTCGTGACTTTTTATATGGTTTCGATAATATGATTGACAGACATACACGACGATGTGTAGTATACCGGGTACATCATACATCGTAGTTAACTTACTGATCATCTCAGTTACTTTTGTTAGCGGTTGTTAGTGGACTGATTAAAAATATTTTAAACATATTAAACATCTTAAAACATCATAGCTAGTAGGATTTCTTGCGTTGTTGACGTTTATCACCTTTAAGACTAACTTGGAAAGACTTGATTTTTTTTATTCTATTACGCTGCGTTTTCACTCTTGATTATACCAAAAACGTACATAAAATATAACGTATATTAGTTAGAGAAAATTGTTTCGTTATTCGCTATAAACAAGAAACTATTGTATCAAGTTTCAGTTGAGGAGCCTCTGTTATAACAATGAGAATCAATAGTAATTAAGCAGAATTAACTGCGGAAAGTCTTCGAACGTGAGCCGAGCTAAGTTTGATTCTTGGACAGGGAAGCACTTGCGACCTTGACTCGGAAACATTTTAAATCAATATTCTCACAGGCTGACATCGTTTCCACAGAGATCGTAAGAATATGCCAGGAATTAAAAAGGTCAACGCTTTTTATTAACCGCTTGAGTAGCTCGGAAACGGGGTACAGAGAAAATGAAATTACACTTTGTTGTGAACATCGCACTTTCATTGTGTTCACTACGATTGCGTGGATCAGAAAAAAGAGAGAGGGGAAAAATAAAATGTATATACTCGAGCGAGACGAAACAAAACTTACCTCGCTACGATGGCCTCGAAGATTGTAATTTGCCCTTAGCGGAAGTTCTGTGGCTCTCGTTCGACAATGGGATGTAGTAAAAGTCACTCCCACCAGACCACGAGCATTACCAGTGGCCAGCCATCCTTCCTGGTAGTAATTTGTACGGTCCAGTTTCCATCCGTCGTCCTGGTAAATACAAGAGAAACCGCCATTATTGCCGTTTACTTCGTGTTTATCGGAAGATCTAAATCATAGATATAGATCTAATTTATAATTTTTAAACACTGTTAACACACTATTGGACTAATACACTTATCATTAATAAATTAATATGTATGTTTTATATCGAATAAATCCTTTGAAGGATATATTACACTTTTAATCGCATATAGCAGGTTTTGATGGTTTCTTAATATTTGTTACTCTGCGTTGATATTTCTGAAAACATCATAGAAGTAGAGTGCACGTTGGTAATGTAATTCAATATTTTGAAACGATCGTCCAAGAAACTGAAAACGTTAAAATAGTGGATTAAATTATTAAATGAAACAAGTTTTTATTTCAAATTTCTGATTCAACATACGATCCACACGATCGTATACATACATAACCTATTTTAAGTACATACGTGTACATGATGTACATTCTGTACAATGCGTACACTACGAAGCGTACGAAGAGAAGATTCTAGCGAGTATCGATTTTCACACCTACCGGTATCGGAATTAGGAGTTGTAAAGTGTTTTAAGCGATATGTCGCTGCATTATGTATTCCAAGCAGTTCTAACATAGATAATATTTAATGGCCATTATCGCGCGACGAGGTTATAACAAGAAATTAGTGTTGGATGAAAGTAAATTCACAAGAAACATCATCTTTCTGGTATAGGAAAATGGACGGAATGTTAAAACATGTAGTGATGCATGCACCGACAACTCTAGGTTTCATGAGATCGTAATTTGTGGTGTTGTCGTATCAACACGTGTTGAAACACGTGTTCCCAAATGTCTGATTATTTTCCGATTCCAGTATTATTACCTACCACAACGATAGGAGGTATGTTGATTATAAAAAATGCAAAATTAAAGACAAAAACTAATGAATAAAAAGATGGTAATTGAGAGAAATAGATTTTCTAATTCCGCCTTATTAAAAGAACTAAAAACGAACGAATAGAGTGATCACAGAAATATTTATATATGAATGGTTCTACTTTTCAGCATCTATTAATCTATTGGATAAAGTTCGCCCAAGAATTGAAACACAAAATACAATGACGAGAGTTTACTATAAATTACATTCGGTATTGGTACCACCCTCTATAGCAGTGTCCATGGTACAGATTCGCGCGCCTGCCTCTCCTTCTACCCGTTGTATTGCGCAACGCGTCCATTTGTAATCCGCATCAAAGAGACCGCACGATGCTATGAAGTGAACCATGAGAGGCTCACGTTTCCATAGTCTAAAAATCCATCGTAGTCTAAAAGTCTAAAAGCATAAAAGATGTATGCATCGCAACATGTTTCAACGTGTGTATAGGGGCTTTTATGAATTCATTATGCAAATTCAAACAAGCACGTACTGATCCGCGCGTATATATTTATGTATATAAATGAATAATTTGAAATCAACATGTGTCATGCAATAAATTGAATTTATAAATACCACAAGATTCGAACTTTGGAATTAATTTACATACTTGCTGTAATACAAAATTTTCCTTCAAAATATATCTTTTGTTTTATAACATGGATTAGTCATTTTTAGTTAAGAGTATCGTAATTCATAAATTACGACATATCGCATCTATACTAAGCATTGTATTAGGTCATCCCATAAGTTCGTGCTGTTTTTCGAGTGGTTATATTACTTAGGTATATATGACATTAATTACGTAAACATTTCTACTAATTATCAAATGTCTACATTATAATTTGTATCGAAATTTTATTCGAATAGAGAGTTTATTTTCTTAAGCTGAACGCGAAATTATTTTTTACTTCTGCTTAACAAAGGCATAGAATCTCAAATCAACAGTGTAACGATAATTAAAGAGAATAAAAGAGGAAAGAGGGAACTCGACATACGTGTCGTAAAATAGGAGCATGAAATTCTGGTATACATTTTACGGACCGTTAAAAAATACTATTAAACAAGCACACGTTCAAGTTTATATGTATCTTACCCCATTCGCAGTTTCTAATAATAATATAGAACGTAGTTTATCATGTCATATAACAGTACATGATATGTATGTATGTACGTATGTACGTACGTATGTATATCATTGCCTTTTATTACTATCAGGGCAACCGTATAAGCAAAGTTTAGCTCTTAATCAATGAAACGTCAACAAATTCGTTCATGATATCATCTATTTGATAATGATGATAATAGCAATCGAACAGTTCAATTCGGGCAAAAACACTTACAAGATACTCTTTCTACTGTTTCGTGTCTGAATAGATATTATACAATAAAAACAAAAATATACGAACATTAATATGCGGCTTATGCTTTGTTACTGACAATTAAAGTAAAATAAATAGATATCGACATAAGCACATAACCGCGTATTTGCATCGCTAAATTTTCTATCCAATTCGTATCAGGCTGTAGTTCGTTATTCAATAACAATGGCCATGTTTTTCACTGGCTTTCATTCATTGGCGTTCGCATTCCTTAAACTGAAACAGGAATAACAATCTTCACGATCGATCAGCAAGCCAGAAAAATTTGCGTTCGGCCAGCTCTCGGCACTCCTCTCGATATTGGATGGATTTACACTCACGCCACCACCGTATTGCGTGAACTCGCACACAGCTCTACATTCTACGTGTCTACTAACACAATCTACTTAGTATAGCTTGGTATGTATTACTATTCGTTGGCACGTAACTCTTCCGCTTAAGCGCGGCTGCGTTAGGTGACGGGGTATTCAATGTTACAAGGGTTTCACCCTCGGACCTGTCATTATGTACATGTAATTACTCCAACCAGCGCGAATCCTTACAAAAAATAAGAAGAAAATAAGAGCCGTCGCGTCGTCGAGACAGATTTCAACCAACTATAACCATTCAGACCGTTCACTAGCCGGACAAAGAATCGCTCCAACTTTTAAACACCATTTTCCAACACCGAATTGCTAATTTTTTATTATATGCTCCAAGATTAGGAACCTGGCAAAACATTAACATCTCTTTTCTTTTCCACACGTCTTTCATCTTTTTTTATTACTCTTATTGACATACGACGAATTTAATCAATTATTCTTTAAAGTAATTATGCAGTTAAATGCTAGCCGACCGCCTGACACCGGCCGAATTAGTACCACTACCAATTCAATCCAGCTTAAAAACTATATTTTTGCGTATAGCTAGAATACTAAGACCGACTGTCGGTTATATTGATAGGAAGAAGTTGTTCGGTATGCTGAGCTTCATAACGTATTTCAAGATCATCAAATTCAGAGAATACGTGACACATCAACAGGTTGGCCACATTCCATAAATAATTAAAGCTAATGAATTTAATTAATTAGTTAATTATAATAAACGATATTAAAACTTATGTTTCCTTGATAAACAATTGATTAAAAATCAATTAATAATCAAATTAGTAATTACAAGTAATTTAATCTAGTTGGATGATTCTATCCTGACTGTTCTGATATTTAACTAACCAATCGATTAACAATCAACTACCTAACGAACTTAATTATTACATTCGTAATTATTAAACTTTGATAATATCTTTCCGGAAGTCTTTCTCTCATTTTCGCTGTCTTTACTCCTATGTTTTGCGTACCATCATCACTGCGATTATAACAATCAAATAGTCGCTTCAATATTCTCAATTTCCTATCATTATCACAAGTATACTCGAATAAAACCATACAAAATTCTCCACGTCCCTTAATATTTTTCTACCTGCGAAGAAACTTATCAGTCTTCTATCAACCCACAATGAAAACCGCATCCGATATACGATATCCTTTTAATCGATAGGATAAACTAGATCCGAGTAACTCACAATAATTTACGAAGTACATATGTATCTAATTAGGGGGCGATCAACACTCTTCAAATGAAACACGATTGCGCTTTCTATTCCATTCATAATCTTCAGCATTTCTTCGCTATCATGAAATTGTGAATCGTTTTGTCGAAAAGAACATTTTGTTGTGGAAATGACAATTCGTTCGCGCAGAAAGCAGCAATTTTGGGGAAAAAAGAATCAGGCTGGCTTAAGGCTTAAGACGAAGAGCAATAGAACCACATGTCTTAATGGATTTCCAAAAGGAATTGGGTCAATAAATTTTCGATAGTGTTAAGAACGACTCCTGGTTTCATATTCGCGTTACATTAATTGTAAATGCAAGAGCAAGTATGCAAGTTCTGTGTTACTTCTATCGAAGGACGAAACTATCGAAAACGGAAAAGATCGAATGGTTTATTTAAACGATTTTTCGATCTGACCCGATGAAATCCCTCCGGCAAGTAGAGTACACTTTTACACTCACTATATATTTTCCGTCGCTTTCCATACATTGGAAATTCATCGGTAACTGCATGACAGTGACAGCGTATTCTTTAGTTTGGTTGAAGGGCAGCCCATGGTGGACGGATAAAATGACACTTAACCTATACATATAAACTATAAGCAAAAAATAAGAATTACATTTGGGTTAAGCGTTATTTTATTCGATTGCCGCGCTGTTGCGCTGCTCCAAGGGGCATACTCTACAACGGACGCACAATTATTGGCAGAATTCACTGCAGTGGTACCAAAAGCTTTTTGCAAAAATTTCGGAAACTAAGGCCGAGCGATGGTTATACGTATAGGGAAAAGTTGTTCAGAATCATGCTCCTGACAATATATTCGAAAATCATTGAAATCGGCGAGGTATATGAACTCAATAATTACCTATGTTTTGTTTAATGTTGAAATTATTAACTTAATCTACTTAATCTCTTAAAAAACGACGATGTCGATACATGTACCGAGTTCGTTATCAAAGAATGAATTAATTAAATGAAGACACAAATTAGGTCTGTATTATAAGAATAACACACGAGATTTAATTATCGATCCGTTTCTGGAGGCAAACGCAGTAGAAACAGTAGTTGACAAGTAGACATTGTAGAAACAAAACAGAGATCGTTGGAAGACGATTACAGCGATAGGAGATCTAGCATAAAGATCTATAGCGGCCGTCGCCCGGTCGTAGGCCGCTTGATACATATATGTTCCAACTTCATTACACAAGCGCATCTTCCGCTCGATACATATATCGATCTCGCACTGAACGTGTTAAGAAATGTCTTTCGACGATTATAGTTTTTTTTTTTATATCTGATTTAACCGCTACAAATAATTAATTACAGAGGGTGTCCTTGCAGTTGTGAGGAGTGACTTTTCTAAAAAAATAAGTCGAAAATTCAGTACAGAAACTGTATCTTTACCGTAATTTTTTTCCATGGATTCCATCGAAGCTAATATTTGTATAAAAAGGTAATAATTTAATTAAAGATATTAATTTAATTAATTAGGAAGAAAGTCATACAGGAAAAAACGAATAAAGAGATCCGACTTTCTTTCACTTACTTCCAACACAAGCATTTCACTTTCTATAAATATTGTATCGCTTAAGTTAGAAACGTTTCGTAGTTTGTGATTGATGATTCCATCACGCGTCCTTTCAAGAATTGCTCGTTTGTGTCAAATTACGTTTGTGAAAAAGAGAGAAATGGCTGTTTTGTTGAATCGCAGAGAGATCTACTATTCGAGACACGAAGCACAAACTTCATCTTTGCCTGGTCGATTTGATTACATACGAATATACACATGTATGTGTGTTTCGTCACCCCTTCGAATTTCCCGCTCCCTTGACCAACTTAAGCCGTTTCTATGTGACGTACGCGTCTCCGCTCTGTCGCGACGAATTCCAATTTCTTCGACTACGCTGTGATGCCATGTCCCAAAATCCTCGCTGGTATCATTATATAGGATCGTAAAGCAACGAGGTCTCTCTACACTTATACATTCTTTTAAAATCGAAGGAGATGTTCTTTCCTACTAACCGGATGGCGAAAGAGTTAGGCTTCGCACGGAATCTATGACTTTCACTCACGTGTATTATTTTAAAATATTGCATGCAACGTTAATGAATATGTCGATGGCCTTCCGTTGAAAGCTGTATCGGTCCAAATCAACAAAGCAACTCCAATAAAATAGTCAATCGCTCGACGACAAAACCATACTCCTTCGTCATCTAGATTCCTTTTGCCTGTTATACACATACTGATGTATCTTATCATTTTACAAAAATTTCGAAATAATCTTGATCCATTTCATATCTATCTAGCCATATCAATTTGGCTAAAAGATTGAAACAGGACGCTGAAAACCGTTGCATAACTAGCCAGTTTTATATTGGTAGGTCTAAGATCTTTTATCATTAAAATATATTTTGAGAGAATGCACAAACAAACAAACCAAATAACACGTACATACAAACGGGCGTAAGGTGATTCCTTATGGAAAAATAAGAAGAAAATATAGAAGAACATTTTTTCGTTCGAGATTTAGTTTTTAAGAAAACCGAGTATGAAAATTTATCATAAACCGTTTCTTACATAGAGAATAGTTGTTGAATGTTCCATTTATTATTTCAAGTTTCTATTTACATATAAAGTGCCGAACAGTGCGAAGTATTGTCGCACCCCTCGAAAAGGAATAACTTCTTTAGAAACGAACAACGGTGTGACGCGTAAAAAATATTTATTTTGAAAGAATTGTAATTTGCTCGGAATCGCGAGAAAAATAATAAAGGACGCTTTTTACAAACTTTTTTTCTGAACCTGTAATGAAAATTTATTCAATACAATGAAACAATGAAAATTTCATCGAAATTTGTCGATGCAGAAACAA
This sequence comes from Bombus impatiens, assembly GCF_000188095.3. Taxonomy (NCBI): domain Eukaryota; kingdom Metazoa; phylum Arthropoda; class Insecta; order Hymenoptera; family Apidae; genus Bombus; species Bombus impatiens. The sequence goes on along the minus strand of NT_176554.1, from coordinate 6,211 downwards.
TTGGTGGATGCCGATAGATGTAAAGATCTTTAAACATAATAGTACAGTTATAGGTCGAAAGTCGTGGAAAACTGCAATTTTCATCATTTTTCATCATTTTTATAGCTCACGGTAACATTAACCGATTGTGATAAAATTTTCGGGATAACTTTCGACATATTTTTAATTTTCATTACAGACTCAGCCAAAAAATTTGACCTCTACTATTTCCTCCACGATTCCGAGCAATTACAATTCTTTCAAAATTTTTCACGCAGCATTAAATAAACTAATCCTTGTAACTTCTCAAAAAGACATCAAATCGTTTGATCCAATCTTAAAAAAGTTATTTCGTTTTAAAGGGCATGCTAATGCTTACCTATAAGTTATGTTCATCACTATGTGCCAGGCAAATAATTGAAATATACGTTTTTAATCTTGTTCTTCGCAGTCACTCGTAAAAATAAAATATCACTAAGCAATTATTTTTTAAAACAAAAATTACCGCTGCAAACAATCAAGTATTTTGATCTCTAATTACATATTGTAGTCTTAAGAATAGACTTAGAGATGATGAATTTAAGTATGTATGTATGTACCTGATAAAGATTGGAATTATCTATTATGTAATTATACTTAAATTATCTGTAACGAAGTAATATCATATTTGAATTTAATATATCCTAATATTTTTTTCTGTATAGTCAGTCGTAACTAAGAATCAATTTGTCCGCAATATAAATACCTATTATTATTTAACGTATCTCCTTCTTTTATTTTAATTATTATTCAAATCATCAAAGTGAGTTTCTTGCAAAATTATAATTGCCCAAGAAAATCCATACCACCCTCTTTTCTTAATAAAAGTATAATCATCGAATCACAAGACTTTCATCTTGAAAACACTTTAAAAAGATGCGAGACGGGGTAAATTCGATCTGATGCTCTTGTAGAGGAAACTCGATCGAAAGACGCAACAGCCTAGGAACGAACCGGTACGATAATTTCATGCCGCGTCCAATGTCAGTTAACCGGTTTACACAGAACAAATAATGATAAATTGATTCGACGTTTCTACGTACGGTAGCAGAACGCGGTTCTTATAACTGCTATGACCATCCTGTGTGATATGTATCTTTGAGACGTTGCCATAACCACTGTAGTTAACTGCTAATCATATTTCGTCTCACGTTAGTTGAAAACAGGGAAAGTAGAAGTAGGAAGTAAATGATGAATCGAATGGTCTGCTTACATTCAACGCAAAGACCATATTACCTAGAGTTTTAATGACGCCAATCATAGTGAAAAGTGATACTTATCAGTTTGTGTTTAATGACTCGCGTTTGGTGTGTTGCCAAAACTAGAGCTGATATTGGCGAATTTGGTAGTTTTAGAATCAATAAATAAAAAACAATTGAAGAAAATTACCATAGTGAAAACACAATATATCGGCTTTTATAGCATTTGCTGATACTGAGTGTGACCGTTGGCATAATCTTATCGTGTCATATTGAGATTATTGACTCGATTCGGCTATATAGCTATATGTAGCAGTATATATGTTAGTATATATATATATATATATGTTAGAACGATATTTTAGGCTAGGCTTCATTCTGTCGGTATGGTACACATCTTTTAGCAGGAAGAATAAAATAATTTTCTATTTGGAGCTCATGAAGTTTACTAGTTTTTACGCTATATAGAATAAACATGAAACGTTGCTTCAAATAAACGTATCTACCTCTTGTTGTCTAATCCATCTTTTTCTTTTTGTTTATGTCCAGTAAAAAGAATTTACTATCAATTCTGGAATGATGAAAATCTTTTATGCTTAATCGAACCTTTTGAACATTTTCTTCACTCAATCTAATTATTCTCGTACTTTGTTATGAAAATAAAATATTTAAATCTCTCTCTTGAACAGTTTTAGTCTCATTATCAATTCACTTTGCATACAACAGATACACAGTGTGATTTCGATACTTTCCTACGTAATTTAAATCAAATCCATAATATATCAATTATTATAGTATGAACCTCTTTTACATCATTGTAATGTATCAGGTAATGTATTATTTCCAATTAACACTGAAAAATACACGGAATCGTTGAAAGAGTAAGTCACATACCTCCGGTGACTCGTCCGGCACCTTGCCCATCCAGCTGAGCGACAAGATGTTACAATCGCACTTGGCATTGTTATTCTTTTCAAAGTACAAATGCATTATCGCGTTAACAGTTGCGAAAGTTTATCAAGCCATCGAAGCAGGCATCGATCAATGCAATCGTCACTCAGCTAAGAAATGAAGAACACCTCATGCGAGCTTTTAATACCATTAGTCCAATCTACAGATATCCATTCTCAAGCTCGAGTCGATTGTTGGTCGACAATCGAATTCCAGTCTAAATCCGTCACTCGTTCTCCAGCAAGTACGCGACCAAACTGTCAAGTTTTCCCATATTGATCAGATTATACCAGTCATGTCTATCGGCTTCTTTCCTTCCAACTCTCTTGAAAAATCTCTATAAGGGAAGGACGAGTTTTCATGAAAAATCAAACAAGTGTCCTAGACACGGGCAATATTTTCGTCCGAAATCATTTTATTCGATAACCATTTAGTCTTCCGAGAACTCCGTGGTCCCCATGTTTCAAATGAATCACGCCAGGCTTACACGAGTAAGCGAGTTTTCGTCCAAAGTCATTTATATCGCATCACGGTCGCCATTTTCCCACTTGCTGTAGGTCCACCACCACGTAGCCTGGCCACGACGACGATGACGACGACGACGACGACGACGACGAC
>NT_176554.1:0-2115 GCF_000188095.3 Bombus impatiens | reverse complement strand
GACGACGACGACGACGACGATCCGATGTAACGCGGCAAGATGCGCGCGAGCAAGCGAACGAGCAAACAAATAACCAGCAAACGAACTTCGTGAACTTTCAACGCGGCCGAACGTCCGACTGAAAGCTCAGTCGAAGCTGCCGCGCACGAGGCATCGCCGCACCGCGTTTTGCAAGCTTATTGATTGCGCGCCGCGCTTCCTTGCCTTTCTGGCCACCTACCGGCCTTTCGCTGTGTTAGATCTGCTGCAAAAGCTTTTGCGCGCTCTCATCACCATTTTACAGCCTCGAAATCATACGAGGCGTTGATAGTCGTTTCGCCCGCAGTTGCACACTGGGGTAACCCTTAGCTATGGCGGAAACATTCTTCTTTCAACATCTAAGCCATTAATTTGTAATATTTAAGCTATTAATTTATACTTTTAAGCCATTAATTTATAACATTTAAGCTATTAATTTATAATATTTAAGCCATTAATTTATAACAGTTAAACCATTTTTCAAGGAATCAATTAGTCTCTCGCTAATAGCCTAATAGACCCTTTGATAGATCTTACGAAGAAATACATAACCGTGATTACAGCCAATCATATTATTCGCTACATAATTAATATCTGTATCACGTATAGCGATGCAGGCGGTATTGAAGAAAAAAAGCCATTTTATGTTACAATTATAACGAGTAAATTTACTCGTTTAACTTGAGAGGAATCAAAGAAGTACCTGACTTTTAAGTAAACATTATATAAGAACTTTTAATATCGCAGACAGTGATGTAGGTGTTATTCAAGAAAAAAGAACATTTTATTTTTTAATTAGCACGAGTGAATGAACGAATATCGATAATATAATATAATGCTTAATATGAATTTAATCTGTCTGATTATTTAATACCTTAACTTACTTTACAGTAACGTCATCGACTGCCGTTAGGCTTTTTTCCCTTTTTGTTCAAACTGATTGATAGTCGAAAACCAGTACCAAAGAAATGTGAACTTAGTCTTAGTTTGCAGAAACTATTAAAATGATAAAAATGGATATCGTATTAAATCGTTAAAGAAGCCAATTTGCGATAAAAATTAAGAAATCGTTCAATTTGGTTTTGCTATAATGGAAAAACCGTCTCCTGCTAAGTCAAAAAATCGTTACCGTTTGATTAACAAACCGGCATCTTGTCAAGGTATATAAGGAACAGGGAAGTCGCGCGCGAGCTCTTTTGTGCCTGAAATTCTGGAGAGTGAACATCGAAGAAGAATTTAAATATAAGGTAAAGAAAAAAAAATCAAATAACAACATTGCAACCAATAATTTATAACGTCTAAACCATTAATTTACAACACTTAAGCTATTAATTTATAACATTTAAGCTATTAATCTACAACATCCAAGCTACTAATTTACAATATTTAAACTATTAATTTATATCATTTAAGCTATTAATTTACAACATCTAAGCCATTAGTTTACAACATTTAAACTGTTATTTTATACATTTAAGCTATTAATTTATAACATTTAACCTATCAATTTATAACATTCAAGCCATTTATTTGTAACACTTTAGCTATTAATTTGTAACATTTCAGCACTGAAATTCTGGAGAGTGAACATCGAAGAAGAATTTAAATATAAGGTAAATAAAAAAAAAACAAATAACAACATTGCAACCAGTAATTTATAACGTCTAAACCATTAATTTACAACACTTAAGCTATTAATTTATAACATTTAAGCTATTAATTTATAACATTTAAGCCATTAATTTGTAACTTTTAAACTATTAATTTATAACATTTAAGCTATTAATTTACAACATTTAAGACATGAATTTATAAAATTTAGAACATTTCAGCAATTAATTTATAACATTTCAGCAATTAATTTCTAACATTTAAACTGTTAATTTACAACATCTAAGCCATTAGTTTACAACATTTAAACTGTTATTTTATACATTTATGCTATTAATTTATAACATTTAAGCTATTAATTTATAACATTTAAGCCATTATTTTGTAACTTTTAAACTGTTACTTTATGCATTTAGCCATTAATTTATAGCATTTAAAATGTTATTTTATATATTTATGCTATTAATTTATAACATTTAAGCTATT
>NT_176553.1:0-3859 GCF_000188095.3 Bombus impatiens | reverse complement strand
CACGCCCCTAACCCTAATTCTAATGTAAACCCGACATATATATATTCGAAGACAAGGTACATTTGTAATATTTATTCCTATTGATAATATATACTTATATATTTATAACAATAAAACAAATCTCATTTATACTACTTACCAATACGTTCGCATATATGTATATAATAATAACCCAAGTAGCATTCATAATATTTATTTTCACTGATAACATGTACGTAAAACCTAAATTAAAAACAAAAGTTTTAATAATAATAAAAAAAAGAAGAAAAAAGAATATAATATATATATAAATATAAAATTTTCTTTTTTACATATATTAATAATAATAAAAGGTTATTCTTATTTCTGATAAACTCGAGAGTAAAACGACAAATGACAACATTATACACTGACACAAAGATGCACCACACAAAAGAAACTAATAGAGAATGCTTTAAGCTTAGCAATCTTACTGCCCGACGAATTTGCATACATCATAACCAAAAACCCAGGACACATGGCTCTGATCGCAGGAGAAGCCGTCCATATAGTCAAATGCATTCCGGTTCAAGTAAAGGTACGACATACAACAGAATGCTACTCGGAGCTTCCCATTTGGCAAGGGAATCGCATCACAGGAACTCCGCCCGGACGTGCGCCAAACGTGGCGATATTCAGCACCATCGTCGTTGGCCACAAGCGGAATATATACCCAAAAAGACCGGGATCACTACGGGACACGTCATGTACCCAGCAGAAAAAACCGCAGTCTTGAACACATTGGCTCATTGGCCAGAGGAGCAACAGGAAAAGCAATCGTCCCTGGAACAGTAAACATCCTGGGAATGATGGACGAAAACACATTAACGACAATAGCGAAAAATACTGTATCAAGCTTATGGACTGGTTTTATGGAATTTGGAACTGTCAGTGCAGCAATATTTGGAATACTCGTAATATTTAAACTAATCAAGACGATAATAGATATAGCCATACACGGATACCAGTTACGTGAGACTTACGGATGTGGAATCGCCCTATTAGGAGCAATATGCGGCTCAATCACCTACCTGCTACTATACCTCAAAGGAAGACGAAATATCGATGATCGAATAGCACGACCTCAAAGGATATCGATAACACCGGTAGTCACTCAACAACCAGCGACATCTACGTCCGCCTTGAGCGAACTCAGAAACACCATCAGACAAATTTCCTTTGGAAATTTGAACTCCAAGGGCGGGGATGTCACGTCCCGCGCTCCGCACGCGCCGTAAGAACAAGAAAACCACTCTATACAAAACGCGCGAATAAGGATTTGAATGCACAAACGAACACACGGCACTACGAAACTAAAGGAAGGATTAACAAAACGAGGGCGACTAATAGATCCAACCAATAAACAAAATACATATACACACAACTCTAAATAAACCTACCAATAACCGACTTGCAATTTGAAAACCTATGGTTCAATATAATATAAATCCAACCAGTATAAAATAAAATAAATAGAACCAGCTAATGGATTGAACGAGTCGCGAACCAAACAAATAAACCAGGAAATAAGAATAACTACAAAAAGGGGAAATAATTGAAAAGCCAGGAATACATGTATATATAAATATATTTTAATCAATCAACTTGGAGAGTTACATATAAGTATAAACATATATGCCAAACATGTAATAATCTAGTAAATATTAGAGACAGTACGAAAGTGACGCATCTGATGACAGCGAGATAGAAGGCAACATCTGAGGGCAGATGTTATTGCAGGATGGCCGAGTGTAGTATCGTGGACGAAAAGCCTAAGAGATATCGGGCGAACCATGAACAATGTCGCGAGAGCCGAGGCGCCGTTGGGTCTATCAATGTGTCATCGGTCTTTTCAAGTGCATAGTTTCGTAGAAAAAACCTACGCGACCCTGGCCACGAGCGTCTGCAGAACACGTGTGCAGTAGGCCTAGCAGAAGACAACAGAATGCTGCAACGGCCAGAGAGAAGCAGCGTGGGAGTTGTACGCGAGTAGGTTTTCCTTGCAACGTTTTCTTCTTCTTTCGTTCGTACGCCTATTTTATACGATGTTCCTTGCGAATTGCTTGTTTCAAGCTCCTACTCGCTTTCCACGCGGTATTTATTTCTACGAAATTTACCGAGTTTCGAGAAAGACGTCGTACAATGGACGCAAATCTCTCGACTCTCGAGCACCGCACGTACATTCGTACACAAGATACGCTTACAAGACCGGCCTCTAACCTAAACTAAATTATCTTTCAGCGAACAAGTTGAACGGAAAAGCGAAGCCGGTGGTAGGAATTTTCGCATCGCTACCTCTCAACGACGAATCGATGCATACGAACGCGATGGTGGTTTGGTGGCAAAAAGGGGGAAAGAAAGTTCGACTGCCAAGCACAAGGGTTGATATCGTTAATATTTTCGTATATATCATGTACGACCGGGGTAGCTTTCACCCGCAGCTTCCGGTACCCGTATGGTACGCTACATATTTTCTATACTGTTTCAGAGTAACTCTTCGATTACAAACGAGATAGAAAAATATGCTGGGCGGTGAAATTGTTCGACGATATAATAAAATATTTACGTTTCTTTAATGTACGTTCCGCCTACTTCCAATAAAACCTCTTTGCTATTGCGCGATGCCTCTTCGTCCAAGACGTTCAGTTTGCTAAACGACTCGAGTCTTCTTTCGCACTAATCGGTGGCACGCGCGTAACGCGGTTGTCACGTAGGAGACACAAGAAATCACGAGAATGATAGATCACCGGTGAATCTCCTCGCTTCGCAGTTCGAACGTTTCACAAATAAGGTGAAGGAATTGAACTTTGTACGTAGTATCGTGGAAAAGGGCCTAAGAGATATCGGGCGAACCATGAACAATGTCGCGAGAGCCGAGGCGCCGTTGGGTTGAACAATGTCGCGAGAGCCGAGGCGCCGTCGGGTCCATCAATGTGTCATCGGTCCTTTCAAGTGCATAGTTTCGGAGAAAAGACCTACGTGACCCTGGCCACGAGCGTCTGCAGAACACGTGTGCGGTGGGCCTAGCAAAAGACAAGAGAATGCTACAACGGCCAGAGAAGGAGTCGAGAAGCAGCGTGCGAGTCGAGAAGCAGCGTGCGAGACGAGAAGCAGCGTGAGAGAGAGAAGCAGCGTGGGAGTCGAGAAGCAGCGTGAGAGTAGAGAAGCAGAGCTTGCGAGTGGTGAAAATGTCGAACGATGGTTCGAGTCGTTCGAGGAAGTCGCTGATACGTGCATGTGGTCGGATGGGCAGAAGGCAGTCTACGCGAGGAAGCTGCTGAAGGGATCAGCGAAAATATTTGCGAGCTTTGAGTGTCATGCCAGGACTTGGCATGAGTTGAAGAGGGGGCCAGTGAAAGAATTTTCGAGGAAAGTCAACAGTAGGCAAGTACATCAAAGAGAGAACGAAACGGTTTAACAGAGCTATTCGAGCTAGTTGTGAATTTACCGGTACGCGGTGCGATAAAAGACGATATCCTAGGCCAGCCATGTGGACAGAGAGGAGGAAGCAAAGGTGGAATAATAGTGGATGGAATAATAGACGACGAGAACAATAAGGCTATATTGTACGGCGCTACGTCAATCAAAGAGTTGAGGAAGAGATTAGTGATGTACGAAGAGCAGAAGAGTCGCAGAATAAAGTCGATTGTGAAGCTGGCTAAAACCCAGAAGAACGGGAAGCCCAGTCAATTGAGCTAACCGGTCAACGAGATGTAGGAAATGTACAGAGAGCTGAGCGTGATGGTAACGAAGATGGAAATTTTGAGAAAATGAATACGAAGGAGTTGAAGGAACGCCTCGCTAGTTTGGGTTTAAAAACGACGGGAAGAAAAGTAGAATT
>NT_176552.1:1170047-1210847 GCF_000188095.3 Bombus impatiens | reverse complement strand
GGTGGACCGTTGACCGTTGACCGGTTGACCGCTGACCGGTTGACCGTTGACCATTGTTGATTGTTGATTGTTGATTGTTGATTGTTGATTGTTGATTGTTGATTGTTGATTGTTGATTGTTGATTGTTGATTGTTGATTGTTGATTGTGGAGTGTTGATTGTTGATTGTTGACCGTTGACCGTTCACCGGTTGACCGCTGACCGCTTGACCGTTGACCGTTGACCGGTTGACCATTTACCGCTTGACCGTTAATCGGTTGACCAATTGACCGGTTGACCGGTTGACCGTTGACCGTTGACCGTTGACCGCTGACCGGTGGACCGATTGACCGCTGACCGGTTGACCGATTGACCGGTTGACAAGTTGACTGTTGATTGTTGATTGTTGATTGTTGACTGTTGACTGTCGAGTGTTGACTGTTGACTGTTGACTGTTGACTGTTGACTGTTGACTGTTGACTGTTGACTGTTGACTGTTGACTGTTGAGTTGACCGGTTGACCGTCGACCGGTTGACCGGTTGACCGTTGACCGGTTGACAGTTGACCGGTTGACTGATTGACCGGTTTGTTGACCGCTGACCGGTTGACCGCTGACCGGTTGACCGCTGACCGGTTGACCGCTGACCGGTTGACCGCTGACCGGTTGACCGCTGACCGGTTGACCGCTGACCGGTTGACCGCTGACCGGTTGACCGCTGACCGGTTGACCGCTGACCGGTTGACCGCTGACCGGTTGACCGCTGACCGGTTGACCGCTGACCGGTTGACCGCTGACCGGTTGACCGCTGACCGGTTGACCGCTGACCGGTTGACCGCTGACCGGTTGACCGCTGACCGGTTGACCGCTGACCGGTTGACCGCTGACCGGTTGACCGCTGACCGGTTGACCGCTGACCGGTTGACCGCTGACCGGTTGACCGCTGACCGGTTGACCGCTGACCGGTTGACCGCTGACCGGTTGACCGCTGACCGGTTGACCGCTGACCGGTTGACCGCTGACCGGTTGACCGCTGACCGGTTGACCGCTGACCGGTTGACCGCTGACCGGTTGACCGCTGACCGGTTGACCGCTGACCGGTTGACCGCTGACCGGTTGACCGCTGACCGGTTGACCGCTGACCGGTTGACCGCTGACCGGTTGACCGCTGACCGGTTGACCGCTGACCGGTTGACCGCTGACCGGTTGACCGCTGACCAGTTGACTGGTTGACCGTTGACCATTGACCGTTGACCGTTGACCGCTGACCGGTGGACCGTTGACCGGTTGATCGGTTGACCGTTCACCGTTGACCGGTTGACCGTTGACCGGTTGACCGGTTGACCGTTGACCGTTCACCGTTGGCCGCTGACCGGTTGACCGCTGACCTGTTGACCGTTGATTGTTGATTGTTGACTGTTGACTGTTGACTGTTGACTGTTGATTGTTGATTGTTGATTGTTGATTGTTGATTGTTGATTGTTGATTGTTGATTGTTGATTGTTGATTGTTGATTGTTGATTGTTGATTGTTGATTGTTGATTGTTGATTGTTGATTGTTGATTGTTGATTGTTGATTGTTGATTGTTGATTGTTGATTGTTGATTGTTGATTGTTGATTGTTGATTGTTGATTGTTGATTGTTGATTGTTGATTGTTGATTGTTGATTGTTGATTGTTGATTGTTGATTGTTGATTGTTGATTGTTGATTGTTGATTGTTGATTGTTGATTGTTGATTGTTGATTGTTGATTGTTGATTGTTGATTGTTGATTGTTGATTGTTGATTGTTGATTGTTGATTGTTGATTGTTGATTGTTGATTGTTGATTGTTGATTGTTGATTGTTGATTGTTGATTGTTGATTGTTGATTGTTGATTGTTGATTGTTGATTGTTGATTGTTGATTGTTGATTGTTGATTGTTGATTGTTGATTGTTGATTGTTGATTGTTGATTGTTGATTGTTGATTGTTGATTGTTGATTGTTGATTGTTGATTGTTGATTGTTGATTGTTGATTGTTGATTGTTGATTGTTGATTGTTGATTGTTGATTGTTGATTGTTGATTGTTGATTGTTGATTGTTGATTGTTGATTGTTGATTGTTGATTGTTGATTGTTGATTGTTGATTGTTGATTGTTGATTGTTGATTGTTGATTGTTGATTGTTGATTGTTGATTGTTGATTGTTGATTGTTGATTGTTGATTGTTGATTGTTGATTGTTGATTGTTGATTGTTGATTGTTGATTGTTGATTGTTGATTGTTGATTGTTGATTGTTGATTGTTGATTGTTGATTGTTGATTGTTGATTGTTGATTGTTGATTGTTGATTGTTGATTGTTGATTGTTGATTGTTGATTGTTGATTGTTGATTGTTGATTGTTGATTGTTGATTGTTGATTGTTGATTGTTGATTGTTGATTGTTGATTGTTGATTGTTGATTGTTGATTGTTGATTGTTGATTGTTGATTGTTGATTGTTGATTGTTGATTGTTGATTGTTGATTGTTGATTGTTGATTGTTGATTGTTGATTGTTGATTGTTGATTGTTGATTGTTGATTGTTGATTGTTGATTGTTGATTGTTGATTGTTGATTGTTGATTGTTGATTGTTGATTGTTGATTGTTGATTGTTGATTGTTGATTGTTGATTGTTGATTGTTGATTGTTGATTGTTGATTGTTGATTGTTGATTGTTGATTGTTGATTGTTGATTGTTGATTGTTGATTGTTGATTGTTGATTGTTGATTGTTGATTGTTGATTGTTGATTGTTGATTGTTGATTGTTGATTGTTGATTGTTGATTGTTGATTGTTGATTGTTGATTGTTGATTGTTGATTGTTGATTGTTGATTGTTGATTGTTGATTGTTGATTGTTGATTGTTGATTGTTGATTGTTGATTGTTGATTGTTGATTGTTGATTGTTGATTGTTGATTGTTGATTGTTGATTGTTGATTGTTGATTGTTGATTGTTGATTGTTGATTGTTGATTGTTGATTGTTGATTGTTGATTGTTGATTGTTGATTGTTGATTGTTGATTGTTGATTGTTGATTGTTGATTGTTGATTGTTGATTGTTGATTGTTGATTGTTGATTGTTGATTGTTGATTGTTGATTGTTGATTGTTGATTGTTGATTGTTGATTGTTGATTGTTGATTGTTGATTGTTGATTGTTGATTGTTGATTGTTGATTGTTGATTGTTGATTGTTGATTGTTGATTGTTGATTGTTGATTGTTGATTGTTGATTGTTGATTGTTGATTGTTGATTGTTGATTGTTGATTGTTGATTGTTGATTGTTGATTGTTGATTGTTGATTGTTGATTGTTGATTGTTGATTGTTGATTGTTGATTGTTGATTGTTGATTGTTGATTGTTGATTGTTGATTGTTGATTGTTGATTGTTGATTGTTGATTGTTGATTGTTGATTGTTGATTGTTGATTGTTGATTGTTGATTGTTGATTGTTGATTGTTGATTGTTGATTGTTGATTGTTGATTGTTGATTGTTGATTGTTGATTGTTGATTGTTGATTGTTGATTGTTGATTGTTGATTGTTGATTGTTGATTGTTGATTGTTGATTGTTGATTGTTGATTGTTGATTGTTGATTGTTGATTGTTGATTGTTGATTGTTGATTGTTGATTGTTGATTGTTGATTGTTGATTGTTGATTGTTGATTGTTGATTGTTGATTGTTGATTGTTGATTGTTGATTGTTGATTGTTGATTGTTGATTGTTGATTGTTGATTGTTGATTGTTGATTGTTGATTGTTGATTGTTGATTGTTGATTGTTGATTGTTGATTGTTGATTGTTGATTGTTGATTGTTGATTGTTGATTGTTGATTGTTGATTGTTGATTGTTGATTGTTGATTGTTGATTGTTGATTGTTGATTGTTGATTGTTGATTGTTGATTGTTGATTGTTGATTGTTGATTGTTGATTGTTGATTGTTGATTGTTGATTGTTGATTGTTGATTGTTGATTGTTGATTGTTGATTGTTGATTGTTGATTGTTGATTGTTGATTGTTGATTGTTGATTGTTGAGTGTTGATTGTTGATTGTTGATTGTTAACTGAAGCCTTTTTTGTTGATCAAGAGTATTTCTTGGGCAGTTACATCCAACACCACTTCACTAGGTGGTAATGACAAAATCCGTAATCACTTGTTTGCCGTTCCAATAATATCTATAGATTCCATCAGGGTGAAGAAGAGACGTGTCATTATTTTTGTCATTACCACCTAATGACAAAATCTGTAATCACTTGCCAAGCCAATAATATCTATGGATTCCATCAGGATGAAGAAGAGACGCGAGGTCCATCTCTGTAGCTGATCGTACACACCTAGAAACAATGAAAAATGTCGATATAAATGTAAATGGGAAGAAGGACGTGCAAGAGAATGCCAGCACCGGAAATACGACTTTCCATCACGCCGTACCTTTCGGATCGAACTGATTACGACGTGTATTTCATCGATGGTTTCGAGGGGATCATGGAGCTGTTGGATTTTTACAGACGACCGGGGAATTTGCATACTTCGATGCTATTGCTGTTGCGACGAACAAAAAAAGTCTTAATGTTTAATATAAAATTGGAAGGAAAATTCGTGTTGTATAATACTGGTCGATTTATCGACCTAACTCGTCTTAGTGTATTCGCATAATTGAAACCTACTGTGCTTTCTACAAGCAAAAAGATTTTCACCGTTTAATACAAAATTGGAAGTAGTATGACACGTAGTATGACACGCTGATCGAATCTATACTTCAATGCTGTTCTTGTTTCAACGAGTAAAAACATGTATACCGAATAATAACAGTTCCGTCATACGTCCAAGTTCAAGATATTTCTTAACGTTACGAAAAATACGATTATGACCGGAAGAACGTAGCACGAGTTTGACGAACGTAATAACGTCTTACTACCACGTCGAATCAAATCTGTAGCGGCACATGGCATTGCATTTGCATAAAACCAACGACGAGTCGCAATAGTCTTGGTATATTATACTACCATGAAAGTTAGCGTGTCGTACTCGGAATTATTATGCCTTTGGCCATTACCACGGCCAGGACCAAATTACCGAGCTGTTGAACGAAACGGCCTCCATATTTACAAACGACGAGGGGAGAATATTTCACCGGTTGATATAAATATTATATCTTGTTAGAAGGTCGTTGGTCGAGGGCCGCATCGGAAGGCCTTAAGCCGTCGAAATGGCAAGGCGGTAAAGAAAGCACGGGGCGGAAAAAGCTTCTTCGGTAGAAGAGGCGCTTTGTGCTGGCGAAAGGTTGCACGTCCGCTAAAGCCGCTCGGCCGACCGCTGGAAAGCAATTTGTACCACGCTTAAGTTCCACGTATTATTTACAGATCACTCGTATACGTATTATTCGACGGTGATATACGATTACGGTGTGACTCGAGGCGACAAAAATTGAATCTTAGTCGGTGAACCGTTCCAGAAGAACGGAGCGAGGTTGTCAGAAATTCTGGCTGATTTATACCGTTCTATAATGTTCTATGTTATCGTAGATTTACGTTGTTTTGCAGCCACTTTAACGCTCATCTCCCGATATAGCGATGTCTCGGATTTTCTAGTATCTCGTGGTCATCGTTCCGTGTAACCTTGTCTATCAACAACGTTCGGACACAGATCTGTAACGTCGTTCCGAAGAATGTCTTACAAATTATTCTTCCACTATAGTTCTACGATTTTCCATAATGGTACTATACCGTATGACGCGCAGTTACAATTCTGAGCGTGGAAGCGCTTGTACCAGATTTTGTAATTTGTAACTTATTTCGTTATTACCATTTGAAATAAAAATTCGAAAGCCGTTTTATATTTATATAAAGCTCCAAAGTGCAAGAAATGTATTTTTAAACTCTGTATTACGAAGAGCAATAGAGATAAACTGTACGCGATACAATTAAACGAGTTCGGGATTACGTATTAGGCGTACGACCGAACAATTCCAATTTTACAGCGAAATTCAACGTTCATTTAAAAAACAAATACCGCTCGTTCTTCGATCCAAGTATTTCTTCTTGCTTTTTGTAAGAGAATCACGGAAGAATATCGCGTGTCTTTACAATTTTGACAAGATCCGATCGTCAGGCTATTGATTAAGACGGACGTTCCGTGAAATTGCTGCGCGATAACGCTAAGCCTCGAACTGCTGCTACGACAGAGTACATCATAACGAGTTTTGCGACAGCCAGCTTATTCACTGGATATTACTCCTTTCGATTACTACCTGTTTCGATCGATGCAACACGCCTTATCCGACGAACCCTCTTCCAATTAGCGGGGAAGATACTCGATCGGATCTTGTCTAAAGACTACATGCGGTCTAGACGGTACAGTGGTAGCTTTTTCCGCGATAAAATTCGTCGTTGGTTCGACGATGGATGGCTTAAAGTTATAATAGAGAGCAACGGCGAATATTTCGATCGAACAACCTACCGCGTTATTCTCTAATCAGCTTCACTGAAAAATTTCAATTATTCGTTTCTACGCCTAATATTTCGCTATTTATTGGCAACTAAGTGATCGCGGGGTTTGTCAATACCGTCTAATGACAAAATCCGCGATCACTTAGTTGCCAACCCAATACATACTCGTCCCTGCGTATTCGCTAATTATCACGTTTATTTGCATCGATGGGACACGCACTTTCTGACCAGCGCTTCGCTTCTTACGAAAATGTACGAAAATGGCTGGATGACTGGTTTGCCTCGAAAGAGCGACAGTTTTTTTGGCGTGGCATCCACCAATTGCCAGACAAGCGGGAAAAATGTACAGCCAGCGATGGATATAATATTTTTAATCATTTTCATACAATAAACGTAATAAAATTTTCTATACAAAAATTCTGGTTTCATATTTACATGCCTGGTATACGAATATTTTATACGTAAATATTTGAATAAATTGAAATAATTTTAATTTTAATAAATTTCATAATTTTGTATGTAAATATTCACATTTATTTCGATTAATTTATTCCCCTCTCGCACAATTTTTCAATGACCGCCGCGTCTACTATTCCACTTACGAAGGAAGGAAATGATATTCTTCGACTACTACCTGGAAGACTCTGCGATTGAATCAATTTCCTTCCTCCATTTTCATCTTCTCTATATTCATCGGTTACATCGTGCGCCACTTTCCTTCCACTTTTTCCTCATCGAGAAGATAAACTGTGTTCCCCGATTACCAGTTTCGACATTCCTCCTTCGAAGTTCGATTTACCCACCTAATTGTTCCGCTTCACCTTCTCCCGCATTCACCGGATCCGATTGCCTCCGTCGTCGTCGTCGTCGTCGTCGTCGTCGTTGTTGTCTCCGAGATTCGTCCGATCGATCGACGTCCCGAATGCCGGTACCGATCGAATATGCATCGGATCCTACGGGATTCACCCGGAATCTTTTCACGCGGTTGCCAAACCATGGTACACGTTCTAAGAACGAATTGCACGGAAGTAGAACGATTTAACGAATACAACTGGCGTTTCGTCTTGGCTGCCGGCTTGAGTTATTATTCTCTCTGCGGATTTACATTCTCCTCCTCCCCTCGTGTCCCTGGCAATTTCGTTATACGAAGAGAAAAAGGGTTGAACGCTTAATCGTAACCTCGGTCGACGTCAAAAGACGGCGTAAAGACGACTGTTGAAAGGGCTGGTTCGCGGTATTTGTTGAAACTTCAATGTTTTCAATTTGCGTAAAGGAGAGAAGCGGAATTTTCTAGAGTAGAATAAATGAAATTCTTTCAGAGTGAGACGAATTAAAGGTTTAAGTGATATACCTAATTTCATTAAGTGGAGGGGAAATGGGTAGGGTCTTTTAGTCGGCAACTTTTTCTCTTCCAAATCCAACGTAAATGGAGAATTTACGTTCCTCTCGTATCTCTGCGACTTCGTTGTACGAAGGAAAAGAAAGTCGAACGTTTAAAGCTTACTCGACGTCGAAAGATGACGCAACGAACGTTTCAAGAGGATTTGTCGCTGGTATTCGTTAAAATTTCACAAAGCAAGTTCTTTCGCAGCAGGATGAACGGGAGGCTCGGTTTTATTCAACCATCGTTTAATTTGTTTAATTTACTTATTGATAAACTTCTACGCGATAAAAGGGAGTTAAGCGTCGGGGCTATGAGACACGAGTCGCTGCTAGACAATGCAACAAACACCTGGACATATACAGGGTGTACTAAAGCTACGCTCGGCTCAGCCGAGGCTTCGTACAGTTTCTTTCCGAGATCGCTGGTCGAGTTGACTTCGTTGCACGAAGCGTCGCCTAACTCACAACCGATACAGCGTTTACGTGGGCAAATCTGAAGAGGAAGGACGGACGGTATAATAAGAAGAAAGAACCGGAGAATGGTGCGTGTGGAGGGCTTTGATAAGGCTAAGGAGCTGTGGACAGTCGATAAATCCATTTAAGATTTTAAATAGAAGAATAGTCTCGGCAATCAATCGCCCGACAGCAAGTGCATAGAATTTATAATACGATTTCACAAAGCGAAGGAAAAGAAGCGAAACCTTTGCTCTTTTGTCGAACGGAAGCGTCTCTTTTATAAATAAAAACGATCGATCCATCGAAGATATTCTCCACCGAGTCGATCGTCGTACAACGTAACAAATTCGAAAGTTGCCAAATGTAGCTATTTCGGTGACTGCAAGCTCACGAGGGACCTCTGCCACGGCCGAGGGGATGCAAGGGTGGCCGACACCCTGAAGCAGAGATGCCGTGCTTTCCTACATATTCATGCCAGCCGTTTCGAATAGAATATCTACGCGCAATGCATAATATTCGTAGCGACGTATGAACATTGGACGCGAACCAACATCGACTGTTGTATCTTGTTCTCTTTCCAACCCTTCTGCTCTCTCAAATATGTACGACAGAAACCAAGCCGCTTTCGGCCCTAGCCCGTTTTGTTAGCCTCTGCGATGTCCCTCGATGTTACACGCCAGTCCTGCTGAAATATTAAATCCCCTTTCCGCTTCGTCATCTTCGAAATCGTCGTTTCGCCGAACGATTGTTAACGCTATATTACAGGTTGGTTTAATCACAGTTCGACGGATACGAAGTTAGCGTTGGTTTTGTTCGACGATTCCAACCATTGTACACGTGTCGTATGGTTCGTTCCGATGTTAGACAGGAAGTTGAGAAATATTTAGCGAAAGGAATATTTAATTTCACCGTTCGCGAAGAGTAGACCGAACGTTCAAGGAATCGAACAAGGAGCACTTTTGCCGCATCTTTCTGAACATTGTCGGAGCTCTGTTGCGACGTTCTTGGAGAATTTTTAATACCACTTTTTGTAGAGTATCCGATGTTCGATCTCCGAGTGATTGTTCGTTTGCACTTTCGTTTAACTAACTTTTAGTGAAAAATGGAGGAAGCGATCATCATCGTGGTAATATTAATCCGCTAAGGGCGAACGTTGCCATAACGCGTAACATTTCGTTCGCAATTTTCGATCATTTCGCGTTATCGCCGGGAGTCTGTTGTTTCAAATTGCGACGACGAAAAGGAAGAATATTCGCCCGCGTGTTCCTTGGCAAATTTTACGATTGCGTAAAATTTAAAGGGATAACGACAAGAAACGGCAAGATAGCCGAGGTAGAAATTTCACGCGAGCTGGAAACGAAACGCGCCCCGTTAAAAACTCTTGCGCAACGGGTGCAGCCGACTGCACTGCCGGCATTTTTAATTGAAAAAATTAATAACAGCCGGGGGGCGGTACGGAGACCGTGGCCTCGACACGGAAGCCTCGCCCTTCCCGTTGCAAAATTTCGCTTCTTGGGAATGGAAGCGCGTTTAACGAGACAGCAAACTGTCATTAATCAAAATTACGATTTTTTGCCACCCTGAAACTTTTCTCGCCAACGGCAAATACGGAACGAACCTCGCTGGCGGATGCGAAAAGAGTCCTAGAACGAGTGCTACAAAAAGGTCTTAGAGTCCGTAAAATACGCGAAAAGTATTTACGTTTTTATTATCTATATTTTTCTCTTATCTTTATCTTTTGCATGTTATTCGCCCGGTCCCTCGATGTATATAAATGAAATTTACTATGTTTCTATTCTATCATACTCCATGGTACGTGGAATATCCGAGTGGAAGCGGAACATCGTGATCCCGCAGGGAAAGCGATAAAGATTCTTATTACAACAACGATTACTTCTCCTAAAACTATTGTAGTGTCGTGCGAATTATAAAGAAGCGGTTGCTATGGGACATAAACGAATTAACAGCAGTATCAGTTGAGAAGCCAAAGAGCGTGGACTGCGTTGTCAAGATAGCGTTGTTAGCGTTGTTGTTGAGAGAGAGTTGAATCTGTGTTGTCAATTAATTATCTAGTTGTCTTAATTGTAATACGTTGTTTTGTTTGGTTCATGTTAAATAACCATTGTTTTCTGCTTAACTAACACCTGTTTAATTCATTTATTATTAATAAACTAATTAGAATAGTTTACGATACTGCACTATTTATCAATTGCATCGCATTCTCGTGTAAAGTAGCACTGATAAGATGGATATCGGAACGTTCTTGTCATTTTTCAATGTATGCCGGGCAAATTCTCTGTTCAACATCGTCGATGGGCCTCCGCAGGATCATCGAGTTCCACGGGCCATTATGCCTGTCGCGATTGACAAAGTTAGCCGCGAGGTTGAAATACGGCGGAAAAATTAACGTTCCATGGCGACTCCATCGGCGGTGTCTTGCAAGGTATGCCGCGAGCGTGCGAGGGCCTACGTAAGGGTTGGCTGACGACTGGTGTCGAGTATAAGAGTCTCTTTGCACCCCGTCGATCAATATTCCGTGCAGTGGCGTAGCACGGCAAACTATTTCTTTTTCCCTTCTAACTACTTGCAGACTTGCGAGTCAATGTGACTGGACCGGCGAGCAAACGAAGCTCGTGTAACCGGATATATAACCAGTACGCGTTCCTGTAATCCAGGAAGTTTGTGCACGTGGAGGACCGTGTGCACCGAGCAACGCGAGTTATTAGATCCGCGTTTCATCGTACATTGCATATCGCGTCTTCCTCTTATTCGCATCAGTCGTTCGATCTATTACGCGCAGTTATTAAATTTCTCTTTCATCACAGATTGCGTTTCGCCGGGTTCTGTAGTTTATTTGCTTCCAGCCTCTATATCTGTTTTTCTTAACCCATTGCGGAGGATCGAGCGATCGTTTGTCGCAATATTGGGAATAAAAATTACACTTGGATGGTGAAACTGAAGATGCAGAATAGACTCGTATAATACGATGAATATAGAACATTCATAGCGCTCGTTACAACGTTCGACAAGATGAAACAGTTCACTGCGCGCGTTTTTCACACCATACTGTTCGTGTAAATATCCGCCGTCTAATTCTACCGAGAGATTCGTCCATTGATAAATTCCAGCAAAATCGCGGCCAGCGAGTCGAATTCAAACGAAACATCGCCTGCCCCCTCTTCCATAAAAGTTGCGCTAGCCAAAGCCAGAGATTTCAATATCTCGATCGCGAGATACGATCATCCGGTAAATCCTTCGATCGAAAGTTCACCGTTCTATTTTCTGGCGGATCGTGGCGTTTCTTTACGCGGCGAATATTAACGGCGCCAGAATTAACGCGTATGTGCGGCATTTTGCGCGCCAGCGGATCGAACGCTCGCGATATTTAATTGTAGTCGTCGTGGCGCGCATCGGCGACAGGCGAATTCCCTCGCAGCGCTGCAATTAATTTTCTCGATCAACGGTCTGCACACGAACCGAACGTGTCTAGCTCGACGAGGAATTTCCGTCCAACGCAATCGACGGCGTCACAGACGAAAAGAAACCCGTGTATTTCGTAGTGTAACGTGTTTATCGGTGTTTAGGACTGGCAATATATCGTTGCGATAATCAAAAGATAAGCGATCTTTCGATGGGTTTCAATTTTCGGACAATTTTCGGTCGCGATCGTCTATCGCGAGCAACGGAATCGGGACAAATCCGATACAACGTGATATTACACGCAGTGGCTGGTGAAATTGTTCAAACATTCGGAGCGAGAAATTTTTACGAATGTACCGTTACGCGCATTACGTGCGGAACATATTGAAATTTCGTGGCTGGAAAACAGGGAAATTTGAAACCAACTGGAGAACGTACAGAGAACGTGAGTCTCCTGACACGATCATTTAAAATAACTCGTATGTTATTCGTTGTAGGAAAAAACGTTTCAAACGAGAGTTACACGGTGTCTATACTGTGTTCTAATCTGTTTTTCTTATTACCTTGCTTTTTTACCGAGATATTAGAGTCACTTTCAGGTTTTTAAATGGCATGTCTAATACGTTTTCTCAAATTCCGATTAAGAAGAAAATGTTGATTGTTTTGAATTACAATAGCGACAGTGGCATCGAACAAAATTTACTTTTATTTTCTCAGATCTCTCTATCGTTATTTTTCTCGTCAAGATATTTGAAACGAATATGTATTCCCAAAATTCATATGTGCTGGCTTTCATTTGCGATATGTTCTCTGTCCTACCGATAGACTTTATTTATGTAATTTTCAGTAAATCGAGGCACGAGTGTATATAACGCTAGAACTACCGATAGTTAACACGAAGCTATTTCTACCAAAACCAGTGAAAATGACTGGTCTTTAACAAATACGCGATAATAGAATATTTTTATATTTATCGATTTATTACTTTCTTACAGAAGCAATTCCATGTAAAGTAGTAGATTTTTCGTATTATTAATCCATCTGGATCCTTAAACGAGGGTTGACACGTTTATAAGATTGTAGAGCCAGTCATTTTCACTCTTATGGTATTTCTAGTGAGCATCTAGCGACCCAGCGATCGATCCGGAATTTTCCTGATAACCGATATCGTCGTATCGAACGATACGCGGTAAAAATTTGAAAAACGCGTGGCAAGTCGTGGAAAACGAGGAAACTGATTAATTGGGCTTCGATAAACAGATCGCAGCACCCTTTTATACTTTGACGAGTACCAGTTATTTTCACTGGTATTGGTATAACTTATAGCCTTGATATAAAATTATTTTCATACATAGAGAACAAAATAAAATTCATTATATTATTTATACATTATATTGCAAAAGTCATTACATCATTGTGGAGAAAAATATAACACGAAGTAGGAATTTTAAAATAAAATTTTAAAACCAGTCCATTTGACTGGTGTGATAGTTCTAGCGTTAACCATATAATATGCTGTATAACTTCTATAGAAGTTCCCGGAAACGTCAAGAATTTCACCAACATAATCACGACAGTTGCGTGTGATTACAGTGCCAATGAAACTTCAACATCCAATATTTCCAAAACAGAAAAAGAAAAAAACATATGGGCAAGCTACATACCAATACTTTCGCGAGCAACCATACTCGCGATATCCTGCTTCCAATACGCATTTCCATCAAACGTATTTCAATTTCTACCAAATCAGCCACATGATTCGTATTTGCAGCATTCCCAAGCGGAGGTCTTCCAGCATCGAGCGTGTCGTCTACTAAATAATACGAGACAGTAAACGAGGGCTACCTACGTCGTGGTCATTGAAATAAACTAGTTTATCTTGTTGACCGGCCGACGAGTTCGATTCCCTTGTCTATGGCCTCCGTTGGAAGAGCGAAAGAGAAAGAAATAGGAACGACGGTAGAGAGAAGAAGTAGAGGCGAGCTGCAGAGTTTCCTCGAGTGACGGACCTCGAGGTAATGCAATAACGACTTTATTAGGGTTATCGGCGTACGCACGTGCCTCAACCCTCTGACATTTTAACTCTTGGCATGCTCGTTATGCAAACCCCTGCGGACCTAACGACCAGTCGTCGTCTCCTCCTGTCTAGCCGTAGCAGAAGAGCCCGCTAATTGCTAATTACCTTACAGTTTTAATCGATCACCGCGACTACGCATTGTGGTCACGATACGGTTGCTAGTACCCGTTGCTCGACTCAATTTCGTTCGCTTCTTACGCGAGCGAGGTTCGTCAGCGAAATTCATTAACTTCGTAAGGTACAGGTAACGGGATAAGTGGATTTGGTTCTCGATTAAACGATAATCGTATGCTTCGAAATGAATATTTCGTGTTATAAATATTAACGTTACAAGAGAATTTGTGCGATTTATTTTTTGCGGAATTTTAGAGTCAGAGTTTAGCTTTAGAGTTTGATTTTAGCAAAAAGCAAAATGTTGGTCTAATTTAATATTAACCGTGGGAAAAGGAAATTAACGCGAACGTTATAGTAGCACGCCAGATTAATTTATTTATAATTCTCGATGAGAATTGATTGTAATCTACTTTCAAATAAAAAAAAAATATTCTTAACTGTCACTCTGTTGGATTCACATAGTAAACTCTTCCAGTATATCTAGTCTGAATTTCTTTTTATCTTGCTCGTGAGACGTTTAAACTTACACGAAATCATTCGAACGACGCGAGAAAACTACCAGCGATTTTCTTCATTTCACCACTCCCCGTGTCTGCGACGTGACAACGCTAACTCGCGACTGGCCCCGTAAATTACCATCGCGCGTAAAAGCTACCGCGCAAATTGCGTTATAATTTAGCGCGTAGAAAAGCGCCGTGTACATCGATGGACCAGCGTCTTTGAATTCTTTCGGAATCCAAAATCCCGCAAATCGCCAGATCCGTTCTCCTCCTGCGACGATAAACAATTTCCAAGTATCGCGCGCTCTTCGTACCTGTGCTCTTTCATTAACGAGAGTAATTCGAGTCGCTCGAGCGCCGCTTACCGTTCTTGGTATCGCGCGATAAATTAGCCGGATAAACACAGTGAAATCCGGCCAGTGGCAATTTGGATACGTGCAATAAGTTGGCAAGTGTGGGGCGCGCGCCTGTACGTACGTAAATTCAAGGGCCCAGAAGCCACGGAACGCGTTTATGGCGCAACGTGTCGGCCCACGGAATAGTTTCGATGGCCGTATCTCGTTAAACTAATTCAAATTGCGCTGCTCCGCCCTGTAAATGACGCAACGAGTGCGCGCCACTGGATTTTTGCCACGGCAAATTGTCAAGCCGAGCTACCCGCTCGCGTAGAATCGCGGTCGTCATACCGAATTTACGTTTATACGACGTTTCGCTATTGTTGAATCGCGCGAGAGTTGGTGCTGGCGATCGAATAATCAATTATGCGAGCGAATAATTAACGAGAAAATTGGCAATAATTTTTGAAAATGGCTGCAACTTTGTCGCTTTGAGGTTTCCGCGTCAGTAACCGCGAATCCCTGAAATTTGGCTACTTTGAACGTCGAATGTTGTACAGTTTCGAGCGGTTTAGATTCGAGCGGTCGAGGTATAATATTTTGAAATTTTCCACATTTAGAAACGAACTGGAATATACGTCAGATGCTGCCGTTTGAAACGTTGGTATTTTACATTTGCATATTTGAAGTTTGTTTCCTGAATCTAAATACTCCAAGTTTTAGCGCTTCGAATGGAAGTTAAATTTGTCAGGTGGCAACGAGATTTAATTAATTCGATTTCGATCAACGTTTTTGAACTGTTCTTTTCCTCTCATCGTACGCGATAACTCGCAAAGAGTTGCTTCTTTTCGTCTGTTATAGTTGACTATAAAATTTATCTTTCCTGAGAAACGGTCAAATAAAACGTTACGTTGGAATGAAATAATTCCAATCTATAGTTGCAATATCCTGTCTCTATTAGTTGCAAGGCACCGCTTTTAATTTAATTGGAAAACAAAGAAAGCCATTATTAACGTTCGATTAAAACGAAACGAAACAGCCACGTGAAAGTTAACGTGAATTTTCGCCGGGTCGGGCAGATTGCAGGTACCGAGCCATAAAGCCAAGCCCGCATATTGGATTTTAATTAATATGAACGGAAATCGTTATCCGCAAATGTGAAACATTGATTAATAACTTTGCTTTTTCCCTCATAACCGGCCTCTCTCGTCATCGCCATGAATTATCGTTGATTTAATATGTATTCATGAATACTCTCATCTTCGATCGATTCCAAACTTACGATTTAAATGATGCAAAATAAAATATAATATTCCACATAAATAATTCAAGATAAATCAAAAATTTTCAAATCGAATCGTTCGTCTATAAAAGACATCCGCGTACGCTAATTAAAACGAGAAAATCGTTTGCCACATCGAAGATAAAAATTCCTATTTCTTAAATATAATTTCAATTCTTATTTCTATCCGCGATCAGCCACTGTTACGCGCGTATCGAGCTTAAACGATCAATCAAAATCAATCTATCAGATCTATTAGAAAAGTTTCTTTCGTTCTATAAGGAAATATTAGACGCGCAACATCTTTTCTTTTATATTATTTCATCGAATCATGACACGATCCATTTTGTAGCAATAGAACGAAATTCAATACAGTATCGTAATTATTCGCTAAAATAATATAAAAGAAAAAATATCGCGCGTCTGTTATTTCCTTATAAAGCGAAAGAAACTTTTCACCACCACCTAATATTTATTATTCTAAAAGACACCTACGTTGATTAATAGGGGAGAGGGATTTTCAGAGTGCGATATAAAAGTATGACGAAACGGAGAAGCTACTATAATCTACGATAATCTTATATAATTCTCTGAAAGGGCGAAAAAACAACATGGAGAAAAGAAAGAAACGAGAGAGTTGGAAAAATGTTAGGAAAGACGAAGAAGACTCGGTTGGCCATGGCATATCTGAATCTAGTCGAAGCTTTATTTTTCCCCCTAGGTTGATGGCGGGGTTGAAGGGGTGGCGCAGAGCCAAACAACGGGGGTGGTTTTCCCGCCGGCGTCTAGACGCCGCGGCGCCTGTTCTCAGGCATCAGCTGCTTACGGAAGTACGGTCGATGCTTGAAATTTGCTTTTTTTTCCTCTCTCTCTCTCTCTCTCTCTGTTTCTTCCGCCTCCGCCCCTTCTACTCTTCTTTTTTCCTCGTTCAACGATACTCTATCCTGTTCTCTTCTATACAGTTCGTGCTCCTTCGTTAACAATTTCAATCGAGCCTTTCGGTTATTAAAGAAACGATAGAGTGAAGCCGTGGTTACGGAAGGATGGAAAGGATGGAAAAAAAGTTGAACGATAAGCCGACGCGAGAGCTTCCACGGAATGATAAAGGACGTTCGGGGGCTTATCGGGGACGAAAGTTTATTAAAATCGTGCGCCTTTTTTCGAAGCTTGTTGAGAAGCACCGGTTGATGGCTGAACGTGCAGGCAAATCGAGTGATCGATGATGTTTCTCGTCTTGTGCCTTTGCGCCTCGAGTGGAACGAGCGTGTGATTAATCGACGAAGATGGAGGGTAGTTGCGCGTCCTGTTCGATTCTACTCTGATAAAGCACAATTATTTTTCCAATTGTGTTTCCGCTTTTTAATCCGATCTCGTCGAACTTTCACTCGTATTTATTCGTTACTTAATTCGTTTATTTAAGCCGAACTTATTCGTCGGTCAACAAGCGGCGAAAAGCCGCAGGTAAATATCTTCGTTGAAATAACTTCGAACGATATCAACGCTTCCCCTTGCTTTTCACGCTACTTGATCTGACCTGAGTCGTCGCTCGGAAAGCAACGAGAATTTCCGAGTAAATCTTCAAACTATTCGACGATAAGCGCGTGAGAAGGGAGACGCGCGAATGGTAGCGAAAGAAACGCAGCGAGACAGGAAAGGAGAACGAAGGAGTACCATTTAAGATCGTGACGTCGATACCTGGCGGTGTGACAGCCACCGGGCGATACAAGCGTGAAATATAAAATTTCCCAGCAATCAGCCACGCCACGGTGCACCATGTGCACGGGCATTTGCGCACGGCTACCCGATCTGGTCAGCGTCGGTCTCAAGAGAAGGGTTGCACAATGAAATTTTGTTGGCGCGTCAGATCGGTGACAGAGTCTGTCTATTACGGTGCAAAGGACGACGTGGCGTTGCTCTTTTCGTTCTTCGTTCCATTCGACGCTAGCTTGATCTCGTCGTCGAAATCGCGTCCAATTTCCGCGGCCAGAGAAGAAGAGGGTGCAGCAAGACGCGAGGGTGACGGCGAGGGTGAGACGCAAACACGCGTACGGCCCTGTCGTCGTATCCGGGGAGCGGATTTTAATCAGTCGATGGCTCATGCGAATTAGAATGGACTAAGGACGGATCGATTTTTAATCTCTGTAAGAGACTCGGGGGAACGCGCGTGTTACATTCCACTCGACGAACGTTACCGCGTCACGATTTCAGAGTTCGATTATTATCGCGCATGATTTTATATTTAGACACGAAACTTTATTTTCTTCTACTCTCGGCCTTGAAAAAGTCATTGGCGCGTGCTTGCGGTTATAAAATCGATATACGACCCGTGCATAAATCACCGGACTGTTAGCTATTTTTAGGAAAATTAGTCGTTAGATTGATACCACGCGAGCACGATCTTCCGGCCTGATTTCGTTCGGTTAATTTCCTTTTTCTAGAGCTACTCTACGATAACGTTCGAGTACAGAATTAAATACGTGTTTGTATAACTCGAATAGAACCGATTTAAGAATGGTTGGTTAAGTGAATCTATTGGAGAAATTGCGAGACGAGTTACAATACGCGGTAGAATAAACGAAGAGTGGCGAAAAGTCGAAGAAACGGTTATGACAATTATTAGAAGGAAGGAAGTTAAGACGATTACAGCAGGAATATTAAAAAAAGAAGAAAAGAATCGACAGGCTATGAAAATTAGACGAAGCGGTGATATTTGCACAAGGGCGGATGAAAAACGAATATAAAATACTTTCTTAGGATTTCTGACATACTGTTTCATTCTCGTATTGCTTCGATTATAAACAATCGATAAATACTATTTTATTTCGTAATAAAAAATCGTCCCATCCAAATTTTTGTTTATTTAAGGGATCACGGTAGTAGTTGGATGGATTCGTAGAGGTGTTTATGAATAAATTCGACGTTTTCGACGTTCTACGTATCGCAGAGGGATTTCTTTAACGATTTGGGAAGCACGGTCAGATTTGCTGGGGTTTCAATTTCTTCGCGATAAAGTCGATACACGTTGAAGAGTTAGAGGACATCGATGGCATCCGTCGCGGCGAGATGGAAACATTCTCTTCACGAGTTATTATATAATTCCTCGTGCGATTAATGCGAATTACGTTTAAGACGACTTGCATCCAAATTTTATTAAAATGTCCGGTGACCATGGACGGGTGTGTACACGTAGCAACGCGATACGTCAAAGTCGCGTAACGTAATTACAATACTTCAAATACTTAAAATACTCGCGAAACCTATTCAGCTATTTCCTTCTCCTTTCTACCATTTTCCTCGTCCCTTTACTTCTCCTTCCCTTTGTCCCCGCACGATCATCCTTCCGGTTAATTCTACTTCTCTCTCAATTCCTCAGCATTCTTCTACGAGACCTTCTACCTTCCCCTCTTCCAACTTTACCTTATTAATTCATTCCTTTTCCATTATATTCTTCGGCTACTCTGCTTCGCTTTCCTTTCTTAATGACCTGTATTTTCCATGATATTCCTTTACTTCCTTTCACTATTCTTTTATTATTCCTCCCTTTTACTATTCTGTTGTATCGCGACTGTCCCTGTTCCGTCCTTTCAATTTGCACTAGGTGTTCGGGTCTCTCGTACGCGTTGCTCCGGGTTCCTCTGCTTCCCTCACCGCCCTCCTCCACACCGTATCCTTTTCTTTCTTCTTCCCTTTTGCAGCTTCTCGAGACCGTTTTTTTCCAGCATTCGACCACCGTCTCGTTTGTGTCCCTTGCCCTCGATTTCTCTTCATACCTTATTACTACAGCTCTTTCGCCCGTTTCTATTTCTCGACCTGTCCACTTTTGTTCCTTTCATCGTTATATACGAGGGTGTGTCACAGTTTAGCTCGGGACACACCTTATGTACCTTGCCCGCAGGATTTTATATTTACCTGCTAGCGAGAAGGTGCTGTGCGCGATATTTTCGTTGTTTCTTCCGCAGATGGGTAGCCACAAATCGTCAGCCTGTGAGCGGAGGTTTTCGAAATTAGTGGTGCGCTTTAACGACGATTCTTGTGGCTTTTGAAAGAGTTCGATTATTACCTCGTCCAAGTTTAAAGAATTATATTTATATTCCAAGGAAAAATGTGATCTCTAGCCCGCGATATCATCGTATCAAGGTATACGATCTACGTGTACGTGGATCTCATCGTACGTCTCGACCTACGTCATTCAACGTACATCTACGATCGTGTGGGCGACATCATCGACGATTGCGCGCGATTGTAGGTGTACGTCTAACGACGAATCGTGAAAATAACGTCATCGATGGTCGTATACCGTTGTATAATAGATTGTACGTCGAACAACGTAGATCCAGGTTGTATAACGAGATTGATATACACGTAGATTGAGATCGTACGATGAGACTGACGTATACACGTAGATCGTACACCTTGACACGATGATGTCACGTAGAGATTATATTTATTTTTAGGTAGAGAATACATCTTTCATGGGGTATAAATAAAGACCTTAAACGTATACTTTGATACGACGATGTCATCTACACGATCGTCGTAGCGTCGTACGTTGAGTGATTTAGTTGAAGATAGTACGACCAGACTGACGTAGATTCACGATTGTACGTTGAAACGAACACGAATTGGAAGTAGGACCTAGCGAGTTTATTCCTACATTTTGACACGATGATGTCGATCATCCTCGCTAACTTGCTCGACTATAAAAAGAAGCAATACAAATAACTATCGCACATGCTCTCGCCATCGAGTATCGGTGTTCTATTTTTTATTTTCCTTTTTATCGCAACGAAATCTCAACTTTATATCACTTTG
Source organism: Bombus impatiens (assembly GCF_000188095.3). Classification (NCBI taxonomy): domain Eukaryota; kingdom Metazoa; phylum Arthropoda; class Insecta; order Hymenoptera; family Apidae; genus Bombus; species Bombus impatiens. The sequence continues at coordinate 1,190,014 of NT_176552.1, read as the reverse complement.
GACTAACGCGATCGAACGACCACGTTACCATCCACGTGGTATCGTTGCACTGAAAACTCCTAACCGACGAAAGACCTTTCCTACATTTACGTATTGTACGTAGTAAATTCAGAACAAAAGAAAAGAAAATACAAATAATTTACACCATCAATAATATTCATGGAACTAAATAACAATCGTATATGGATGCTCGTAGGTGTATCAAAAATTTATTTGTTAATTCCAGAATCTTAAAATCTTCGTAATTTTAAGCAATTTAACCAACAACCTTAAAGGTGGTAGCGATTAAATTAGCGTTTCAACGATTACATGATCGTACCCTAACTCGTAGGTAGAAGAGTACTGTTTTAGAACACGTGTTAGAACAAAGATATACGTCGTTTGCGAGCTCGATTGGTATTGTTAAGCTGATTTAAATTATCGATAGCGGCGTTAGACACGCGTGAAATACAGGCTCCTCTGTAATCCCCTGGAGAATTTTCACATTTAATCCTATCTTTGCGTAAAATGCTCTCGTTCTTACGAATACGAGTACACAACGGGACACCCTGTATATAGCGAACGATCGAAAAGTTCGCGACGGATATCACAGCGAGGGTTCGATCGTGCGGGACCCTCGTCAAATTTCTCATAAAATTCTCAGACGGAAAATTACTTCTTCTTGCCGGTTCCTCCGGTTGTTGGAAGGGTGAGGAAAGGGCGGTTGGGCGATCTCGATCGCTCCGCTCTACGAACGGGCCAATTTCAACATCGACGCATTAATCCATGCGTTGGCTTTCGTTCGCCGCCGTTTTGTTCCAACTTTCGTCAAACGGTGGCGCAGCTTCCACGTTATCCAAAGTGGCCCGTAAAATGCTGCGGGTGCGACATCGGCGTAAAACAATTCCCCACGGGTGTGCCGTGTAGATTAAAGGACATAAAACTTGGCGAAAGCGTAATAAACTCTCCTCTTCCTTTTTTCTTTTCTTCCTCTTCGCCTGTGCTCTTTTCCCTCCCTTCCCTCTCTTCCTTTTTTCTTTCGGACATCTCGCGCTCCTCTTTGTTCCCGCTCTTCAAACTCTCCGAGAGCTCGTCTCACCGTGCAGAAGCTACTTTCTTCTCCGCTCTCTTCGTCTTTCTCGCGGTTTCTTCGATGCAACGCCAAGATCACTGTAACTCCTTTTTCCACGTTTTGCGCAACGTCCGCTTGCTGCGCGTTTGCGCTGCAATTTCTGATCCCTCAACGAAATCCGGGCTAAAGTCGTATCTTTGAAACGGATTATTACGGCACTAGGTTGCAAGCTGGCGACGTGTTGCAGCGTGTTGTGCGTTTGTTTTCTGGATAATCGATTCGCTGCGAGGGGAACAGACGGATAAAATACGTGAAATTCTCCTACCCGGCCATTGGTGGGTTAGCAAAAAAGAGTGTTGGATACGGCATTTGGACGAGGTTTCAGAAATGGACAGAGGATGAGCGGAGAAAGAAATAAGACGATAAATTTGAATTTTGCCAATTAATTGGTATAACGTGCCTATAGTGCAAATCTAAGGATGTATGCGCAAATAAATATCGTATGCTGTTAACGCAGTTCGAGAAATCGAAACGCTTTGCACTACTCGGTCCTGTTCAAACTTCGTAGAATTATACTCGTCGCATTGCTTTGCAATTCTCGCGAATAATCGTCACAATTTTTCATCCTGTACTTTCATCTCTCGACTACTCAGCTGGAATTCTTTCAACAAAATCTAATCCACACAACTGTACAGTCTCAGACGTATAATTATCATTAATTCATCGTTCTCCTCTATAATTCTCGCGAATAATTTCCACAATTTCTCGTCGTCTATTCCCAGCTGTATACGAATACAAAATTCTAATCGATTAATTATTTCCATAACAAGCTGTGCCAATTATCTACGCTAACGAGTGCGCTAAATGAAATTACACGAGAAGCGGTGAATATGCGAAGGAAGGAAAAAAATGAAAAGAAAAAAGGAGAAAGGAAGAAAAATCGAAGTACCCACTCAAAGAGTTACGCTGATGTAAACGGCGTACGTAGTGCGTCGAATAACGAGGCGCATTAGCGTCGCGACATTATTGCCAAGTTTCAGAAACTCTTAAGAGCCTACCGTCCGCGTGCGTTCGAGCGGATCTACGAGCGCACCCAGCGATATCGCAATTCCGCGGCGTGTCGTATTTCCTGAAATTTCTTTTTCATCTACGACCTACGAGTACGCGTTTTGCAACCTTAGTTGCTGTAAAGCGGCGAACATACTGTTGGGTTGGCAACTAAGTGATTGCGGATTTTGTCATTAGATGGTATTGACAAAATCTGCAATCACTTAGTTGCCAAGCCAATATTATACAAATTTCACGATTTAACACTAGAACCACCACACCAGTCAAATCGACTGGTTTTACAATTTTATTTTAAAATTCATATTTCGTGTTATATTTCTTTCCACAATGATGTAATGACTTTCGCAATATAATGTATAAATAATATAATGAATTTTATTTTGTTTTTTATGTATGAAAATAATTTTATATCAAGGCTACTTATACCAATACCAGTGAAAACGACTGGTACTCGTTAAAGTGTAAAAAGGTGCTGCGATCTGTTTATCGAAGCCCAGTTAACCAGTTTCCTCGTTTTCTACAATTTGTCACACGTTTTTCAAATTTTTACCGCGTATCGTTCGATACGACGATATCAGTTATCAGGAAAATTGCGGATCGATCGCTGGATCGCTAGATCCTAACGCTAGAAGTACCACAGCAGTCAAAACGACTGGTTCTACAATTTTATAAATTTGTCAAGCCTCGTTTAGGGATCCCAGACGGATTAATAATAAGAAAAATCTACTACATTACGTAGAACATCTTCTGTAAGAAAGTAATAAAGCAATAAATATAAAAATATTCTATTATTAGGTATTTTTTAAGGACCAGTCATCTTCACTGGTTTTGGTAGAAATAGCTTCGCGTTAATTATCGGCAGTTCTAGCGTTAAATATCATCGTAGCTCTCGTTACATCGAGTTCAAGATTTTTGCAAAATGATGTATTTACACAAGTTACACAGGTGCAAGAGAATAGCCAATTACGCGCAATGGTGCACTTAAAATAACACATGCACATAAAATAGCGCAATTGTTAAACTCTGTTTGACTCGTTAAAAACTATCAAATGAATTCGTTAATTTATTTACATGTTCTTCGATTATTAAATTCTAAATTGTTAAAACCTGACAAATGTGTATCTCTGAATCGGCTGATTCGTCGGTCGTTACGAACATTAAATTCGAGTATTTGTTTCATATCACAATTTCAACGATTTCCGCTTTTTTAACGTTAGTTCGATATCGAAAATTGTCCACGAAGAACGTTACGAGTATAAAGGAGCGACCTTAAATTCAACGTGAATGTACGACATTCGCGAAACTCTTTAGAGGTAGTTGCGTTGCCATTCGTTTCGTGAGAGCGACGCTCGAGAAACAAAATCGTATTCCATATCTGACTACCTGCCTTTGCCATAGAAATAAAATAAAATTGGGGAAACGTTGAAAGCACTCGCGAAATTTAACGACTCGACGCTGGTCCGGATAGATGGCACATAGTTCTAGGCCACTAAATCCGTCACGCCGTGGCGCCGAAATAAAAAGCGTCGCTCGACGCTTTACGACGCTCCTGCACGCGGTTTGCCGACGAGGAAATTGCCACTTTTCCAGCCACCGGCACTTCGGATAGCCGATTGAATGCCTATTGTCGTTTCGTGGCGAGAGATTAAGGACAGAGTTGCCACGGAGGAACAGCGAATTCACGTGGCTCGATGGTTTGTTCGTTAACGCCGACCAATTACGAGATATTTTAGGGGATTTCAACGGGGTGACTTATTATGAATTTTCTCGCAAGACTGGCAGCGAACGCGTTTGTTTTTCCAAAGAGGTTTCATCGAAGGACCAGGGTGATTTTTTTAAGAATTTTCATCACAAGGATTTGTTGGAATTTCAGTTTGTTCTCAAAATTGAGAACAAATTGAGTTCGTACACGTATTTTAAAGGGAATAATATTTTTCTTAAATAATCTTCTTTTTTCTTTTCTTTTAGTGATATTTAGCGGCAAAGCGTGAACAAAGAATTTGGTATGAGATAAAATTTAATTACAGCAATTTCAAATGTTCACCAAATGATTACCAAAGAATATTAAACGCTTCTTTTTCTCGTTACTTTTACAAAATTAGTTAGCGACGTTACGCGAGGTTCTTTCGTGGTTCCGCAGCCCGGAAGTGAAGTAGTCGGACACGAAGATCCGATTACAGAGTTGCTGTAAGCCTGGAAGCACAGTTTCGTAGTGGCACTAAATACTCGTCGCTTTATGGACACTAGACCATGTCGAGGAGCCGTACGACGTCGAGATAGTCCTCTGTTAATATTCCTGCCTTGTAGCTTCGTGTATTTAGCCCCGACCAACGAAGGAAAGAACTTCGTTGTTCGTTTCAGCGGGTAAACTTCCTCCTACAGGCGGCTTTCCTTTTTTCCTTATCGACTAGCGCTACTCGCGTTAATAAGAAAAAAGCGATCAAATTTTAGGCAGCGTATTTTATCCACCTTGAGAAAAAGAAGTGCTTAACGGTATCGTTGCAAGAATTTCTCAATTTCTACGTTTCTAAATAATTTTTATAAATTTGCGATAACGAGGATAGAAGAATTACTCGTTGAAAAAAATGCATCGAAATGTATCACGTGGAAATGAATTAGCCAGTTGGCTGTTTTTGACGAGTACACTCGTCGTGAGGAAATTTCAATATTCCACGTTACGACGAGTATACTCGTCAAACGTAAAAAGTGGTTAAAATCGACTGTAATTTACTGCAATTTAGTAACAGTGAAATTAGAAAATGGAAATGTCATTTCGTTACAATTTCATTCTATGTTGTAACAGTCACACGTATTCTGTGTTCGACGAGTGTACTCGTCGTCGCCTACCTTTTGCGACGCATTTTAGGTACGCAATTTTCAACGCAATAAAAAAAAATTAGGTACGCAATAAAAATTATTTATTTAAAAAAAAATTAGTTAGATTAAAATGGAAATTACGCGGATCGTGTAATAATTCGCGCTTGGATGCAAATGGGTTAACCGGTTAAATCGATACGATATTCCGAAGAAACTGCGCGTCTCTAGCATCGACCAACGAATAAAATATTAACTTTTATTCGATAAAATATCACTAAAATTCTATTCGCAAAAATGCGTTTCATACGTACCGATTTCGGTACTCGCATCTCGTAGTCACACCGCGCAATAATTCTCTTATCCAACTTGCAGATTTCCTTCGTCACGGGAGGTGCTCCAGTAGAACACGAAGAGCGAGAAAAAGGTCGTCGAACTCTTTAAAATTTCGACATGGAACTGTTTCGTAGACAAGAGCGGATCCTCGTGCGGTTCGAGTGCCTCGTCAGAATTTCGTCCACGTGTGAAACAATGGTCGTTATCGTGGTGTTCGTGTTCGATTGTGCTCGGCGATCGGAGCTCAGTAGCCCCGAAAGTGGACCGGCGAAAAGGGTGCACTAGAGCTTGCGCAAGTCTTAAAGCACAGCTCCGAACGTCAGTTTTAAACGTTCGTCTGCGTTTCGCGGATATTCTGCCGGTTTCTACGGTCTTTGACTATCGACATTTCCAATTTCGTCGATCGATCGCAGCTTCTCGGCAAACGATCACTATATACAGGGTGGTTGGTAACTGGTTTTTTAAATTTATTTTCTTTTTTAAATTTTTTAAAAAATCTACAGTGAGATCCATTATAACGAGACGCGATAAAGTGCACGCGTACTGAGCGAAAATTCAAGGTCGATTTTCTCGAAAACAAAGCCTCGAACGAAAAATTTTTATTCTACGTTTTCGACTTCTTTTTTCGCGTAGAATCACCCCCTTTCCGCTTGTACCGCCAGTTACCAACCACCCTATATATATCTCTCGCAAATTTAGAGTAATAAAAAGTAATTCTCAATAGCGTAAAAGAATTGCTGTTACGCGATCTTATTTTCCCTTGGAAAAGTAAGAAAACTATAGGAAAGAGGAAAGATAAAAAGGAGATTGCAGGGTTACGTTTATGTAAACGACGTAATAATGCCGCCGATATTGTGTCATTAAAGAAAACTTGATCTTTTATCGAAGCATAATTTTTATACCTTCTTCCTCCATTCCTTATCGTTACCATCGTTCCATCGTATTTTTCTGCACGCATCGTCAAACAAATAATCGTCTTTCTGTTCGTCTAAACTCGAATCTCTGTTCTTCGTCGTCACAGATTAACGAGATAGCTAAACTAGATCTTTACTTTCTTGCTGAATTTCTACGAGACCTACATATATCATATATCATATATCATATATCATATATACATATATACATATATATATATATAGGGATATATTGAACTTTAGGAAAATCAATTTTGTTAGTTCGTTTCATTTTGTTTCTGGCTGGTAAATAGCCGATATTCCGATGCAACAGCGGCTTAATTCCCACTACCGCGGCTTCCACCGATTCGAATTTCTGGCGTATTCAGCTAGCCGCAAGCTTAACGAGGGCATCGAGCTCGTTACTAGCCCGATAATTAGACGCTAGTCGGCATCTGATTACACTCGTCACCTCGTTTCAAAATTTCCACGGCTCCTTCGAGACGGCGCCGCTGGATAAACAAGAGGATCGAGCTTCACGATGGCGATATCAGCTGCTAAGATATTCTCGCAGCGATACACGCGATTATCGAGTGAAAAAATAGACGAAAGAGGGATTATCGCGAACGACCGTTTCTACGTCGACCTGATTACGCGTCTCTTTGTTACATTTTGTATTATAAACCGTAGAATAGCTTTTGTCGTTAATTTGATCGATTCATAGATGAAAACATAGATTGGACGATCAAACGAAATTCTTAATTATCTGAAATCTAAAGTTACATCGTACGTCGACCCTGGGGATATTTAAACCTCGCAGTACGGCCATTTCCGGTTTTCATTGTCCCGAAGGATTTTGGGAAACCGCCACGTATATATCTCAGACTTACAACCATCCGCGAATTCCCAAATTCCCATAGCAAACCGAACCATAAATCCGCGCCGAATAAACCGACATACCCGAACGTGGGCTTCTTAATATGTAAAAATTGCATAAATGTAACACTATCGTGGCAGTTCGTTCGTTTGACGTACATGCAAATGTTTTTTTTCCTCTCATTTCCACGTGACTCGAAATTAATATTCTGTTTCGACAAATATCAATGAAATATGCAGTTAACAATAACTTTGTTAACACGTTTGGAAGGTGACATTTTGAACGGAAGATGTTGCACGCCGCATGGGTCGATTCGTTCTGTTTCACTTCTTACGCAGGCTGATTCTCTCTATTTCCTTTTTCCTGCTTTCCCCTTCGTTTTCTCTTATTTGTCATTCCTTCCTTCCTTTCAATGTCCCTTTCTCTCCCTCTCTGTTTTCCCTTACCTTCCCCCTTCTCGCTGCTTTCCTTCCTTCCTTTTCCTCGCATTCCTTCCTTTTCTTTTCCTTCCTTCCTTTGAATGTCCCTTTCCCTCCCTCTTTCCTTTCCCTTATCTCCTCTTCTCCCTTCTCGCTGCTTTCCTTCCTTCCTTTTCCTCGCATTCCTTCCTTTACTTTTCCTTCCTTCCTATCAATGTCCCTTTCTCTCCCTCTCTTTTTTCCCTCATCTCCCTTCCCTCTTCTCACTGCTTCCTTTCCTTTCTTTTCCTCGCATTCCTTCCTTTCAATGTCCTTTTCTCTCCCTCTCTTTTTTCCCTTACCTTCTCCCTTCTCATAGCTTCCCTTCCTTCCTTATCCTCGCATTCCTTCTTCCACTTTCCCTTTCTTTTTTTCAATTTCCCTTGCTCTCCCCTTTTCTCCTCCCCATTCCAGTGCCCTTCCTTACCTTCCACCATACGCATAATATCTCTGTCGAATCCAAAAAAGGAAAAGAAAAAAAAAAAGAAATTCGCCCACGTAGAGGAGCAGCGTGTTCCACGAGTCGACTAACATGAATGTCGAAAATAAAAGGGGGAAACGAACGAAGAAGGGTTGCATACGACATCTACACCATCGTGTTCGTATATTCTCGCATACCGGTAAGATTCATCGGTGCGGATTCGCGGCACTTACACGCGCGCGTTCGGAGAGGTTACTCGCGCGGTCTATGGAAGCGAAAAGAGGGTTGAGAGGTCTCGTCGTAAAGACGTCGCAGGCTGGGAATATCACGTGCGAAGCTAACATGTCCCCCGGGAGCAGCAAGGGTGTCTCCTATGTATACATAGCCGGTATCCAGGGACGCGTGCACGATCAACTTCCTTTTTCAAAGACTCGGCGACTCACACTGCGCGTATCCTGTGCACGCACAAGCTGCACCGAGCGACTCAAGTTGTCTATTATCTATACGTACAATATATCTACGCGTAGTATCGTATCTCTCTATATGTATATTAGGTTGTCCGAAAAGTTTTTTTCGTTTCATAAGATGATAATAAATGAACAAGAATTTCTATTTTATATTATTTTATTGGACTAGGTATGATCCATTTCCAGTGCATAATTCAATAAACTAATATAAAACAAAAAACATTGCGCGTCTATTATTTCCTTATAAAACGAAAGAAACTTTTCCGACAACCTAATATATAATACGTCGTATAATATTATCTACAAATATAATAAATAAAACGGTAGAAGGCTCGAGCCTGGACATTGAATGAAAATAAAAGGAGGGACAAAGCAGTCATCGAGGAACAGCTCGTAAGCAACGAAGGTGCAAAAATTAATTTTTCCAACTTTCGCCTTTCGAATACAAAAATAACGTACATTTTTCTCATTCAGAAAAATTCATCCGTTTAACCAGTCAGTTGTTGCGACCATCCTGAAAACTTTGAAAAGCCTGTACCCTAAAATATGTCGTATAAGGTAAGCGACGACGAGTATACTCGTCGAACACAGAATATGTGCGGTTCCTATGATGTAGAATTAAGTTATACCAAAATGATCGTTTTATTTTTTCACTTTATTGCTGGAAGGGCTCGTCGTAACGCAAAATATTGCCATTTCTTCGTCACGAGTATACTCGTCAAGAACAGCTAACTGGTTAAACATCGTTGCGTGCGTTGGCAGTTTACGAAGTGGAGCGAAATCGCGGGCAAAAATCTCTAGTTCTTGCTATTTCTAAATGTGGCTCGACGTCGAGTCCCCGCACCATTCCACCCTTATGCCACTCGGAAAGGATCTAGCGAACCGGGACGCGCGTCCTTGCCACAAATTCTTGAATTTGCGGTTTTCCGTTCGTTTAAGCTTCTTCCTTTTTGGGAACGTCGAGATTCTCCTAGGATTCTTATCAAGAGCACTGCAACGGTGTATGTGTGTGTGTAAAAATACAACGAAACACGTCGCATTCACTGATCTTAAGCTTTCTGAAATTGCATCGTATTGTATTTAGATCGAGTGATAAATTCATTGAAGAGCATGCGCGTTAGAAAAGCACGCCACGAAATTGGAAAGAATGTCGTGTTAGGTATCGTCGTTCCTTTGAAATCTAGCAATAATTGACAAAATTTCAATCACGTTCGAAATACGAGAGAATAATTTCAAACGAAGAAATTATGCTCGTTGTTCGTATTGAGAAAGTACGTTTAATATCTGGAACGTCTGGTGTCAAAAGCTTCTCTTTGTTTAATGAAATTAACGTAAGAAAAACAGGAGAAAAACGACAGATATTTGTAGTATCGTGGAAATAAAAGGCCTGTGGCGGCACTCGATAGCAAATACCACCACTCGACATTGTTAGTCAGTGGTTAGCGCCTTAGGTTACGAACGTTCGGAACTCGAGTTCTCGAATCCCGGCGACCGGAGTCCGATTTTTCTTCCACGCTTAAATGAGAAGAAAAGCGGCCGTACCCAGCAGCAGCGACATCTACAGCCTAAGCATTTTTTAGGCATTTTAGCCTTAGAATTTTAGAAAATTGCGTTCGACGACAGATTTCCAAGCGAGGCGAACCTAATGACAAAATCCGCAATCACTTAGTTGCCAAACCCAATACGAGTAAGCTCGTCATTTGCATTCGACGAAACAACATTTCACGCCTTTGCTCTATCGATCTCTCGTTAGTTGCTTGCCGAGATACCGCAGCGTTCCGTATCAGGCGTTGCTGCATATCACCAGAGACACGGTTACCCTGTAGTTAGGTAGTTTCTCAAGCTATTCGACTAACAAAGAACAAGCGAAAGGAGGAACCGCGTATCTCAAGCGAAATTACCGATAGAATATAGCGATAGGACAGAATTTCGACTGAATTGAAATGAATTCGAACAGAGATAGGTCGCAGCGGTGTGTAATCAACGATTTTGAAGATAAAGCGAGGACGAGAAAAATTCGTCGGTGACGAAACGAACGCAGATCTCGAGCAAACTACACGGTTTACTTTCGACCCGCGTTTCCCGTCGTTACAAATTCGTGCTTACAAAAGATTGACAAAAATAAAGAGGCGGAAACGAGCGGATAAAAAAGTAAGAGGAGAGAAAGAAAGAAAGAGTCGGACGCGATTTTCCTCTTTTCCGTCTTCGAATCTTAATTAAGGCAAGGATAACGAACAAACCGGATACAACACAAAAGTGGAAAAAGAATAATGCGCATTGTCAGCCGTTCTAACAATGAAAAAATTCATCGCGCTGTATTTTTATCTCGCTCGAACGGAAGATCGTGAGTTAGTTGTCCATGCCCATTCTCCACGTTCGTTTCTGTCTAGATGGAAAGTATACGATAAAAAGAACGTCCAAGAGACGGTTTCGTTCGTTCCAACAATTGCTACCGATACGAAACGCTGCTACGCGCGTTCTTTCTCCTCTCTTTTCGTCCACGCGCCAATCGTCCTCGTCGCGTGTGCGCTAATCGCTCAGCCAGTCGGCGTCTGGCGTTTCCTACGCTGTGCATGTGTTCCTGCGTTTATAGAAAATTTGAATGCGTAACATCGCACAGCATGCACGTCATACGAGAAAATATACGAAACGTGCAAACTATTGGCTTGTCGCAGTAGTTTTTTTAGTAATAGATGCGCGATGTTCTTTTATATTATTTTGTCGAATAATTATGATATTCTATTGAATTTTGTTCCGTTACTACTGAGGTGAATATAGGGTAGTGATGATAGTGCTTGCTCCTGGCGTATAGGTCGCTGTGAGGTAGTGCGGCTGGATTGCTTTCTTCTCAGTTAGGAGAAAAAATCGAACTACGTGTGCTGAGATTTGAACCTGGTCTGGAACGTTCGTAAACCAACGGCGCTAACCACTGCTCTACCGTCGTCCGGGTCTTGGTTTGTTGTCGAGTGCCGCTACACTACAAAATGGCTCATAGGCAATTCGATAAAACGATATAAAAAAGAAGAAATATCGTGCATCTAATATTTCCTCGCAAAACGAAAGAAACTTTTCGGACAAGCTGATATAACACGCTTCGCTTGATAGGAAAATTTTATTTTCTTGCAATTGCGCGGGCGATTGCAAAGACGATGTAAGTCGAGAAACCTAAAGGATCGAGATTTTCGTTTGTTTTATGTTTGACGTTGCACCTGTTCGATATCGCTGTACCGTGAAAGAATCTTTGCTACGTAGACGACGAAGAACGACGTGGATGTAAGTCAGATGTTTTTGACGCGTGGATTAAGGGAAGGGATATAATTACGTATTTTTGCATTATGCGGTTAAATAAAGGCTCGGATACGGCGCATGGAGTAACGCGGCGCGTACAATGTTTTGTAAAACGTGAATGGAGCCTGAAGTGGAATTTCATGTTTTAGACGTTTCACCGTCAAGGGGAAGGCCAAAATTATATTGTATTTTACAGTTATCTCCATTGTACGCAAGCGAGTGGCCAATGACAAAAGAAGAAAAACACAAAGACGTAATGGACCTACTACTTTACATTCCACCGATTCATCACGAATATTTTAATCGTGCACAGTTACAATACATATGTCGAGTTCTCATTAGAGTTAGAGACGCGTAACGAATCTTCGTTTGGATTAGACATAGTTGTTACGCAATAGAGAAGATATTTACTGATACAAATATGATTATTACAGAGTTTGACAAGTAACCGTGGCGATTAGATACTCGAGATGCTAATGACGATGATCTTAGGTTCAATAACGAATCCACGGTCGACGGGATAGCAAATGCGTTTTCTTCCAAAGTCTAAGTCGAACTGAACTTACTGGTCCACAATTCGAGTACAACTCGACTTACTTGTCCACGGTACAAGTAGAACTCGACTGACTCCACAGTCCAAGTGGAACTGCACTTACATGCTCTTCTTTGCGCCTCTCTGTACCTCTCGGTTCGACTATATTTTTAAGGAGAGCTATACAATTACTCCATACCTCTGTTAGGTGAAAACGTCCATCCCGTGACCGTGGCTGCGTTTAGCGACTCGTTGTGTCGCTTCGAGTCCAAGTCCATTGTCATAAATCTCGGCACACGTAATCGGATTAAATCACGAACAACTACTTCCAAGTTTTATTATTTAAGCGTAGCTATAATGAAAAGTCTGGACCAAAGTATCGGAGGTCTTGCCAAAAATTCCAAAAGAAATGTTTTGGAATTGTTCTTTCCCCGATGTTCTTTCATCTGCGACATATATATATGACACAAATAAATAAATAAATAAATTAGGTTGCTTTCAGCTCGTTTTCCTAATGAAATTCGTAGTCTTCTTATTGCCCTAAGTGACTAATTAGCGGTATATATATATAATTTTGAAAATGGTATAAATCTTTCAAGTATTTAAAAGACGCGTGCTCGAACAAATTATTCGTAAAACTGTACCACGATACCTAAAAGTTTCGCGTTAGAGGATCGTGTATTTTACGAAATATTTCAATGCATAACGTAGATGTTTCTTCTTCCACCAGTTTCATGATAACCGACGCTACTATATTCCGAAAAATGTGAATTTGCAGAGAAATTCGGAGAAGACGACGAATAAAAGTCGTTTCTCTCGCCCCCTGTCGCTTTCACTCATCAACCACCGCTAATTGCAAGATAGTCGGAAATCTTGCGAGAAAAATGCGGATTAAAATGAGAAAAACGGATCGAATTATCGCGAAATATAACACGACCGCGTCATCCATCCACCGTTTCCGCTCGTAAACCAAACGAAAATCCTCGAGAAATATTCGAAACACACACACGTAAATCCATGCAACTGTTTGCCAAGTCGGATACCGTAAAACCATCGCCGTAAAACCATCTCACACCCGCGCACGACCGTGCGAACTCCATAAACGCGATTTCCAAAGAACAATAAAGTTATTATATCATTTCTGGCCGTTTCCCTTTCACAGCTTCGAAATCGTTACGAGACATCGCGCCACTCTCGTATCGGACTTTTATTTCCGCGTAGCTTTCGCAAATCGGCAAAAGTTCTTTCTTGCGCGAGTCTTAAGCAAGCGAGATCAGCTCGAATACGACGCGTTACTCGGTCGAGAAATCCTGGCCCGGATTCCGCAGCTTTGGATACTCGAAAATTCGGTATACGTTCGATGGAAAGCGTCGCTGAAACTGCAATCACCAGGAGGATTCGATGTCAGGGTTGACCGGAAATGCGCGTAGAATGGAAAGTGCTTCGTTAAGCAAAGTGTGCGCGCGTATGCGTGTCGCCTTCGTTAGGATTTTCAGGAAAATGGTATTGTCGGATCGGAGTACGATTTTGGTAGCTGGCTGATGTTTCCTTCGAATTTGTCGTCTTCTTTTGTACGAATCGATCGTGATTAAGGATTCTCGCGTAACAACGATGAAGATTCTCGCGAGTCTTTTTTAGACTTTTTTAGACTTTTTTGGACTGGCGCGGAAATAGACATTTTTGGTATGCAAATAGCCAGTCCCGAAGCGCCAGCGTATTTCTTTCTTCTCGTTGCTTATTGATTCTTTAAGTTGGTCTTGCCGAGATGGATCGATGAATTTCGAGTTTGAAGCTTCGTTAGAAATTTCTGCAGGGATCGAGACTGAAATTTTTGTTCGATCGTTGGTTCGTACATCGCAGAGGTAACGCGTAATCCACCTTAGAATAATAATTATTATTCTGGATTCAAAGGGGTGGGACGTTTAATTAAACGATTTCGTATCGTGCAAACTCTCCTAGGATTGTTATATAACGTAATATTTAATTAAAACGATGCTGACTCGGCTGTTCAGAGTTTCTCGCAGAGGTAGATTTCATTAGAGAATAATATCAATTGTTCTGAATTCTCCGATGGCCGACTATTTGATTACAGTAAAATATTTAGTAATTACACCGTGTCGCTGACAGTGAAATATTAAATAGTAAATAGCAATTATATCCGCTTCTTCGCACTTTCATCTTCTTTCCCCATTTAGTTTGCTCCGAGTAACACGTGTCAAAGGCTACCATCGTTTGCCAAATACAAGCTGCACTTTCGTGTTTTTAGATTACAGTGACATACATACATACGAGTTACGAGTTACGAGATTGGAAACGTATTAAGCGCCCTGAACGCTATTAAGAATGAGAAATAATTAATACAGAAATAATTCTATCGAAGTTAACGTTTAAAACGGTTCAAAATTATCCTCGTTCTTCGTCCAAGTATCCAACTAAATATCTAAGTTAAAAATAATTGTCAAGCTTCTAAAGTAAAAAGATCACGCGAGCTCTGCCGCAAACCCAAACCGAATAAAGCAACGCAAACGCTGTTTATCGCGTTGATTCTCGGAGTGTCCTTAACTAAACAACGGCGGAAAAAAATGTGAAATTAAACATTTTGGCGGGTTAAAAAGAAAAATAAATTTTAAGGTGCTATAACAATTATTTATCTAAACTTTTCGACGCATTTTTGTAGTTCACCCAGAAGAAAAATATATAATAATTTAATCCCTTTTTGGTTTTTTGTTTCAGTCAAGAATTACGAAGTAGATCTTTCGAGCCGATTGAACACTGCATCCTATGAATTGGGCTTCGAAATCTGTTATAATTCTTTTTTTACTTTAAAAAAATTTTGTTGTATTCGTTAAATATATATAAAACCATCCCTCAAAATTCGATAACTTCATTTCTTTCTTTCTCTGCTAAAAAAATCACAAAAAGACGCTGTTTTAGAACATTCTAATTCAGGACACCCCCTCCGCGAAACGATAGCAGCATGAGCACGGGTTAATTACCCCAAAAAGAAACGGGAGGAAACGCGCTTTGTTGCCGCGAGCTCGCGAAATTCAGGCCTCGACTATCGATCCGACCACGGTTTCACGTTCCTCGGCGCCGCCGATCGAAGATTAAACGTCGTTGCCAAGCGCAGTTTCCTCGCGCGTACCGATACGATGCGTACGATTGCCGGGCGCAAGAATTTGCACAAGATTTCTTCTATTTTCCTGTTGTTAAGTGAAACCGCCGCCTTCACTCGCTTAACCGGTTACCTGTTTCTGACGAGTATACTCGTCACGAGGAACTGGCAATATACCGCGTTACGACGGTAATGAGATTAACAACCAAAGCGATTTATTTCTATATTGCGATAGCCACGTGGAACTGCGTGCTCGACGAGTATACTCGTCGTCGCTTACTTCTTGCGACGCGTTTCAATCGAATAGCCGCTAGTACGTACGTCGCGACGTACGAAACTAAAGTAAAATTTGTCGCAGTTTCGCGATAATCGCGTGCAGTAGCAGGTGTCTGTGGCCTGCGTGGGTGTACGCGCAATTCTATCGAAACGCATCGAATAAAATAGGAAACCGAGAATGTTCTTTAAACCTATCAGTTCCATGTACAATACGCGTGCATTGAAACTGCGTGGAGAACTCTCAGCAACAAGTACGTGTACATCTCGACGTTAACGATGCACCGTAGTAACATTCGCGCTAAACTCGATACAAACTTCAACGAATGCCTACTGCAAAGGTTTCGAGTTTCGATCGAACTGGTTCAAAGCGTGTCGTTGTCTCGAGGGCATCGTCGAAGACGGTGCGACTTGTTCTATGGATGGAGACACGTATCGGGTGTTTCGTATGATAAATATGTTAATCCCAGTGTCTCAACGTTATATACAGGGTGGTTGGTAACTGCTGGTACAAGCGGAAAGGGGGTGATTCTACGCGAAAAAAGAAGTCGAAAATATAGAATAAAAATTTTTTTTTCTTTTCTTTTTTAAATTTTTCCATCGATACAACGATCTACAGTGAAATCCGTTACAACGAGACGCGATAAAGTGCACGCGTACCGGGCGAAAATTCAAAGTCGATTTTCTCGAAAACAAAGCCTCGAACAAAAAATTGTTATTCTACATTTTCGACTTCTTTTTTCGCGTAGAATCACCCCCTTTCCGCTTGTACCAGCAGTTACCAACCACCCTGTATATAACGTTGAGACACTGGGATTGGTCTGGACGCAAAGACCATACTTACGCTTATGGTAAAACACGAGGAAGTTAAAATCGATATTTTTCACACCTTGACGTGTGAAAGTACGGTCTTTGCATCCAGAGCGACGTGTCAGATCCCAACGTGTTGGAACGATCACCGACTTTACAGCTCACGAAAAAGATCATCTACTGGCAACGAAAGTTACTTTTTAACGACTACGTGGATGATTACGTTCTGGAAGAATAAAATTTTCTTGAAAATTAAACGAAGCTTCCGACTGAATTGTTTCTTGAACTTAATTTGAATATTCGTAGAGTCTGGAATCCCTCCCAGCAACATCTCGTTAGAACCGGACCAAGTTTCTAATTTACACTGTATCAAACTCGCTACCTAATCGTAATACGAACAAGGTACCTTCGCCAACTCCAAAGTAGGTGCACGTGCTCTTTGGTCTCCGATGCATACGGTATACCCCGGTGGCGTAGATCTCAGGATGCCTCGACTTATCTCGAATGTACGAGCTCCGAATTGCTTCGAATATTGATCGGAATCCGTGGGCCCTTCAGGGAGTTGTATACGATGCTTCAATATGAGTGCCGGTCGGCGGATCATTAAACTTGGAACGCGACGTTCTCCGTTTATTCCGCGCTGTGGACAAAGTGTCTTCCGATTCTCGTGTACACGGTGTTCCGTAACGCGTAACGAACACACGGAAAAACGCGTGCTTTCTGTTTCATCTTTTTCTCAATTTACTACAGTCAGACCGTGGATTTTAAGTTCGTATTTTGCTAATTTTACCAGACCCGGTGAGATAGCCGGTTTTAAAATTTAATTTCAAATCGTACGTCCGTTGTTATTTCCTCTAACTTTACGTAAATTCTTACGTTTTCCGATTAATCGATTTCCCAAATTTTCTTAATACGAGAATTTTTAATTAAATTCTGAAACCGGTCGTTAGCGTTGATCGAAGCTACCTAACCAGAGACTCGTTTCGTTCGCTGAATACCGAAAAACATCGTTGCTCGCTTTCAATATCGCGCACGTGTCTTTGTTCGCCTCCAAATTTTTCATACGCGCAGGAACATCCGCAGTCTAATTACAACTGTTCGCATACTTTGGTCATTTGCGATGTCAATACACTTGCAGCAAGTATTTAAACGATCGTCGCACACAGAGGAAAAATTTCGATAAAACACAATAGACGCGGTCTCAGATACCATGGAGAAGCTTTTCGTTTATTCCGCTGTTTTTTACGAAACGTTCCCTTCTATTAGGTTGTCCGAAAAGTTTCTTTCGTTTCATCAAGAAATAATAGACGCACAATCTTTTTTGCTTTTGTATTATTTCGTCGAATTGCGTACGATCCATTTTCTTCCGTTGAGATAAACACCGCCGCATTTCACAGACTTGCTTTCACGTTTGTACGAAGATGCATTATTGTAAAAAACACGTTTGCGAAAGAAAGATACTTTCCGGACAACATAATACTTCGCTACGTCTCGCTATCGAAAGGCGTAGAGAAAGAAGAAAGGAAAGATAGAATATCCTTCGGATACGTAATTCGAAAGCAGTCGACACGTTTTCAGAAGTAAGTACAGTAGAGAAACTCCGTTTATACGAACCCATTAACAAAGGAACAAAGTCGGTTCGCATAACCAGGTCGTTCGTATAACAGGAGCCCGCCTATTTCTCCTCACCGTCTATGATTGTTCGTTCACATAATGGGAACTCACATCTTCTACATAAGAGGATTCCACGAAACGTTTGTTCTTAAATACATAATAATGTGGCGAACTAGAATAGACTGGGAGTACGAGACCGTGTCGCATAATGCGTGCTCCTACTTCATATACATCTTATTATTGGACGTTCGTATCAAGAAATGGAAAGACGCTCGCCGTTAGGCCGTTGGAAAAGTTTCTTTCGTTTTATGAGGAAATAATGGATGCACGACATTTTTTGTTTTTTTTTTTATATTATTTTATACCCACAGTTAAAGAAGGAATATCCAAGTTCAGGGGTTCACGAAAACCCATCAGTTAACCAATTACTCGACACGACGAATCAGAACCACAGACTAAAAAGACAATATTCTTTAGATCGAAGCATTAAATTCAACTAGAATCAAACATACTATAAACTCTTATAATCCAAGTTGCAGTACCAAAATAATTTACTTATAATTCTCAATGAGAATTGACTGTAAATAGTCTACCAAATAAAAAAAATATTATTTTATCGAATTACGCATGATCCATTTCGTTCTATCGAGATGAAGATTACAACGTTCGACAGATTAGGTTTCATGTTTGTATAAAGATGCGTCGTTGTAAAAGACGTGTCTGTAAAAGAAAGACACTTTCCGGACGACCTACTATAACAAGAGATCAGCTGAAGTTCGGATAAGCAGCCGATGCTAAATTTCA
This sequence comes from Bombus impatiens, assembly GCF_000188095.3. Taxonomy (NCBI): domain Eukaryota; kingdom Metazoa; phylum Arthropoda; class Insecta; order Hymenoptera; family Apidae; genus Bombus; species Bombus impatiens. The sequence continues at coordinate 1,171,193 of NT_176552.1, read as the reverse complement.
TTCGTATGAACGAAGTTTTATCGTATAGCTATATACGATTTTAGAAAATTGAAAAAGAGAAATTTTGACGAAAGAAGCGAAACAAAAGGTGAAAGACACGGCGTATCCTTTGGATCTACGAAGCACCGTGATTCGGCACCAGTCGACGCATCTTGAGAAGCAAGTTTCCCAAGCAAGTAAAGATAGACAGAGCTCTTTCAATTTCGTGAAACAATCGCACGCGATCTCCTTCGAGATATCGCCTTCAACGACTCTTCACGATCTGGCTTCCGTGACGTCTAATCGATATTTGTCTGCCTTGTTCCAATATCGTCTCGCTTCCTCAGCGACGATCCCTAACCATCTCCAAATTGATATCAGGAATACCCTGGACCAACTTCGTATTTGGAATTACCTTTGGAGAATATAAAACCACCAACCTCTACCCGTCAAGGAAACGAGAGACCAGAAGAGAAAGACGCGACATCCCCTGGATCGATGATTCGCCACGATTCCCAACCTGTCGACGGATCTTGAGAAGTAACTTTCCCGATAAGATAACCGGACCTTCTTCGATCGACGCAACGCTTCGCCAAACAACCCGACGATCTCGTTCGAGGCGTCGCGTCGAACGACTCTTCTTCGCAATCCGCCTTCCACCCCGTCTAATCGATATTTGTCTCTTTTATTTGCACCGTGTCGCGGTTCATTGCTCAGCGACGGTCCAAAACGTGCAGCTATGCTCGAGCGCAACTTCAGAGAACAACGGAACCTCCAAAGTTGCGCGTTTCCTTTCGTCGAAGAAGCGCAACGAGAAGAGTACGACGCAGCATCCCTCGGATCGATAATTCGCCGTGATCCGAGAGGAAACTAGGCATCTCGAAAGCCATCGCCAGGGCTAACCATAACAGCGTAGGGTGCACGGTGCAGGCGTATCACGCGGTTGCAGGGAATACGGTGCATCCGGAGGTTGACGCAGGGGAGGAAGAGACCTCGTCGCGAGCTTAATGATGTAGCGACCAGCGAGACAAGAGGGGAAGTGAGCGCAGGAAAACGTGGCGGGAAATGAGAGCCTGGCAGCCGTTGATATGCATTATGGAACGCTGTATCGTTATTGTTTCCCATTCGTTCCGCCGCTCCCCCGGCTTCCTCCGCTCCGACCCCGCC
>NT_176552.1:1162328-1169397 GCF_000188095.3 Bombus impatiens | reverse complement strand
GTCGGCGTTCTGCCTTCGACGGCTCTAAAAGAACTCTTCTCTCGGCGATTGCGTGGCATCGCGTCGCGAATAGCGTGCTCGGGTTTAGGCGGATCCGCGGATCCCGAGACACGTGTGCTTTGCCTGTTTTCAAGGGGGCCGAGGGAGCGGATGATGGATGCACGGGGGGACAGTGGGATGCGTTGGGATCCGGCGTTTCGAGGGATCGCTGCGGATTAGCGGATCAAGAAGCGTAGAACGCAGGCAGACCGAAGTTGGGGTTAATTAGAAATTGGCAGAGAGTAGCGGGGAAATTGGAAATTGGCCAGGGTGCAGGGAAAATTTGGAAATCGTAGGCGTCCGAGCCTAATGGCTGTCCGGAAGTTTCTTTCGTTTCTGTGAATGATAGATGAATTATGTAGGATCCGTTTTGTTCTATTGCAGAAAAAATGAACGTTCGATAAAATGGTACAAAGGAAGAAACGTTGTGCATCTGTTATTTCCTTATGAAGCGAAAGAAACTTTTGCGACAACCTAATACATTGGGAACTATCGATGGACGATGGTTTGGGTAGGTTTGCGTAAGTCTGTAGGAGTTTGGTAAAATTCAAATTTGTAGTTTCACAGGAATTCGAGCGAATGGGCTGCTGGTTCTTACCAGCCACATTCCTTGATCGAAGTAAATCCGAAATCGAGTTTGACCAAGTATCGGATCGTTGCGACGCAGCAGGAGATTTCGGTTGTTTTTACGAGATCCTACGTAGCGGAACAGTTCTACAAGATCCGAAGAGACCCGTGAACACTAATTCTCTTGCTACGAAGTAACCTTCAGAAAATCAATTTCACCCATCTATCTTCCATGTACGTGTAGCATAAAATAAAAATCCCCGGTAAGCGTTCGTATGTTCGGGCTAATCTCGAGAACCATCGGAAGAATTCCGATGCGTCCCTCGTGTAACAGCGTCTTAGCATATTAGACGTTGTCGAGACTTCGCCGTTTGGACAATCGATGCCGTTTCACATTCGCAAAATCACAAAATCAATTCACAAAATCGTCGGTCCTATTATTAAAAAAGATCGTGTAGGATGTCGGACGGAAGCATCGCTATAATTTTACCGTAATACGCGGTGATCGCTACGAATTCCTTTATTCTCAATTTCCTAATTCAGCTCGATATCGCGAAAAAAGAATGAGACGATATTCGAACGCGTAGCTCGTGCGATATGCCATAGCACGAGGAGCACGAAGCCGAGGCAAGTCGTTTCATCGTTGCATTCTCCGAAGCGTATCATTACGCCGCGCCGGCGACCTGGAGATCGTTTATTCGTACGGCAGGAGACTCGGGCTAACTTATGCGCAATTTTATACGATCCATGCCCCGACGGCAGTCATTTCGCGTCGGGGAGACGGCCACGCGACGACGAGTTCGTTCGAACGCCATTGAATAGAGAAGTTTTCGCATTGTTCGCCTGCTTTCCCGGTAACCCGCCACGGCATTGCCTGCCTCCATCGAGAACGTAACCGAGAAACGAATTTCCTCCGCACGGTTTCGGAAGGACTCGGCGCACTCACCGCGTCATCTTACTTTCAAATCCGATGCCTCAAGTTCGCACAAAGGGCAAAGTGGTTTGACAATTTTCTCTAATTTCTTCGTTTCGAAGCTCCTGTAGCTGTATTTCTTTTTGGCTTCTTTCTTTGGTAATTTAGTTACTTGCTTTGGATTAAATTTCAGTTTGGTTTAATTCACGGTGGCTACGAACACTCGCCGATTGATCATTTAGTTACGTTCTTCGTCAAACTCTTAACCAGTTAGCTGTTGCTCTTTGAGAAACGTGTACCTAAAATGTGTCGTAAGAAGTAAGCATTGGCGAGTATACTCGTCAGAGACACAAAGTATGTGCGGTTGTTATTGCACAAAGTTAAGTAGTAGGTAAGTAGTGACGTAGTTTTATTCTTTGATTTTATCAAGACTCGTCGTAAGACAAGATATTGCCATTTCTTCGAGTATACTCGTGAAAAATAGCTAACTGGTTGATTTTTTGGAACCGATAATGTCATTAGGGTCTCTGTGCAAACGTATCTTATTGGATTCTACGTGTATAACTGCATCAGGTAATCACCTGTCGTTTTAAAGGTACGTATTCTCACTGATGGATTCATCCAGGTATATAAATGAATAAATAAATAAATAGATAAGTAGAAATGATATTTCACGAGTCCACTGTCGCAAGCTATTTTATTTATTTCAACGGGAAACGTTATTAAATATCAAAGACTTTGTTTAATTTCTCACGCGTCGAGTTTGCTAAATACGCATTTAACTGGGGGTTGGACTTTTTCCATAACGGTGTATTCGACCAACCCTCGTTTTATCGAAAAACACTTCTGGTATGCGAAAAACTCGACGCGTTCAACGGTGGAAATTTCATGGAGGAGGCCTGGAGCCCTCGTTATTTGACAAATTTTCGTGTACGCGTTCGCTCGACCGACGACGATTAAATAAAATATCATCGACGCGACAGTTTCGTTCGAAGCTTCTGATAATTCTGACGTACGAACCACGCGATCATCGGTTTTCCCGTATGAAACGCGATATTTCAAAAATATCGAATTCTCGCGTGTGAAATAAAGCGAACCGACAACTTGCACGATCCCTATTTGAATAAATAGAATTTAACGCGAGAAAATCGACTGCCCTATTTATCCGAAAGTTGGCATTATCCGAGCGCGTTCGTCTCTCTGTCGGTTCGATTGCGACAGATTCTACAACTAACAGCGTGATAACGCGTTATCAATCGTAAGAACTTTAACGTAAACCCTATCGGTTCGTTAAGCTATTCGTCGACGCGTGATCGTCACCTGTTTGTCGCATTGTCACCTTCTTCGTTCGTTCGACGGTTCATCGAACTTGCCCAACTAACGAAGTTGGAACGAATTGGAGTGGAGGAACGGAAACTGATATGAGAAGGTGGAAAGTTTATGTAAGTAGCTAGAGGACGGTGAACTCAAGATCCGGAATGGCGGAGAATCAGATTGCGAGATGACGAACTTGGAAAATGAGAGAAGCAGGGGAATTGGAACGCGATTCTCACCGATCGATTCCCATGAACGATTATCGGCGAATATTGCAATCGTGAAACGAAAATATATCGGATACGTGAAAATCGATAAAAAAATTATACGCTGGCGAATTTGCGACATCATTTTCCGAGACTTTTATTCGCGGAAGAACTAGATCGTTTTATTTCGGGCGTGAATGATTCGTTGCGCGATTCTCGGAGGAATAAAAGTGCCGAGGAAAACTACGAGTATCTCTAGCGCTACTAGTATCTAGTCCTCAAACTCACCAAAAACGTATGATCACGCCTCTGAAAATATCGAGCAACTTGATCGCGAAGAGAACGATACTTCTTCTCGGAGCGAGTGTTCCGTTGCGCGACTTTCGAAGCGATAAATATTTCTCAAAAACCTACGAATGGGTAAGCGTGAATACACCGCAACGTAGTCTCGAAACCTACCGGGCAAATCTGACTATCGTCTATTCTTCAAACTTGTCAGAAAAACGTGACTATCGTCTTTTGTCCAAACTCGTCAAAGAAATCTGACTATTGTCTATTCTCCAAACTCGTCAGAGATATTTATCACCTATTCTCCAAACTTGTCAGAGACCTCTGACTATCACCTATTCTCCAAACTTGTCAGAGATATCTGACTATCACCTATTCTCCAAACCTCTCAGAAAAATTTGACTATCGTCTATTCTCCAAACTTGTCAGAGATATCTGACTGTTACCTATTCTCCAAACTTGTTGGAAAGATCTGAGTATTGTCTATTCTCCAAACTTCTCAGAAAAATCTCAGTCTTGTCTATTCTCCAAACTTGTCAGAGATATCTGACCATCACCTATTCTCGAAACTTCTTAGAAAAATCTCAGTCTTGTCTATTCTCCAAACTTGTCAGAGATATCTGACTATCACCTATTCTCCAAACTTCTCAGAAAAATCTGACTATCGTCTGTTCTCCAAACTTGCCAGAAAAATTTGACTATCATCTATTTTCCAAATTTATCAGCGAAACCTATCACCTATTCTTCAGACTTGTCAGAAAAATCTGACTGCCGTCTATTCCCCGAGCAAAGCAGAAAAAGCTGACTCAGTGTTTCATAATTTCGGGGAAGAGAACTCGATCGCGAGAAGAGCTACGGTGCTTTCGGTAGTGAGCGATTCGTGGCAGAGGCGTCGGGTCGACGCGTCTGGTCGTACGTTTCGCGGGCGCCGAGTAATTATCTCGATCTTAATCCTGAGAGAGCAGACGGGGTCGCAATTTCCACGCATTCCTCGGCCGTTACATTAAACGGCTTCCGGGTTCTGAATGCCAGCGGCGAGGCCATCCCCTTTCACTGGTGAAAAATTTCTATTTATCCGTGCAGACTGAGAAAACACGCGAAAAGCCGAGAAACCCCAACCACGAGAGAAAAATGAAACTCCATCGAAATCCAGCTGAGCTCGATATATATACCAGCGACTATTCAACCCATGAAACAGACAGCAGAGGAGACGAAAAGGACCCTGTTTACCGCGTTTATCATTTATTCAAGCGGCACCGGCGGCGTACCATACGCATTGTTCGTCTTCTTTCAGAGAAATCGATTCTGGCTAAAGAACCGAATGTAAGGATTATTGACACAGATAGGGTGGCTCGCTTTGTGTCGCTGCGTTTGCAAATTATCGCAAGGTATTTGAACGTGTCTGAATAGAAATGAAAGATGCAGACCTCGAATCGTTTTGTCGTAATGGCGAAATACGCGTTAGACGAGAATTGGTCTTTTCGCAAGACCAGTCGACGATCAACTTACGATTCTTAATCCGATTCTTCATCGTAAGGAAGAATCGAACTTCTGCAATGCTAAGCCGACTGGCTCCAATTATTGCGAATGCTTCGGTCGTCACGGGATTCGACAATTATCCGAAGGTATCAGACGCGTTCAAACGAAAACGGAAGGTACAGACCCGAGTGTTATTGCATCCGGAGACAAAGTCTACGAACGTCATCGATAGACACGAGTTCGTTCGCCGTGGATGCTACGAATTCCGATCTTCCGTGTAACAGCCAGGTATTTTGCAAGCGTCATGCACCAAGATACGACTTGGTTCGCGAATATTCGCGAAGTAAATGACCGTGTATCCAATGTATTCTACGTAAATCACCGACGAGAATAACTCGCTAATAATTCTTCGCGAAAACAAAGAAGAAAAAAAAGACGCGAATGATAACAAAAAGAGAAAAAGGAGGGGTGGGGGGATGAAAGAACGGCTCACGAGTACCTTGCTCGCCCATAACCGTATAAATTCCCAATAAACTTGCTGCGAGTTGTTCCAAGAAGTCCGTATCATATTATATTTACCGCAGGCTAAACAAGATTTACAACAGGCCGCTCGCAATATCAAGGACTCTATAAAATCCTACGAGAGATATCGCTACCGTTTCGTGAACACCGTTCGCGCTTTTGCTAAATGTATACCGAGGCTCTTGTAGATCTTGGAAAGGCGGGCGAGGGTGGCGCGAGTCGGAGGCCACTTTATTCAGCCAAAGTTTCCTCCGATACGGTAAATCGGGTTTCTGAGGTGTAGGCGCGAACCCGTAAGGTAGCCTGAATTATTTCAACGCGTGCTTGATTTAAGAGCAACGGGAGCGGTCTGCGAAGTTTAGATTAAGGGCATAAATGAAATCTGAGGCGAGAGGGCGCGACCGCGAGCCTTCGTTTATTCTCTCTTCGTTAATTTGTTGTTCCCAAGTCCGTAACCATTCCGCTTTATCATCGTTAAATTTCCTAAACGAGGAAATACAGCGGCGAATCGTCGCGGACAAGACCGATGGGCCAGACCGAGAGGAGATCCCACGGAACAAGCGTCTTTCGCGTTTCCGCCACCGATCTTCGTCAGCGTTAACGTTGCCGACGACGCAAACAGCGTTTAAGGGAAATTCGTAAGTGTACGAACGTGGATACGCTCTCGGAGAAACCGATGGCGAAGCAGAGGGACGATCGGAAGGGAAACAACGAAACGAATAGAAAAGGAGACTGGAGGAAACGCGCGAAACTAGAGCCCTTGCTAGGGACGTAGCAGGATATGGAACACCGTGAATAATGGAAAATACGGAACAAGTTAAAGCGAGCGAGGACAGCACGTGGAAGAGAATGGAAGCAGGAAAGGTACGAGAGATTAAGGGAAGGAAATGTAGGAGGGGAAGAGTACATGAATTTTAAAATCTCGCTAAAGGCAATAAGAAGGATAGATCAACCGAGACTAACTGGCAAAAGAAAGCATTCTGCTACAAAGAAGGAGGATACAGGCGAAGAATAGGGAAGGGGGAATGGAAGAACGTGGCTGGTACAAAAACGAAAACATAGGATGCATATTATACGAACGAATAAGAGCAGCGAATAAGAATTTGAAGGAAGAAGAAGCAGTGGAAGAGACACTGACGGTGGAGATTGAAGACGATGCAAGAGCACTGTTTCACCGCGTACAATTGCTCTTTCTTCCACTTAGATTCGACTGATTTTAAGAAAGTTCAAGAAATCGAAGTATCCATATCATTAAGATAAATTGTAATATGCGCATCGTTCGATGCTTAATGGATCGACAACTTACAAAAGTATACAGTTAGAGGTGAAAAACTCGAGTAAATCTTTCTTCAAATCGACAAAATCATTCGCTATTATCTGACAATAAAAAAAAAGGGACGAAAACCGGCTTAAATATCGAGTAACCAAGACAACAACGCGTTAACACGCGTTCAAGCAACAGAATCTCGCGATTTGTACCCTCTGACGAAGTGAAATCCAGCGTATTGAAGAACGCGCTCTCGACGTCTGACTTATCGCAGGCCATTCTACTGCGGCGAACAATAACTCGAGAAATTTCATTCCTTTCCTCTTGTCGTTCTCCGTTCAATGAGCGCCAGGTGGATTTTTACAAAAGTATCCTTTTTACCGGCAAGACGTTCGCTGCGTAACGACCACACGGCTCAACCGAGAGAAAAATGTTTTCCGCGCCGTATCGTCAGCGCTGGTGCGCACAGGCGCG
>NT_176552.1:1139261-1162062 GCF_000188095.3 Bombus impatiens | reverse complement strand
GCGTCTTCTCGTTTCAATTCCCGCTTCGATACGAATGCGAAATAATTACGGCGCCTTTCTTCGTATTTCGCCGATTCAACGTCTTCGTCGCGAACATCCTACCATTTCTTTTCTCTTTCGCGACCGATCGTTATAAATTCCCTTGGAAAACGAAGCGAGCAGGAGGAGGAGGAAGTGAAACGCGCAGAAATATCAACGTCACGTGCCGTGATTGATCTCTTGAATATCAGGTTAACCAGGTGAGGGTTTACGGCTGAATAAGGGCTGTATACCTGCAAAGTGAAACACGCAAAGCTGACAAACTGTTTTCCTTTTTTGGAACCTTCTTTGATATTGTCTTGCGTTCTCCTCTTTTACTAAACGGGACAAGCGAGCTAATTACGCTTTTATGAATATCGTTCATGGATAGACGCGATGGATTTTAGCAGCAGAATCTTCCAAATCTTTCTTTGGTACTGTAGTAATTTCGTGTTACCTTGCTATGGTTACATAGTAGAAGTTGAGTGGGCAATTTAAGATACAATACCAACTTGTTGTATAATGGCATACGTTATTGTAGTATCGTGGACAAATGGCCTAAAAAAATATCGGGTTAACTATAAACAATATTGCGAGGAGGCCTAAGCGCCGTTAGGTCAAAAGGGCCTGACAGTTTTTACCGTGTGGTCGTCACATGAAGAGTCGAGTGGGATAGTCGTGAGTTAAGAGGAATGAGAGGAGTCGAGTTCAGTAGTTGGGAGTTGACAGTCGAATGGCGAGGAGTCGAGTTGTGAGTAGTCGAGAGTTGAGTCGCCGAGTTGTTACGAGTTGTAAACTATCAGTTGTGAGCTGTAAATTATCTAGTTGTCTTAGTTACTGTATTTAGTTCACGTTAAATAACCATCGTTTCCTGTTTAATCCATTGTAAATAGATCTGTCGATCAATAAACTTATCATATAGGATAGAAATCACTGGAAACCCTAATTTCTAATATTTCTAAATAAATTAAAAAAAATCCTATATTATTGTACCTAATTTAACGAAATGCCATCGAGCAACGTATATGTATGCGAGTACGTATATGGTAGACGTAAGAAAGCGTTATCGTTTGCTAGTAAAAACATACTTACTACATATAAAATACATAAAAGAATATACAGTAGGTAGATCGTACGTTGTACGAAGCTTTCCCGAGGTGTCGTGAAAAAGTGCCGTAACTATTGTAAAGTAGGACAACAGAAGCACGTCGTGTAACATCGCTCTTAAAGATACCTATAGGGCGTACATAAAACGTAATAGTTCACTCCAACACTAACTTCAACGTAGAACTACGCTGCTCTGTCAACTGTTGAAAAAAGAAAGTACCTTCGTAAGTGATATCATCGGTAGATGAACGTAAAGTAAAATAATTGCACAGCGTGTAATATAGAAAATTGACGCATCCGAACTTTGATCGATTCATCGCTAAAAACTTATTACCTTTATGCAGGAGAATTTCTAGTTGATTAAAATTAATATATCTGACGGATTAATTAATCATCAATTATATTCGTCGTCGTTTTATTCATTTACGCACGCCATCACCTAATCTCACGAGACATTTCTAAAACTAAATTCTACGGTTAACTAACTGGTTAAATAAAACGAATGATAATAATAACGTTTCGATAGACGCACGAGCGACGGAGACCTTGAAACACCGTAAAAGATACACTCACCGCCTTTTCATCCGACATAAACGAAACAGGTTACTGTTTACCAAAGCTTGGCACTCGGTGCTGCCTACGTGCAGAACTATAAATACTTGAAATTTTCCAGGAAGTTGCCGCTGCTGCTTTGCTCTAGATTTACTGTCCGCTTTCCATTACTTTCCTTTATCCCGCGATGCGCCGCTCGTTCCACGAGGGATTTGTAGACCTTTTGTCAAGATCTTCGCCATTAAATGGACAAATGGCCCCACCTCTCTGGCCGCCTCTTTCTAATCAATACGTATTTTATACGATTCACTTCCGGCGTTGCGATCTCCCAAATATTTATTGCTATTCGAACGGATTCGATACCTTTCACCGTTTTTTCGGGGTTAAAAAGTATGTTTCGGACCCAGGCGTTTCTCTCGTCCCGACACAGCACTCTGGAAACTCGTTCACGATCCAACCGATATCACTGAACTGAAATTTTACAAATTTTGTAAATTTTACGAATCACAGGTGATCCGCGTAACTTTGTTAAAGAAACGATAACAATAATTTAGTTTTAAAAAGATAAGTGTTCTTAGAATCAGGTTTCCAAGATGTAGCTTAAAATCGACGAGTTTCCAAGTGCGCCACTTTTCCCCTAAATCGACGATTTTTCTTTCCACTCTACTGCAATGAAACTCCGTTTTGAACTGCGACAAAAATTTTTGTATCGGTCGGGTGTCTTGCAGAAGAAACATGACGCATCGGAACGTATAGGACGATCAGATAATTAATAAATAATTAATAAAGTAATACGATTAATGAGTAACTCGTGTTACGATCGTTGCGTGTACAGCACGAAAGAGGTTCTATGCTATTCCTGTATTGTTCCTGCAAATCGATCATACTCGCGTACTAAAAATTATCGGCGAGTTACTCTCCGATAAAATTACGTGGAAATCGGTGTGTTGAACGCGGAGGTCCGGGTTTGCACTGAAAATGGTACGTGGATCACGCGCGAGCGCAATTAAACACGGCAAACAAATCGTGAAAGTCAGCGAATATTTGTCTCGAAAACGATCTCAGCTCGTTAAATCAGGCGAAAACTGCTGCTTCACATGGATTTTCAATTAACATGCACATGCGAGAAGCGCACATAGCGCGCAAAGAAGCTTAAAAGATTAAGCTTACGGTATAATACACGACGCAATTAATTTGCATACATCACCCATACCCTTTCTATCGTACGAACTATTTCATCGGCGTACGTATAGGTACAGCGACGTGCAAAAATTTAGGATAGATTTTTCCCTCGATGTTGGAACGCAAGCTGAAAGATGTGTCCGGCTAAAAACGTCTGCACACCGCTCTCTATCAATTCGAATGAATTTTCATCGATTAAACCTGGAAATATCGAACGACTATGAAAGTTGATAAACTTACGTCATATGGACGAAGATAGAAATGTGGAGTAGCTGCAAGGTCAAAGTCGCGGCGCAGTGTTTGCACTAAAAATGGAAATTTATTTCCAGCTGCTACGGATACGAAAACGTGAAACATTCTCGAAGCAAAGACGCGTGTGACGAGGAGAAAACACGTTGCCGATAATCGATAGAGCAACGCCTTTGGGGAAAAGACGTGGAAAATCCTTGACCGTCGATGTTTCCACGGTGACCGTTTACAACAAGCTATTTTGCAACGCGATGTCGTCCTATTGCACATTGTGATCCACTTCTCGCCAGTGATCTTGCTCATCGTAAAAGAAAATAATGGATTATTCTATTTATTAACAAACTTGGCCATAATCAGCGAAGGATAGTCGAATGGAAAAATAACTACGAGCGAAAGTAACGAGTTGGATATTTTTAAATTAACGCAAGTATTGATTGTATGAAAATTTATGGTATATAAAATGACGAAATTGTATATATGGTGAACAAAATAACTTGCCAACGCTACCAAATTCCTCCTGCGTGTTTTGATATCGTAACGTAATTAAAATGTCATCGAGGATAATTTTCGTTAGAAATCTTGTTTCATCCAGCTTAATTGGCAATTACTATTTGAATCACTACCAAGATTCAGAGAGTAAGAATGCGAAATATATCCTCGAATAAGTAGCAACTATTGCAGTATCGAATGGAAGCAAAGACCTAATAATAGTTGCACCAGTCGGTTCGTGAAACTGGCGTTTCCAAGTGCAAATTTACACGCAAAAAAAATAATCAGTACTCGTTTGTCCGCGAATCGTCCACATTTGTCCAAACAAAATTGTCATTTCTCCGCCTCTAAAAAAAAAAAAGTTATCGTCAAATGACAATATTTATCATCAGCACCCGCATGAACACTTTTCATTGATTCGTAAACGTGATATGATTGTCCACGATATGTGCACATTTGTCCGACAGCAATTTTCGTTCGTCGAGTTTTCAAAAGAAAAAGTCATCACCGAATGAAAATTCCAAAAAATTGTACATCTGCGCCTGGTGAACATTTTTATTGATTTTGAAGCCGAACAAGATTGGATGGGCAAGCGCGGACAGCCATATGCTATATTAGAAATCAATGAAAAAGTTTCTGGCTTTTTTTATTAAATTTAGCGATAACTATTTTTGAAAAATCGTGCAACGAACATTCTCGTCGAACAAGCCGTGAACAAGCCATGAAAAATGTTCATGCGGCTGGCTATGACGCTGATCTTTCAATTTTCCGTTATCCTTCCCCCGAGGGGTCGATCGACCTAAAATTTTCATTAGACAAACCCGGAGAAATCGCGATCAAGCGAATACCGTCGATCTTTTCTACAAATTGGCGCTTGCGTGTGTTCAATTTCACAGCGTCTGCGAAGCTGAACACGCGCGAGTGTTAACTTGTCAGAAAAACAACCAACCAACGAAAAAAGAAAGAAAAGGAAAAAATAAACATTGAAACACAATACTTTGGCACGGTAGCTCCATCGAGAAGATTCTCGTCCATCGTCGAATGGTTGAAAGGGTAAGAAAAAAGGACGATGCTCGTCACGCGACGCGCCAAGAAAATAATCGGTGTGTACCGGCGTAACCGACAGGATAATTGCACGTACGTAAACGTATGCGAAAGGTATTTCACCGTGCGGGATTTCTGGTTGAGAGGGCAGACCTCCTCTCCGTTGGGTCCGCCACGAAAAACCATAAAATTAGAGGTCGAAAATTGCGGTGCACCGCAACGACGAAAGATCCGCTCTGCTGCTACCATTTAACCACCTCGTATATAGAAGTATCTAGGAATATTGGCGAACGACGAAAAGCACTACGGTCGTTGGCGCCGTATTTAGCAGCGGGCCGCGAGCACTTGCGAATCGTTTCGCAATTTTCTTCGATGGAGAACCGAATATGGATTCACTATGAACAAAATCTAAGAATTATTCAATTTATTTTTACGATGTTCTCCGAAGTATCGTTCTTTGCTTTGTATAAGTTAAACATATAGGGTTGGAAATGGACAACGAACAATTGGATAATATGAGCAAATGGATGAAAAACAGGATCTTGGAAAATTATCTTTTTGAAAGGGTGATAGGCATATTTGAATTAAACGAAGTAATTAAAATTTCAAGTTGATACGTACGAGGTAGAATTTTACAATACACGTAGCGAAACGTCCGAGAGATAGAAATTTTTAATTCGTAAAAATATCCGCCAGTTTGATTCTCAAACAGATTTAACTCGATTAAAAGGCTTCTTGTTTGACAAAGATTTTAATCTAATTAAAGAATTACAGTTTCGTACCATGGGGCTCGATTAACACCACTGATAATCTCCGTGTTACGACACGATATTTCTCAATATCTTCCTAGAGATCGATTCCTCTATTTATCTCATTTCCCTTCGAGACGTTTACTATACACGTTTCGAGATCGAAGCTAGTCTTGCGAAAAATGACTGAACTTGTACAGTTAAATGCAGTTAAATGCAGTTAAATCTGACAACTAGAGAACTAACTTACCGTCAAATACGAAATTACGTTGCATTCTAGGAACAACTGACTTTAGATTCATCATTGATTACTCTTCACGAACGTTGTACATAAACTCTTTGGAGCTTTCAACCCCTGCTTCTTAATATTCTGCACAAGTTATCATTACTCCTAGAAGATTACAACTCCTAAATACAATTTCCGGCATTTAATATAAACTTGGAGAGCTCACGGACGCCGAGTAGAAGAAATTAAACAGGAGATTCCACGAACGTGAGGGAAGCTTGTAACGAAGTTGAAACGGAGTCGAAACTTTCGACGATCGAGAGCGAGAGTCTATACGATTCATCATTGGCTCGCGATCGTTTCGTTTCGAGAGACAAGTCGTGGATTCTCGTGTTTCCCAGGTGTATATGCATACCTGAGCGTGAATGTCGCGGACTGAACCCGGCGACGTCGCTGGGTATCGCGTTTCGACGTAACGTAAGAAGCGTGAAAACGAAACCGGACGTTACACTTGCGGAGTAGAAACCATTGTTGTATGACATAACCACAGACCAGGTATATCGTCGGGTAAAAGTATTGGAACACTCGCAATTTTCTCTGAAATGTTGAACAATTTGTATAATAGCTTGTATAATAATAATAAAATATTTTCATATATATTTTATATTATTTATATAGAAATATATAAATAAAGTAGTTATTACAGAGTATTTGGTAGAAAAGATTGTTTAATTTAGAAGAAACATTACCTTTTATCGTGCTCTACCTCCCTAAAGATAATATCTTTATGAATAAAAAAGAGAACGTAACTAGAAACAAATCGAAGATTTGTGTTAAAAGTTCGTAATATAAGCTATCGATAACGCACAGACAGTCAAATATACGATCAAAGGAAGGGACGAGCGAGACTATTTCGAAAATGTGTTTATCTTTATCGCAAAGGTTAAATAAACGCGCAGTAATGAAATGAAGTCGGTAGAGGGATACATGTAAATGCTTACAAACTCGCAACGATACGCAGTTAATAGCTTAACGACGTGCTTTAAGCGTCCGAGGTTACGTCCTAATACCACAACTTTCGACAGTACAATAACATTCCACATGGCATAGGTATACCATGCAACTCGGTTGGCAGCAGGTGGTACAAGCTTGCTCAAAATATTTTCCTGTACATTTGCGCGTGCAAGTTTAATTCGATGCGACGAATAAAAACAGACTAATGTAGCTTCGAAAAGCTACTTAATTCTACTATAATTACGTATAAATGATTAAGCAAACGGATAATAATTAAAGGAAACTGATATGAGTATACAAATACTTACGAAATAGCAGAACGTCGTATCGGTTGTCAATCGCCCGTGACATCATACGGTATTGTTATTCTTTCGATGTTATCCACGCGTCAGCCAACAATCTGCACGGAAGATTAACGATCGAAATTGATTAAAATCAATGATGTTAAAATGACATAAATCCTGTATTAAAAGTTGCCAACAAAAGCTATCGATAATCGAGCGATATACAGTACAACCTACGGAAGAATTGTAAACTAACCTCCAAGAACTGTTTAACTTTATTATATTTAATAAACTCGATTAACTATGCTTAATAAACGATTAAATAAACGTGTACTAACGAATCAATGCTAATAATAGCGTATAAATACTTACGAAAGAGCAATGGAAGTACGTGACACACGGTAATAGGCACAGCGAAGCGCATCGAGCAAGGTTACACATCCAAACACGACGATTTTCGATAGAACAATGCCACCCCATGTCGCAGATACGTTTAGTAAAGTGGTGGGGAGGTGACACGAGCTGGCACGCGACATTTGCGCGCGCTAATTTAATCTGTTCAAATACAATGGAATATTTTGTAATCATACGTTGTACGAATATACAAATACAGTCTTATAATTAGTTTACATATCGTTATTAATTATAACATAGAATTCGTTAAACATTAAACAGTAAGAAATTCTTAAGGTAACTAGTATTATATTTAATCTTTAGATAATTTTATAATATCACAGATGACTCTTATCTTCGAAGTACACATAGAACGGGAATGACTTTAACCGAATATTTCATATCGTTCCTATGACAATTCTAATTTCTCTAATACACCTTTATCCCGTAATCGACGATAACTGCAGAATGAGAAAAAGCGAAAGCCACGAAGAACTCAATTCCACGTACGTATTTCGCGACTCTGTTATCTCGAGAACCCTTATTTTTCTATCTTATCTACCGCGCGAGTTTCATCGCGTAGAGTAAAAGAGAATAAAACAGAGGTACAAAGCGCGTAGTATACTGAATCGTAACAATCGTTCCAACTTGCCGACGACCGCGCGGGGAAATTAAATCAAGCCTCGCGACGAACCTGATAAATTTCGTTGGTCCAGCGAGGAGGATATTTTTCTCCGACCCCCTGTTGGCGATCGACAGGCCCATTCAATACGTCGAATGCCGAGGCTCGCTCGCTGCAGGTTCTTATCTCGTCGCGGTCCCATGGATACGGCTTGAACGGCACGTGATGTTATGGGGAAAATTGTGATCCTCGTCTGAAGGCACCGAAGGGTCCGGTAGATTCTCGTTATGGAAACCTCGGAAACCTGGCGGCACCATTCTACGGATATACACGGGGGAGGTGGGATGCATATGTACGGGTGCGAGCAGTTCGCATTGATCGCCTCTGGCATCGGTTTCTTCGATTACGCTGAAACGTTCCGAGAAAAAGTATATCCTGTATCGTTAAACCGCTACGTTCGCCGGCAATGGCGAAGCTTTTTCGCAGAAATTGGAATTCGGTTGAACGCACGACTGGTTAAACTTTCTTGTCCTCTTCCTTCTCAGATTTTAATCGCACGTCTATTAGTCGGATATTGGCAACAATCGTCCTACGATCTTTGGCAGCAGGATTTTTTGGTAGGCACATTTTAGTCAGTAGTTTCATTCCTTCTAGGCATCCGAAAGCTCGATAGAGGCAATCTGTTGCGACAAACCGCAATTGGCTTGAATGCGAAAACGATTTCTTCTTCTTCTTATGTTTTTTAACGTCCGCTCCCTGTCCGAAAGGCAAAAAGTATGTAATTAGCATCGAACGCTTGGAAAGATAAATTTCTTGCTTGCGCAAGTTCATTTACCGTATCGAAGTACCAACGTGAACGATCCTGGATTTCAAGATAAATTCTATAAAATAATCTTCTACCTTTCGATTCGTCGTATTAATCGGTACGGTCTTCGAGCGTCTAATACCTCTGTCTATGATCTTGGTAATTAATAAACTCTGCTAGCGTTACAACCATACGCAATTACGTCAAATGAACGAACAACATGGAAATTTGAATCCTCTAAATAGGATGGAAATTTTCAATATCCAGGAGTCGTACTATCTAGATGATATTCAACGTATCGATTTCTCAGTTAAATTAGGACAACCCTGACGATTTGGAGATACGAATAAGGGGTTGTAAGTAAGAAGCAGCATGGCCGAGGAACAGGTACCGTTTGATTGAGCGTATCGGGTCGGCTAGGTGGGTAACGATAACGGTTACCGTTATGGTCTATTCAATGGTTCTCCCCAACCAAGTGTTACACTGTTACAGTATTCCACGTGGTTCCTTCGTCGGGGATCGTTATTGCACCAGCAGGAATTTCCCTCTTGGCGTATAGTTACACGTGTTACGATTCACGAGGGCCTGAGTCTCATGGGTGGTACCAACTCTTCGCTGGCATTTTCCAACTTAGTATACGGCGCGCGAAAATTCTTATTTACGAGCTTCGATGCGACTCCAATCGCGTTTCGACGTTCCACGATTTTTACGCTTTCCCTCGCTCTGCATTTTAGAACCGCGGATCTCATTTGCGGGAAATCATTGCAAGTAAAAATGTACGCGACGAAAGCAACGCGATCTGTAAAAATATTACGTAAAGGACCGGAATATTTGTCAGATGAAACGAACGTCTGTCTTTGGTTGCTCAGTTTACTACCGAGCCGGAATTTTTATCCATTTGCGTTAGGTTGTCTCGAGAGTTTCTTTCGTTTTCTAAGGAAACAGTAGATACACAACATTTGTTGTTTTACATCGTTTTATCGAATCGTGTACTATTTTGTTCTATTAAGATAAAGGGCGCAATATTTGACGGATTAGGTTTCACGTTCGTAAAAGAAAGACGCTTTCCGGACAACCTAATGGCAACGTAATATTCTACGTCGTCGTGTTATCGCGTTACTAAAGAAATATTAGAAAAATGATAAAAATAGGTTAACAAGATTTCTCTCAACCCAGAGCCAACTGCAACTAACGCCAGAAACTGTTTCACAGGAAGTAACACGGGTGTAATGGAATTCTAGCGGTTTTATTACAAATTCAACATCGTTCAAAAATTAAGAAAAAAGAACATCGTATTTTCACGATGCAACGAGGATCGTCGTTAACGAGCAGAGATTTTTCTCTGTTTCACAGAGGGAAACGGCGCGGGCATACGGCGGTAGAGACGATGAAAGGGGTTTCGAAAGTTGTACGAATTAAAGAAATGAAGCGGTGCTGGCTGACGTTGGCCAAAGAGAATGCAATTATGAACTTTATTTTATGCCTTCGTGGTCGGTGTGCTACGCTACGCAATTAACCCTTTGCGTTCGCCGGATAACCGGACTGAAAGTTTACCGTCGACGCGGATATTTCATACGGAAAACTTTCCGTTGCGGAATTACGTATTATTAGCAAATGCAAAAAACTCCTCGCGATCCACGCTTTGTTACAGAAATCACTGCATTGATTGCGTTCTTCGTCGCGTCCACGTCACGGACGCGACGCGGGCAAGAACCATCCTATTTCGACGTTTCACCTGGACACAGTTGTCCGATACAAACTGTACAAATGACTTGCAAACTTTTCTTCCGTCCATTCTACGAAAAAGAAGTCAGTAATTAACGTTCTACCTGTCTTATCAACGAAATATTAGCGCGTGTTCTGTTTATCAACGTTCATTTACCAGAAATCCTATCTTGTTATGCCTCTTGAACTTTCCTCTTGTCCAGTGTACTGAAAAAAGGTCAACTGCTATTTTGCCAATCTTATCAATGATATTAACACTTTAACCGCCACGTTGGTCATATATGACCGGCCACGGTGTCTGTAACTTTTCATAATTGCAAAAATTGTATGAAAATTGACAGTTTGGGCATTTTGAATACAACCGATAAATAGAAGATACTTTGAAACAAAAAGTGCCCCATTGAACAATTGAACATTTTTACTAGAACATCAATAAAACAAAATGAGAACTGTGTTTGCATCCATATCTCTGAGGCGTAATCTACGAATATTATTATAAACGTAGCTTAGAAAATAATCGTAAATGCTGCTTTATAATCGTATAATTGAAGTTAGAAGTGTGCACGTACCTTACTATTATATACAGAATGAGCAAATATTGTTTACTAATATCTTCTACACGTTTCAACGATATATTCTGGGCGATTTGCTTACGACGAAACAACGAAAGCGAATGGTTTGTTGAAATGAACGAAGCCTTGTTATAATACGTCGCTAACCCGTGACCACCAATAAGATGAACGGTCCATCGGGGAAGAATATTGTCTTACATCGTCGATTTATTATTATTTTGCCATTACATGCTTCGAATAATAAAAATACTCCCGTGGTGTCCTGAGCGAAACACGTGATTTCGGCGTGGCAGTCAAAGTGTCAACGCTTGTCTAACCATGTCTAGTGTTTAAGAATCACGGCAGAGCAAAGAAAAACGGACAGGAACCCGATCCCTTGAAAGCAGACTGGATATTTTGTTCGCAGGAGACGAACGTCCCTTATAGAGTCGGTTATATCCCCGGCAGCAGCGCGCGACAATCTCGGTTCAAGGAGGCTACCGAACAGGATATTGCTGACGTGTTCCTCGACTTTAAAGTCCAACGTCCGCGGTCGATAGCTGCCGCATTGTCGGAGACGCCGGAAGAATGGTGGATAAGGGCGCGGAACGCTATAGGGCTTCAATCGGCCACGCAACTGTTAACCTTTTAGATGCAGCGTGTTCTCACTGCAAAGAAAGATGCATTCACTTTGGCTGAACGTTGAAGCGATAGTATAGAAAAAAAAAACATGATTTCTGGTTAGTAGACATTAACAGATGGTTGAATATACATTAGTGTCATTGATGAAATTGATGAAGTATTGATTGATCTGTCCTTTTTTCACTAGAGTGGATGAGAAGAAAGTTTAGAGGACAACGAGTACAAAGAAGCATGATTTCTGCTTACTAATCGTTAACAGAGAGTTGAATTATACATATTAATATCGTTATTGATGAGACTGATAAAATAATGGTTCATTTTTCTTTTTTTTAATAGAGTGGACAAAGGGAGAGTTTGAAATGCAAGTAGCGTAAAATGCGTTATTACACAAAGGCAACAGCGTACGTACGCTTCGTTCACTGATGAGGAAAGCAGATTACAATTACGTACACACCAGACTGCGAAGACCCACTAAATATTACAATGAGCAGACAGCGGATTTTTATGCATTTTTACATTTTCACGATCGTCACTACGGGAAAGGAAGCTAAACAAAAATTTGTTTCGTCTACCAAATATTATAACACATACTCTGTGTTACGTCGGGCGACACTCGGCCTGACGTAACAGCTAGCTCAGGTCCTTTCTAAACAAACCTTCTTTTATCTAATCAGAAGCAATGTCTACTGCCCTCACTTTCCTAACCAAAGGTGTCATCAACAAATCCGATGGTCCCGTGCGCTGGACACGTCCATCATTAGCTTTCCTGCGACACAGCATCGTCACTGTAACTTACTTATTCCTCAACGTTAGAATAGTCAACATGCCAGTACCGGGTTAGTTTCCTCTATTGCCGCGTCAACTATAACTAAAAACTCTACTATAAGAGCCTTGCTCGACTACCAACGAATATTGTGCCAGTGTATCGCATCTTCATACGCTGAATCATTGTCGACGACGTATATCATAAGCAACGGTGTAACTTTAAGTGTTGGAAATATAAATTGTATAACCCTGTTAAGCGCAGCGTTATACCAACTCAACCAACCCCTATTATCTCAACGGAAATCAGAGGATCGATATATTCGCGGCGTCGATTATTAAAATCGTAAGAGGAATTTACGACTCCTGTTGACGTGTTTCTTCGCGAGAGACTCGAATCTGTTAAAATTATCATTTATTCGTTAAGAATGTCCTAGCACGAAAACGACTACAACTAACTTTTTTTTCAATTTAGAATTTCAATTATTTAGAAATATCGAATGATCTGAATTCTAATGATCAGAGACTCTTTTCCTCGTGCCACCCGTTCGATCAAGCAGGTGGTAACTCCATAACTTTGAACCACCCCGTGCTTCGTCGCCAAAGGGTTAAGAACCTTGACGAGTCGGAGTGCCACTCGAGTCGACGAGATTAGGGAAAACGCGTTTCTATCGACCAGCCTTTTGTCGTCTGTTCGTCGTCGACGACTTTCGTTCAACTTTCCGTTCGTTTATCGGCGATCGAAGGACCGCCCAGTGATACGATTCATTTCCAATGGAAGTTTCGCCTTCGACCAGGCCACTTTGTAAATTGGCTACGAACCGCCTCCACTGTACGAAACTCGCGAGTGTACCGGCTGTGGCCCGGGCGCCAGGGAAAAGTGGTTGATTTTGTCGGATAGAGCCGATACTCGCAACAAGTTGCGATAACAAAACGAGCAACTCGACCGGATGGACTTGGTGTTTTTCCTCGAGGATGGCCAGCTAGATTTCTTTTTCTCGTTTCTTTGCACGGCTGTTCGCGCGGCACTTTAAGAGCGAACTTTAAGATTCTTTTAGTTCGTCGGAGTGAATTTTGGAGCTTTTAACGGAAGAGGGGAAAGGTTAATAGACAGATTTCTTAGTTTAGTTTGAATCAGTTTCTCTCTATCGCGCGAACTCACAGTGCACTTTCTTTGGAAGACACGTACTTGTTTTATGTAAACGCATTTATACGTTTTCAGGGCTGGGTTTATCAAGCTTAAGAGGAAGAGAATTATTCGTTTATATTACACAGCGGCATCATCTTTCTATCTTTCAGTTGTATATTTACAGAGACTTACCTTTTTACCCTATTTTTTGTTATTTCTTCTGCTACCATTAATTATCGTTAGTGTTGTGGCAATCAATTACTATCACTTCATCTAACTAAAAGCTTACACAGCAACGTGCTTCTGTTTGCTTTCCACGGCGCCATTCTTTCCCTACAGCTGGTAATCTCCTATTGCGCTTTTACCACGTCTTATTCTACCCTTTCTTCTATAATCATTAATTACTATTTGTTATACTAATATTAATTATCCACAGCAAAAAAATAATATTCTTTAGTCACGATTTCATCATTAATCGTAGATAACAATCTTTCCTCATAAACGTCGCTAAGTTAAATCGAGATTTCTGCAACGATTTTCCCTCTGGAAACGAAAAGGAAGAAATTATAGCCACCCGAGACTACGATCTCCCGTTATAAAATAGAACGAAAAGAATACCATAACCGTGACAAATTATTATACACCCGAAGCTACAATCTTTCGCTCTAATCATCTCCAAGTCGGGGACAGAAAATCCGATTGTGTCGGGTTAACCGGAACGGGTGTTCGCGGGCAGAGAACGAGATCTCCACGGAATCTCACGTTCGTTGATCGCTGAGACGTATTCAGGAACGTGTCGCGTTATCGAAACGCGCTAAGTGAATCTCTGGATATAGCCGACCGTTGCTCCGCGGGAGATACAAGCATGTCTGTTGGCGAAGAGGTAGAAATTGCCACCGGGGACCGGCGTGCACGCGAAAGCAATCTATTCTCCGAGCCATGGGAATATCCGCCGTCCCCTGCCTTTCGCAGATCTTCCTCGTCGCCTTTCTCTGCTAACCATATACGTACGTATACATATAGCACGAGCGAGTTTTGAATCGCGGTACAACGATCGCGTATGCATCCCGTGACGTCCGTTCGATTCCGGATGTCTCCTCTTCTCTATGAAATTTCTACGTGCGAAGTTCGAGTTGGCTGGATTGGACGGCTGAAATTACGCAGTCGAAAAGACGAGCAAATAGAGATACAACACGGCTGCGAGAAGCAATACTGGCGCATACTCTTATCCTCTAACGAAGTGGCTTTCTTCGCAACAGGTTTCGCATTTCCTTTTCACGATATTCATTTTTTCCAGTCGGACGCCACGAAACGATGGGAAACTTACCGTGCTCGGGCTTAATTATTATGTGGCGGCACTCGGCAACAACGTATATCGCCAAAGCGAAGTGCCTAAACGCGAATGCGTATTTCGGTTCATCTGCTCTGCTCAGTAAGTGTACGTTCCATCCCCAGGCACAGTATTTTCAGTTTAACCGAAGGCGCGCAAGTATCTGGAAAAATGAGAACGATACGAAAAAATGTGCGAGACGGAACTGGTCGACCGTATCGAGGCTTCCCGTGCTTTCGCGTATCTGACCTCGCGTTCCGGCCTTGAAACGTGCCGCGAAGGTGACGTTGAAATTTCCAAACGGCTGGTTGCCATATGTTCCACACGTACATGGGGCTCTCTCGATAAAACGCTTCGGCTCCATTCAATCGGAAACGTTTTCGACGAGTGTACTCGTCGCCGCTTACTTTATGCGACGCATTTTATGTGCACAATTTTCAAAGCGGTCGCAACAGCCGACTGGTTAATTGTCCGTACAATTCCCTGCCTCGAGTTTCTAAATTTTTCTCGCGCAGAAAATTCGATCGCTCTCCGTAATTATTCGTACAATTCCCCCGTTGGCCAACCAAATCCTCCAATCGCCGCGTCACAACGTCGTCTGAATCTCATAGACCGGCATCGAGTCGGGTTCTGGCACCTGTCCCGACCACGTTCCTCGCGAGACCAGCCCCAAGTGTCGCGCCAGGGTAGCTGTTCGCCTTGCAAAAAAGATCCGCGGGTTCAATTCCGGTAGATTGGCCGCTTCGGTCGAACGGCCAGCAACGGTACCCCAACGTTCGCGACCCCTTTTCTTCGTACCCCTCTTTCCATCTCTATCCTCGTCGCAGTCGCGCTCTTCTCTGTCCCTCGCTGCGCTTAGGGCGTTTTCGACGGAAACTCTGACCCTTCCCAGAGGACCCGCTACTATTACGAGGAACTGACGCGCTGCGAAGCGTGACCTACCTGTCAACTAGTACTCGTCCTCGTTACACGCTTCCCTTTCTAGCTGAAACACGGCGTCTTTTTGCGTTCAGCGGCGAAATGAAATTAGCCGGCCGCTGCTACGTTGCTGCGAGCGTTGTTCCAAGGGAGCGGGAAATTTGGAGAACGCTGGAGTTCCAGTTCCTTCGAGGGAGTTGTGGCTGCTTGGAATCAGCCGATTGTGAGATGAATCGAGACAGTGTCAGCGGCAACGATCGCTTGGACGTCGTCGCGATACGAGAAGAAATAAATTAAATTAGAATTAAAGCAGCTATGCTACCGGCTACGGATGAGAGAGATCGAGACGAACGTCAAACTGACAGTCGCCAATGTATACAACTGGTACGGCGCGGGAAGGTCTGAAAGAACACGCCCTGATAAAGAGACAAACGAACGAACAACAGAGAGAGATGACTCGAACGTTGCCAATAAAGTCGTCTCGGTGGAAAGACCGTGCTATCTTCTGCAAATAGGAGAGCGCCGGTCAAAGCAAATTGTCGTTTCGGTTAACTGTTAGTCAACCGCACCGTAGATGGAGAACGAAACGAATACTGCAGCGCTAAGCAACGCATTCCGGTGTATCGTAGTTCTTCTTTCTCTCGGCATTGTCAGAGTTCCAAGACTTTCCCTGTACAACAAAAGTTACTTCCCATAGAGTTTTCCTTATTTTTCAGGTAATTGGGTGATCCTCTTGCGTCATTCCTACGCTACCAGATATACACAAATGGCTGCCGGTTTTTTAAATCTTTACGATCTTTTTGCTGCGATTAAAATCCTTTCAAAGGAGGAAGGAAGTTAGGAGAATGAATAGGTAAGAAAAACAGTCTACCAAGGAGCAAACTAGACTTTGACGAACCAGTTCGTCGTTCGCAGAGAATCGTTCAACGAAAATTTCATATTGTAGTGTCGTGAAAATTAAAATATAAATTTTTTCCCGATTACCTATAACTTATTAATAATGAATTGAATATACAGGTATTAATTGGACAGAAAACGATGTTTGTTTAACTGAAACTAAATGCGAGAAAAAAGAAAAGAAAAGACAAAAGAAAAGCTGGAAATTGGAGAAGAAGCGTAGAAATATGTCCGAGACTGCAATGTAGCCAGGTTTTAGGGAATCCTATCGTCTTCCACCGTTGTTTACGAAAGTTGGGAAAAAGGGATTCGGACTAAATTGATCGAGTATGACGATAGAAAAATTTCGTCTGGCAAACTCGCTCCGGTAGACCCGTCTCGTTACGAATTCGAGCTAGTCGTTTGCCCTTCGGAGGTGCGTGATATCGGGCGTCGAAGGTCGAGAGGCGACAGCCTCGGCGAAAAAACTTGCGTCGCGTCGTGAAAACTTTTTTAACCTCATCGTGGCAGGGTAACGACGTTTGTCGATCGTTCCTTCCGTTCTTCTAGCCCCTTCTGTTGGCCCCACGGTTAAGGGAACTTTAATAAAAACGACGCATCCCCGTGACGGATCGTCAAACGATCGAGACGGAAAACGAAAGTTTAACGCACCACGCCACCTCTCCGGAATTCTAATTGCTTCCACCGATTGATTTATCGACTGCTCGCGCGAGATTGATATCGTTTCCTCGACATTTCAATTAAAGACGCGTCTCTGCAATCCTTCCCAGTCCCAACACATTTTACTAACGAAAATATCTTGTCTTACTCGAGATATCCTGTCGAGTATCGGCTAAAGTCGACGTTCTTTCGACCACGTCTTTGACAACGACGCTAAACGAGCGAATTCAACGACCTACGGTAGCGGACAAAAGAAAGTTAAAATACAACTGGCGCGAACCATAAAGTATCGTACTTTAGCCTCGTTCCTTCAGCTTTAGGTAGAATTTGCGTCAGTCGTCTAGTTACCGCGGTTCGAGCAACGTCGTAAGAGACAGGCTGAAACGATGCAAACGGTAAATTTGTCAGACACGTTCTGCCTACAAACTTGGTCAACCAGTGCCTGCCACCAACCATAACTACTCTGATATTATGCGAACACTGAATCTCACGAGCTTGGAACGTAGGAGCATCGCCGCTGATTTCATTTACTTTCGCGGAACACTCAACGGATGTGTTTACTATTCAACGATTCCTGCTGACATTAACATCCGTATGCACCTGAGGGGATGTCGTCGAGTATCCTCCTACGTTCTCGCTTCGAGTGTTTACTCCTGCCGGTTTGAATACACCGATATCGTCGCTAAATTATCTAACGCAGCTAACAAGTTCACCGATACTTTATATTTGTTTCGCCATTCCGTGTCATTTTAAACGTAACGTTTGTTTAACATATTGTGACGGACTTTATCACTGGAATAATATTAGGTCGTGCGAAAAGTTTCTTCCGTTTTATAAGGAAATAATGGACGCACAATATTTTTCGTTTTATATTATTTTACGTATGATCTATCTTGCTTTATCAAGATAAAATTCACAACGCTTGACAGATTAGGTTTCATGTTTGTATAAAGACGCGTCGTTGTTAAAGACGTGTTTGTAAAAGAAAGACACTTCTCGGACAACCTAATATTACGCATGTCGTCGTATCCCATATGAAATGTTTACATCAAATGGATAAATTCTTAATCGCCAAAATACAAATAAAGGGATACTAAGATTACACTTAGAATTCATATTAAAATAGTTTTAGATTTGTTTAATAAACGATTTCCAGGATATTCGTCGATATACATTTGCACGCGCCTCAGCACTTCCTTTGCCTCGCCATCTTCCATACCACACTGCCAACGGAACAGTTACATTCGTCTGTTTCTCGAGACATACTTCTACACATACTTCTACACACTCATATTCACGTACGTGTGCACTACTACGCGGCCAAGTCTAGTCTAGCACATAAAATTGTACGTATCTGAATGTAAATAAACAATCGAGTAAAAAGTGCCACGATTTTAGAAAATAAACGACTCAACATAATACGTACTAACCTACTCCAAAATACCGTGACCATCGACAACACGATGGAAGATATCTGACGCAAAAGTTACCAGACAGATTACTTACAAACCACAAATTTATTTTCGTCCGCCACTGCGCAAAGTGATCTTAAACGTCGAGACGAATCTCGAATATACGATATATGTGTGCACGCATGTTCGAGTCGCGATCCTAACCCTGGAAACGTGGTGAACCCTCTTGCACCTTCCAGGCTCTTGGCCACCGACAGGAATCGACAGGGAAAAGTTGGAGTGTTTCGGGACTCGTGGAATCTGAGCAACTTCAACCTGGCAAGATAAACGCAGGAATCCGTGGACATGGGTTGCGCCTGGGGACTCGATTCCAGGGCTTCGGAAAGCCCCGCGACTGCCTCGGAGACCGGCCCCGTTGTAGCCACTGAGTGCGGTTCGTTCGAGCGAGTTACGCGATTAGCTTTCGCGAACCCTTCGCGGCTGCTCGTTTAATCTGACAAACGCTGGACGACGTTCAACGTCGATCCTCCGCCGTCTCTGCGGACTTCCGCTTGCGCTTCTTATTGGGACAATTAGCGACTACGCCTCTTCGGATCGGAAGCACTTACCGGCCGGAGGAAAGACGCTGGATCTTGGGGAATTCGTTTAAGCCAGCGGTTCTCAGCGCCAGTGTCTCTCGAGGATTTTCTAGATTTTCCAGACTCTTCGGAGTGATTTCGGTTGGACTCGGAAATGATTGCAACGGAAGGTTGTATAATTTTGGCCGTGAAACAGGTCGGTGGTGATTCTCTTCTCTTCATCTTCGATGAGGCAAGTTGTAATTACCGCGGGAATGACGTTTTTACCTCGACTTAAGGCTGATACACACGGTACCGTGGATTAATCGTAGAGCGAACGCTGTTCGTTTAGAGTTTCCGTAACGTTAAAAGGAAAATTGACAGAATCGCTTGTACATTTTCGTATTGACAAAGCAGACCAAGGATAGAGGCTTAGGTAGTGATAAAGCGGAATAGGTGAAGAGAACGAGCGATTGGTTAACGAAGGAGCGAGTTGAGAAAGTACGAGATAAAAGTACAAGAAAATGAATCTGAAGGGAACTGTGACAGCCAAATGCATTTCTAGGATTTCACGAGTGCGGAATTAAATAGACGATAATAGTGTAATATCGAAAGGCCTAAGAGATATCGGGCGAACTATAAGCAATGTCGCGAGAAAGCCGAAGTGCCGACAGGCCCAACAATGTATCGCCGGTCCCTCGATCGAATAGTTTCGCGGAAAAGGCCCGCGTGATCCTGGCCACGAGCGGTTGAAGAACACGTGCGTGGTGGGGCTAAGACAAAAGACAAAGGAATGCCAAGGGAGAAAGACGAATTAACAGTCAGAGTGTGAGTTGAGAAGTGAAAGAGTGTGAATCGAAAAGTCAGAGAGTGCGAATTGTCGAGATTGTGTTGCTAGCATTGTCGAGAGAGTGTGGTTCGCGTGGGAAAGAGAGTGTTGGATCGGCGGTGACGAGAGTCGCAAATTAATTATCTAGTTGTCTTAATTATAATACGTTATTGCGATTAGTTCACGTTAAACAACCATCGTTTCCTGTTTAATCAACATCTATTTAATCCATTTATTATTAATTAATAATTGTAGCAAATATCCTACAAACAAACGAAAACGTTCATCTTTCGAAGACAGAAAGTTTAATTTCCTTTTAAACTTACGAGCGTGCAATAAATTACGCGTACAACATATACGATAGGCTGTCATTGGTTTGCTGGTTTCCAGCAATCTAATAAGTCTAGCAAGACCGTGAATTGATAGCATTAATACGTTGCAACAATCTGTGTTTGGATCAGATGTAAATTTATTACAAGATATAAGAAAGGATGGGTAAGTTGCTTATGCATATTTATCACGTTGCAAACTTGCAAACTGGATAATGAGAAGTATTGCGTAGTTCAATTAGAACGTCGATTTGTAAAACGGAAGAGGTAACTTGGAAAAGCAACAACAGAGGAAACTTGATAGTCGTTGCGGCTGCGAATAATTCGCGCTCATTTTTCATTCTAACTTGGCGCGTAATGGTCGATGGAAGTTTGTTAAACAAACGTTTAGGAAGAGAAATCAGTGTCGTTACGAAGGGATATCAATTTGGAATATCGTCGGCCGTTTGTTATTACGAAAGGCATGCTCGAACATTCCTCGATGAATCAGAAATGTTTGTATTTCTGTAATTCATTTCGCGTCATTTGCGAAATTTAAATTCCTTTCCTTTTATCCACGTATAAACATAATTCTAGCAACAGTTGAATCAAACGATCTACCACGTTCGAATCTGCTATAACCCAACCGACGTCTCTCATCCTATTAATCTTCTCGTACGAACCTTTCTTCAGCGAAACCAGAGATTTTAGTTGGGTTAGTTTCAACGTAATATTACGTAGAATTATCGCGAAATTCGTTGACGAGTTACGCAATCGGTGAACAGACTTTTTAAGATTAAAAAGAGACATCCTTTCGTGTTAGA
The DNA here is from genome assembly GCF_000188095.3 of Bombus impatiens. Classification (NCBI taxonomy): domain Eukaryota; kingdom Metazoa; phylum Arthropoda; class Insecta; order Hymenoptera; family Apidae; genus Bombus; species Bombus impatiens. The sequence goes on along the minus strand of NT_176552.1, from coordinate 1,140,784 downwards.
AGGTGTTGAGAATTTTGAGTTTTAATAACCGAAATAATGGTATAGTAACGCTAAATTTACACTTAGAATTTATATTAGAATAGTTATATATCCATTTGATAAAGGATTTCAAAGATATTCATCGATACACGCTTGCACGCGTCTCGGCACTTTCTTCCATACCAGACTGTTCACTGCACAGTTTACATTCCTTTGTTTTCCAGACGCCGCGCGCACACATACTTGCACACACTGATATTCACACGCAAGTATCGCTACTGCGCAGCTAACCCAGTCTTTTTCTTTTCTTTGTATTTTTTATTTAGTTGTTTACATTCACAATTTGTCCGATTTGGACATTTGGTAGAATTTTTTGGCTGCTTGATTATCACGTGGGTGGCTACCCCCAGCGGGGTACCATCTTCGTGTTTGTTAGGTTATATCCTAACCTAGTCTAGCATATAAAATTATACATATCTCGATAGAAGGCTTACAAGTTTTAGCATTTGCTATATTACAATTGTATAAGTGTTAATTATAAGCGTTTACAAGTATGCGTTGTACAAAAGGATTGATCTAAAAGCGCGAATTTTTCGAATTCTATCGAATTACGAGTTGACTTTTAATCAACATCCGTTTGACGTATCTAGGGAAAAGCTTAGAGGCACGTTCCCTGGAAAAATTTCTTACGCAAACTTAATTGCAGAGGAAAAGATTCCGAACACGCCGCCACTGTTATTCTTGCCGAAACATCGTCACGTGCTTCGCCTTAAAATTATCTTAAATGCCACCCCGATCTTAATAGGACGAAAGTAAGCAAAAGTAGAACACACAGAATACAGAAAACAGCTTAAACAGAGGTTCTACCGGCCCGATCACGCATTCTCGTTTAACAAGCGCGAGTTTAGGCTGAGGTTAGGCGAAACTTCTCGTTCGTCAATCCGTGGCCAGAGACCACAAAGAGCATTTGTTAACGAAGCCGCATTTGCCGAAGGCATCCGTACGGCTTAACTCGTTCGTTGGTCGACCGTTCTCGATTCAAGACCAAATGTACCGACACGGAGATTCACTTAGCGAGTTTAATCACTCGGGATTAACCGTTTTGCAGATATGCAAATGTAATCGAATACGTCGCTTCTCCTTCTTATTTGTGGCGTTTTAATAGCTGGCTATTAAACGGCAATTAAATGCCACATTGTTCAGAAATCGCGTTGAGAAAATGCGTAAATATATCGCGTTCATATTAACTCCACGATTTTCCAACATATTTTTACTTCTATCTTTACACGCGTTGGTTCTTTCTCTTCGGGTTGTTTCATTAGTTGCATTCGCACTAATATAGTAACGCGCGCGTGTTAACCGATCTTCTGTCCGTATCTCCGTTCGCACGTCGGATGAAAAACACGCGGCTATCCCCTGTGGTAAAAAGCGACCGCGAATTAAGTACGTCCTTGAAGGGTCCATGACCAGTGTCGAGTATATAAATTCGAGCTGGTTCGAGTCGAAATTTTGCGGGCGCCGCGCTTCATCGCCGCCGATCGAAT
>NT_176552.1:1120385-1138715 GCF_000188095.3 Bombus impatiens | reverse complement strand
GATCGAATTAAAGTGGCCGCCGATACGGGGACAACGAAGTGGAACGCCGTTGAATATTCATCCAGCCTGGATTCACTTCGCTCACCGCGGGGTTGCCACGAGGAAACCGGCTTCCGACCGATCATCGGGACGGCTTTTTCATCGAAACAGCCAGCCAGGCCCGTCTTATTGCTGCCACTTTTGCGGTGTAATTGGCCCGCGCGACGCCATCGATCCAATAAACATCGCGTTACGTTTACCTTTGCCTCGTTCGTTTCACGCGTGCAATTTCCATTCTACGGAATTTTCATTCCACTAGACAACGTATCGACTGAATTTTTGAAATTAATCTTAATCCCTCGTTCGTCCGTGGCAGGTTTCTCGCACGAGATTTATTCATACAACGCGTATAGGAAAATGGAATTTTCATAGGCGCGGAGAGCGGCTGGACGCTGGCGTGTGTGTGTGTATTATGTGAAACATTTGGAAACTTCATCGACACTGCGACGAGACGCGACTGTCATAATTATACGGGTAAAATGTGAATCCGATCTGGCAATGTGCGTGTATACATAGGGTGTTCACGTTATTAGTGCTGCCGGCGTAGCCTTTTCCGTAAACGGAAGGCAAGTAGAAACGAGGGAAAGATGAAAGGGGAAAAAGATGAATGGCTGGAAGTGAACTGCGTATTCGCGATAATATTTTTCTCGCAAGTGTAAAATTGCACATGCATCTTGCACGAGACCTTCTCTCTCTCTCTCTCTTTTGCGTATATCAACTTGCCTCCTTTTTTGCGTATACATCAAATGCTCCCGTCATTCCGCCACGATGTATTACGATAATACGATGGAAAATTGACCGGTTTAAAAGACTTATCTCAACTTTAATTTCCTAGAATTTATTATTGTATGAGACGAAGGAAACGTAAATACAAAGAGTTACGTTGCATTACATCGTTCCTCGTACGTCGTACGACATTCTACGAAATTAAAATATTTTCCGATCAGTTTTCCATCGTGTTGGTCCGATATTCTTTTTCGTAGAACATTCGACGTATACAAAGAAAAGGTAGGTTTCCGCTTAGAAAAAGTCGCAACCGTAAGAAGTGCACGTGGATTTCTGCACCTACGAAGATCATGTTATCGCGAACATGTGTAGTTGACTTTGAACTATTCATCTCTTCACTGATCCTCGTCGTTCGCGGGAAAAACGTTGGAAAGTAATAGCCTGAATACTCTGTATAAATAGGTACGTAGAAGTTACTGCAAATACGCATTTGGCGAATAATTAATACACGTTCTGAATCCCATGAACTATTGTCTTAGACACGTAACGAACGAGGCTCGTTAATATGCCAGATAATTGCTTGTTTGCACGCTTTTGTCATCTCCGCGAGATATATTAGGCCGTCCGAGAAGTTTCTTTCGTTTCATAAGACGATAATAGACGAACAAGAATTTCTGTTTTATATTATTTTATTGAATTAGGTATAATCCATTTCGTACCATTTCTATTATTATGTTCGTGCATAATTCAACAAACTAATATAAATGTTGAGATTATTAGATGTACGAACAGAGGAACGCGTGGATAAATTGAAAAATAGAAAATATATTTTAACGCAGAAGTGCAAGTACAAGTAGTGTACCCTAGTCTACCCTATAACTGAAAACCCGGGAGCCATCGGCGCCTGTCTACTGTTTATGGTCTGCCTTCGTCCCAGTCTATTGTTTATACGCTGTCGATGGCTTCGGTGCTTGAGAAAACTAAAAAGACCAGACGAAGAGTTTTCCTAGATGTGATGACCACTTCAACGACAAAACACATTGTTTCCTTATAAAATGAAAGAAACATGTCGGACAACCTAATACGTACCCGCGTGCTTGTAGCTACTGTACACGTTTGCAAATTAGTTTGCAACTGCATCAACGTAATCACGATAGTCCAATGTTATCAGAATGCTAATGAAGTTTCGGAACGTTCCGCATAACGAGTGTTCGAATCTTATGACTATCTTCGACTATTTTGCAAAATCCAACAAGTCGATAGATCCGTTTAAAGTCTCTCTGATCGACTCTTTAACGCTTGTAACGAGCAAGCGACGCGACAGGGCGACGAAGAAAGGAACAATCATCTGCCGAGAAACATGCAGAAGCGTTGAATTTTTCAGCTCGACGCGTAACGAGATTGTCCGCGTGTCAGAGAGCCTGCAGACACTTTGCGAGGTTCGCCACGCTTTTACCACGCGACTCGCTTTCAACGTCGTCGTCGTCGTTGTCGCGATACGCCAGAGCAATCGCGATCCCGTGGCCTGTCGAACTGCTGCACAGCTACGAGTGAAAGCGTCTAGCTTCGCTCGCTCGCTCGCTCGTCGTGCTTTACTCGCCCCGCTCGAATCCATTTAGCGGCAACCCTTGTCTAAACTCGCCATCTACGCCCGCCTCTCGTCGAGATCTGCCGACCAGATTATACCGGCGGATCAGCCAGCTTCCCGCAACGGTGAATCGACGCATTCCGCGTCCGAGGAATAACATCAGAGCCCGGCGATTCCGCCGACCGAAATTAATTTGTCGTCCTGAAGGAAACTCTCCATGCAAAAGGTTTGGATTTTTGGTAGAGCAGAGGTTCTAACGCTCTTTCGATAATTTTGTAATCCGCCGACCGAAATTAATTTGTCGTCCTGAAGGAAAGTCTCCATGCAAAAGGTTTGGATTTTTGGTAGAGCAGAGGTTCTAACGCTGTTTCGATAATTTTGTAATTTCAGACGTTCGACAGGCGTCTCGATCGAATCGATAAATGGAGAAAAGCGACGATGTTAGACGCGTTGCTATGATTTTTTAAATTTCCTATTGTTATACAGGATGTCTCGTTTAACTTCATCGTTTGGGATATGTCGCTTCGTTGGTCAACTTGATGTTGAGACGTCTTTTAACCCTTTGCACTCCTATGTCGAGTTCAATTCGACATTCTTTCATGTCCACCTTTTTTGTGAAACGTGCGAAAGAAAAGCAGCATCTTGTATCTTGGAAATTGTTTCAAGATATATCATACGCTTGAAAATTAGAAAATACAACAATAGTGCGAGTAAAACTGGTGTGTTTGACTCTGGTTGAATCTAACGCTTCGATCTAAAGGGAAATTGACAAATCGACGAAAAAGACGCAGCAAGTACCGAATGGAAGTTTATTATACATTAGCTTTTTTCTGAAACTGCAACAAAAGGAAACTAGGAATATAATGTAATATATAGAAATAAAGATAGGATGATAGAAATTGGAAAATAGAATAAAAGGAAGGAGGAAGGAAAGAGTTTGGAAAGAAAGCTTCAACTCGGAAGGAAGTACGGTACGATCTGAACAATTCTGGAAATTAATACTGATCGTTATTACGCGAATGAATACTGCGCGTTGGAAAGCGCAGCGTAAGCTCGGAAGGTATTTAACCTTACATCAGGAAATTACTCGCAATAGCGAGCATAACGCCGAAAAATGTTATCGTTGTTCGCACGCGGATACGATTCTTCGTTGCGTTGTCCGACTGGAAAAATAAAACTAAAAAATAAAGACCTAACATATCTCCTTTTCGTCTATTTTGTACGCATTAATTACGCGAGCTTCGTGCTGTAGCGGCTTTTACCAAATACTTGCGTGCGCTAAACTGAAAAATGTTCAGCCGAAACAACGTTTAACCGTATCGTTCAAACGTGTTTAAAAACATTTTACGCCTGCTAAGCGCGGATTTTATGTTTCGTTCACATGATCCAACGCCGTTTTATTCCAAATCTCCTAATCTTCAACAGAAATTTTACGTTTTTCAACGACTCTGCTGGGGAAAATGGTCGTAACTTATCTCGTTTACCACATCTGTATACGTTGCTGTTACTTATTCGCCAGAGCCCGGATTTTTATCCGCTTCTGACAAATTTGTAGCTGAAAAAAAATCAGACGACGCGCGTAATATACGAAAATGTATAAAATATTCAAAGCGAGGTGCTCGCCGTAAATTTAGTATTGTGGCAAACGAAACAAATTACCATGCGACTTCCATTTCCTCGGTCCTTCTCGCGAAAACGTGAAATCACACGGAGAAGTCCACGGTCTACTTATCGCTTATCTACACGGAGTGGCCAGGCTCTCACAACCAAAAAAAAAAAAAAAAAAAAGAAAAAAAAGAGAAAGACATCCACCGTTCTTGACGATACGAGAAATTGACAACGACCGAAAATGGAATCTATTAAGTGCGTTTCTATTTCGTTTCACTTTGGTATCTAACTGGATCATCTCGAGATGGAGAATCAGCTATCTTCGAATAAGCAGAGCAAAGGTAAATAAGAGGCGAGTCTTCCACCGTTCCCTTCGTATTTCATACTTTTGTCGCAACTTGCTGAGAAAGCTTTAAACGATCTACGTTTACGTAACATTTTCCTATTATCTACAATAGACTCGTACCTACGATAAATCGACAACGTTCAGGCGTTAAAACCCAGGACACTCTGTATATACCGGAGCCTGGAAACGGAGGGAAAATTGCGTTGTTTAATTAGAACACCGGATCGCCAATAGGTTCTACGAACAAAGACGCAAATAATAATTGAAACGGGCGATTTTCTCGGTTCATTTCGATATTACAGACTCGAACAGCTCGACAAGCGCCGTTATATCCGATGATTATTTCGACTTGTCGAAACGAAAGGGAGAAATTCAAATAGCGCAACAACGTTAAACGCGTTCTTAAACGAGTTAGATACTATTGCCGTGTTACTCGTAGCAATTTCGTGATATTCAGAAAGTTGTTTCATTTCGTTTTAACCATCGGAAATGTCCTTTAATGTCCGTTAAAACGGCGGTGAAAACAAAGTCGAAGATAGAATCTAATATACGGTTTTGTAACTTGTTACGCAATCTCGTTTTAGAAAATGGCCCCACCCCGTCCGCCTGTGTATTTACGTTGTACGATTTTCAGCGCGCGGTTTAATCGATTTCACCGGGGCTGCACCGCCGCCCACGCGAAACCTGAAGTTTAATGCTGACGCACGAACAAATTCCACTTTGCGAGGCGAAATCGCACGGAGCATCTGGAATTCGTCCGATAACAAATATTGATTCGATACTTTTCGTGGCTGCCTCCGCTTCTACGTCGGTCTAAAAACATCAGAGTTCTCCGACGTCAAAGTATTCTCTCCTTTCGTCGAAGCATGGTGATTTTACGCGAAGCTCGTAGTCGCGGCGATTCCGCTTGGCGATCAGATCGACGATATCGGTGACCGCCGTATGAAATTTCTGCCGAAGAAACGGAGAAATTAGAGCGAGAGATACGAAGTTTGTGACGAAACGTCTCGTCCGTCGAAGATGCGGATCGCATGTTCTCAAGCTTATCGGAGAATTAGGAAAATCCGCTTCGAACTTGTATGCGATTTTAGACATTCTTTCAATTACGAGAGACTACTCGTTGCTTCGGTGCTATTTGCCAAATTTCGATTCCTTTGCTCGATTCGAGGAATTCGAAAGTCGTCTGCAAGTGGGAAATATTCAAGAGATCGTCAAGATGCACGGAATCTGCGACTGTTTCGCATAATCGGCGACTATCAGATTTGCGAAATACGCGCAAGCGATAGATCGCTCGTTACCCGCGAAAATTCTACTACTTCGACGTTATTCTCCGAACTTCGCAAACTGTCGATCGCAGCATCGATCGAGATCTGCGAAATCGTCCGACAAAATTATCAAAATACCTGAAGTTTTTAGATCTCGAAGATACACCGAAGCGACAGATCGCTCGTTACTCGCGCGAAGATTCTATCGCTTCGGCGCTATTCTGCAGACTGAAAGGCATTCGTTTAAATAGAAAATCGTTGGCAGATAGAGGGAAATATTGCGAAGGAAATATGTAACGAGGTATAGAATCGTCTGGCAAAATTGCCAAGTATTCGACGAAAGGCACGGGGGAAAGAACCGGGTAGACTCCTTTCCCATAAAACGATCGGTCGATTAAACGGTTAATGAGCGGACGAGCGCGCGCTTACGCGCATAAATTTCCATCTGGAGGGTTGGAGATGGCGGTATACACGGAACAGGGGACACGGACGCCGTGTGCATATTTTAAGAGCTGCGAAGACGTATATCAAAATGACACCCACGCTTGTAATAACATAATCGGATGACCGTCGCATTAAATCCGACAGCCGTGATATAAATCACGATAAATCGCCGCGTTTTAATGACACCGTGGATGCTCGCAAACACAGTCTCCAGGAGCGCTCTACTTTAAATCATTCTCGGTGACTGTTTCTCTCTCGCGTTCGTACATACCGCGTTTAGGAAGAGATATACCGTTGAGAATTTCGGATCTTAATAGCCGAAATAATGGTATAGTAACGCTAGATTTTCACTTAGAATTGATATTACGATAGTTATATATTCATTTGATAAAGGATTTCAAAGATATTCATCGATACACGCTTGCACGCGTCTCGGCACTTTCTTCCATACCAGACTGTTCACTGAACAGTTTACATTCCTTTGTTTTCCAGACGCCGCGCGCACACATACTTGCACACACTGATATTCACATGCAAGTATCGCTACTGCGCAGCTAACCCAGTCTTTTTCTTTGTTTTTTTTTATTTAGTTGTTTACATTCACAGTTTGTCCGATTTGGACATTTGGTAGAATTTTTTGGCTGTTTGATTATCATGTGGGTGGCTACCGCCAGCGGGGTAACATCTTCGTGTTTGTTAGGTTATATCCTAACCTAGTCTAGCACATGAAATTATACATATGTCAATATATACCAACGACGCTATACTAAATCAAGGACTTAAAATCCATCAGAGACCTCTCGCACGATCCCAGTGCCGCGGACCAAATTTTAATTAGCGTCTAAAATTAACCGCACTCTGGTCGACCTTCTATTGGGTGGCAACCAAGTGATTGCGGATTTTGCCATTAGATGGTATTGACAAAGTCCAAGTGAATGCGGATTTTGCCATTAGATGGTATTGACAAAATCCGCAATCACTTAGTTGCCAAGCCAATATCACCTCGACAATCACCGAGTATCTCTTTAGTCGTATATACACATATAGTATATACGAAAATATGTACAGCATAATTATATTGTTATTCTAGAGAAGCGACATTTCCCTAGATTTTTGTCCCTCTTCCTATTCCTTCGAAAGTTCAATTTTCCCACACGAAGCCGCTCCCGTCGTCTTTTTTGTCCGCCACGCATTCGATCAATTTCCTAATTTGGTCTCTCCGCCGATTCCACGAATTGGTCGTCCGATATACAGCGTAGTTTTGTTATGAAAACAAAGCTACGCGAAATTCGACCGAATGCGAAACTGAAACGAAACGAGATCGTACGAACGCGAGAAACCTTAGGATGGAGAATCAAAGAGATATAAATGTTGGAACGATTTGTTTGAAAATTACGATACAGTACGTCGCAGACAGGTAACCTTTGGCTAGCGAAAGATTTACGTTCGTCGACGATCGCAAGCAGCCATCGATGAATATCGTGTGCATCGGGGTTACCAACTCCGAAGGAGGACAGCTGTGGCCAATAAAATCCAAGGGGACGTTATTTAGATAAGCAAAGAGATGCTACCGTGTAGAAAAACTGGAGAAAAAAGCCTATGACGCAATGTGTTTTACGTTATCATCGGCAACCAACAGGCAATTTGATTATTCGACCGTGTTTCACTGGGATATTTTCGAAAGTACTTTCGTAGATGCTCTTGAGAGTTTTAGTAACGAGAGCATATTTCAGGCAGAATGCAGGTGTTTAAATAATAAGGAAAATACGTAAATATTTCGGCACGAATAATTAATCGAGATCGTAAAAAGTATGGTCGTCGAGAGATCTCAAGGGGAATTGGAAAGTTTTTAACGGTGAGAAGTTTTTCGTGCCGTAGAAACAACAATGGAACGCGTCTCCTTTGTTACGTTTTCTGTAGATTTCAACGTATGTTTCGCGATACGGTTATAGAGATCGTCGATCGTGATTTGGAGGATGCTGCGGTAATTAAGCAGACTTTAATGAGCTCGGAATGACGATAAAATTTTATCGTTATTGATAAGTACAGAGTGTTACGCGTGACTTGTGTTTTATCGTCGGTGGCATAATAATACGGTTGAGGAGGAAGCTGCGCCTTTAAAAAGAGCGATATTTCATTTTCTATCTTTTATCTGTTTCTTAACACGATCGTGCGCACGTTTCTTAACGTGTTCGAAACGAACAATTTCTAAGCAGCTGAGAATCTTCTTTAGACTCGCATCCGTAGAAAAATCTTCACAATCTCATCCGATAATTAGAACATATCGATATCGATCTTGTATGTTAACATCTCTGTTTCACGTAATCCTTCTTGTTATCTGAATTAATTACATGGTTTGTCACCTTTTAGATCTTTTCTTCCGGAAACTCTGTCTTTGAAATATCTGATCATCTATCCATGGCAATTAGCGTATTCTATCATTTTGCCTGCTTTCTTACGGAAATTCTTCAAAGGGAAATACATCGTGTAACTCGAGGAACTCAAAACTATTCTCCTTGCAAGTAATTTTCGATCAAATCATTTACTTTTGAATATTATAATTATTTGGCAACTCGTATCATCACTGTATCATGCCCAAAATTCTCAAACAACTCTCGTCTTCGTTTCATGCAAGTTTCATGCAATTCGTGGAAACTTCGAAACTCGCGCGATTCCCTCCAAAACTTAAAATTAGTTTCCCCTATAAAATACTATTTGTTTCTCAACATTATCATTGCACGTTGTGCGCAATAAGCTCCGATACGTTGAAAACCCAGTCAAGAGCTTCGGTCGGACAGTAGCACTAACGATGAATACCAGTAATCTCCAATAATAATTTTAATTGTCTAAATCGGAATACAACTTCCTACGATAAAACACCTGCACATCCAATTCCTCGTTACTACCATTTCGTAATTCATTCGTCGCTGTCCCATCCCCGAAATTTCCTTGTGAAAAAAAATAAAAAAAACCAAACCAAACCAGTTCTCTCCGCAAGCAAAAAGCCGCCAGGAAATTTCATAACTCCTAACGATCGTTACCGCCAATTCGTAATTCGTACCCTCCGCCTGGTCGTCCTTGAAATTCTCGAAATTACGCGCGTCCAAGAAATGACTTATCCAAAGAAGCTAAAACAATGCGTCGTTGACAGTGTACAGTTCACCGAGGGAAACCCGGGAGCAAACTGGAAACCTCCCGTCTCATCTGTAATTCCCTCAAAAACTGGACAATTTACGCCGAAGTACCGGCGCACCAGGTTCCGAGTACCAGTTTTTCCCCGCGCGACGGCCAGCCGTGTCCGCTCGACCGATTAATTAAATCCGATTAAATTACACGCCGGTTACAAGGTTCGCGAGACGAATCCCAGAAAATTTGCAGCCGCGTGCGCTCTTCCAATTTCTTCCGTTTCTTCTTTTCTTTTTTTTCTTTTTTTTCCACGGCGCGACGCACCAGGTGAAACACGCCGCTTCCGGGTACGTTCACCGACCGCGGCCACGGTTTCCGGCGTGAAACGCACGCGACCGTGATGCGTCGTCTACGCGCGTAATAACGCGCTCAAAGGCGAATTCCCGTGGTTCCCGTGGCCATTGCCGACCGTTGGAAATTCGTTTACTGCCGCGTGCACGTCGCCCGCGGACGAAAATGAGACGCGATTTATGCCAAAGCTACACGGCCGGCCAGCGTTTGCGACCTGTGTAAGCTGAAGGTAATACAAAAGCTCGTGGCACGCTGCATGGTGCAGCGAGATTAGCGAGCTTTACGAGCAAGCCCGAGTGAATTTAGGGCGATTCGCTGTTGTTTTTGGCGATGTGCTCGTGCGAACTGTAAAATTATCTTCCTTTTGTCCCGGTTGCTTCTGAACAGATGGATTTTGTTATTTGGCTGTTTCAACGAGAGAAACGGAGGGCGATGGGTGTTCTGGTATCTTGCTTCTGTTAATTGTCGAACGTTCGACGATGCTTCGTATGTAGATGTGTCGTCACTGTGCGCAATCCCTACATTTCAGCATCTTTAAATTTCCCATAAATATGTGAAGCATCGGCTACCGATGATGCTATGAGTTTTCATTTGGATTCTAAAATTGTCCGGTTTTCTCTTCAACGCCTCCAATATTGTATTAAGTTGTTCGTGATTAAAATATTATTTTATTAAAATAAATGAATTAAAATATTATTTTATTCAATTATCTATGATCCATTTTGTATTTTGTTGTATTACTACAAAATGGATCATAGACAATTAATATATAAATAATAAAACGAAAGAAACTTTTGCAACAATTTAATAATACGTAGCATAATACCATGTGAGGAATACCGCGATATGAAATAAAGAGGATAATCAGAGGGAAGATGCGAAGCAATCGTAGAGCTGGTTCTACACTGGTCCAGGAGCGTCCTGGTCCAGTGATTCAGTTCGGCACCGGATTGTAACTGGAACAGCGTAAACGGTGTCTATTCGTTTCAGCACAGTGTCGTCGTTCGTGGAAAATCTACTTTTTCTGATCCATCGCCAGTACAGACAATGTTGTTTCGAAAACGGTTCGTAAAAGACTGGAACAACGTAGACATCGTTCGATCTGCAGTCGAACCAGTGAAACGTAATTACTCGATCCGGCCAAACTGGACTAACGTAAAACCAGCTTATCTCCGATTCTACTCGGTATATGTTGGCGCAATCGTATCTACGAGTTCTATCGTTACGTCAATTGCTGAAGAGAATCACTTGGCATTTGTTTCGACGAATACGACATAGATAGGTCGAAGAAGTTAGGCCGCGACGTCCGTAAATATTTTCTTGTCGCTTGATATCTCGTATCGTAAGAAGAAAAAAAGAAAGTGTTATCAACAGCGGCGGCTTGTTGGCTGAAAGAAGATATTTCTCTTGTTTATTCTGGCTTTTGCATAAACGATTGCAGTACAATTTGTCTTGCTCCTTGACGACCTTGGCATCTTCCTTCAACTCGTGCCACTATGGTAAGTTCCAACTTACTTGTTTCGGTAAACAATGCGTATTTCACGTTTATTATGTTGTGTAAACAATACGCGAGAAGATCGAACAGAGGACAATAGGCAAAGGGTGACCCTCGATCTGCTATCAACGTTGAAGGATAGAGCTACAAGTGCAAATGAAAAGGACGCGTGAATTTCTGGATTTGGAAATGGCATCGCAGTGAGATTGGAACGTCTGAACAATATGTTCTTACGTTATAAATGTATACCAATGTAACGAAATGCATAGGAATAAGATGACTGATCAGGGAAATTAGCATACGAGGAGAATCCTTGTTTTCACGAGCTAAACATTTAGTTTCTGTTAATCTAGTAGAGTTCGTGTTTCCAACATACAGTGTACGATTTAGGCAACGAATAAAGTCTCGCGCGTATGAAATTCTGTATAAATTTAACGAGAAGCCTTTCTACTAGAATCATCCTTTACCTGGAATCTGGAAATTCAACAAATCCAACCCTCTCTGTTGCAGACTACAACACGAAGTAGTCACGCTTGTGTATATTAAAAATCATTGGTTTTGTAAAATTGATCTCCTCAAGCTGCTTAGCTCGAAAGAAGCAAAACTTTCTCTCAGAAAATTCGCCAACTCCGTTCGAAGAACGCGACTTGTAACCGGCTGAAACTACAATGACGAAACATAAAGAGAAAGTTGCGATGATGCTTGCTGGTAGCTCTATGATTCATCGAATTTGCCTTAATACCGCCCACGCTAATCGCGTACGCGCGAGTATATTTGGCACTTTTTAAAGGTAAAACGAGCTCGTGACACGGGCACACCTCGGATCTGCTGATCTTTCCGCGTGTACCGATCACCGCGAGAAAGGCAGAGTGTTTGCGATGTTGGACGAAACGGTTCCGGTTACCTGGGCCACGTTCTCCGCAATGGTGTTCGAACGTTCACGGTCCGGTCACGCCTAGGAGCATTGAATAACGTTTGAACGGACCATGACTGACACCATGACTGAATTGTTAATGTAATCCAGGCCGGCGGCGTATACTTTCGATTTTAACCGCAGATAACTTTATTGGTATCTGCGATAATCTGCAGCGCGAAGACTACAAAGGCTTGGCGATAGCGAAACGAACTAATTCACGGTCTGTGATCCTGTTCGACTGTCTGATATTCTCGGCTGTTTATCGCGAGAAACGATGTCGCGATAATTCCGAGATAACTCTAACGATAATTTCACGAGCGAACAATTTCAGGTCGCGAATATTGCTAGTTTTATCGTTTTGTTCTAGACATTTGTTGAATTACGCGACAGTTTTTGGCTGCGTATTAATTAACTTGCGACTGTGGAATTCCTTTTGAACGACGAGAAAGACGCGCGTAACGATATATCGTTGGAATAGTATTGTTGGATTGGCAACAATACTATTGATTTTCTCATTTGATGGTATTGACAGAATCCGCAATTGCTTAGTTGCCAATCCAATGGAATAGAAATGTTAGAACTGTCCGAAATATTAGTGCGATGTGTGAAAAAGAACAAGCGTAGGGTAGGTTTATGTTTATAAGACGTTTAAGCTTCATTTCGGTTCAAATTGTGATCTATGTTGAGCTTACTTTTGCTTTTAATTCTAATTTAATGCGATTATAAGGGCAGGAATATAGGTTTTGTGGCGAGTATAAGATACGACAAGATAAGATATCGCAAATGGAGGCATAGCCGGAAGACGTGAAAAGCCGGAAGGTACGGATCGCAAATAAATAAGAAAGATTTGTTGAATTTTTGTGGAACGGAGAATTCATTTCCTTGGAAATAGGATAAAAATTAAGATAAATTCGATAGAAAATAATACATTTTGTTATAACGCTAGTGCTGCTAGTTGTAGGTTTTTACTAAAATAATCATTCGTTTTTTTATTACTGAAAGAAATAGCAAAACAACGAGTCCATATTTTTTTAACAACGAGGAATTAAATTTGAATAAATTTAATTCCGTAACATGATACGATAATAAGATAAACACAAAGAAAGAACGAGTATAATAAATGACCGCTGAAATAAGAATAATTCCTCGTTTCTTCTATCTTTGAAATCTTTTGTCCTCTTCCTTTTGCTTTCACTTGTATCGTGCTACTTTCCTTCGCTTTATGATTCATTCGTTTCCAACTTTGCCCGCTTCAGCATGATTATTCTCCTCGAGATTATCATCTTCCGCGTATAAAATTTATTCCATATAATAAATCCAGTTCCCATTCGAGAACTACAAAGCGTTTCATACAACTGAATTAAGTCGCAGCCATAAAATCTCCTATTAGGAAAATATATCGATATATTTGTCAACTCTTCTTGCGAAGCACAGCGCCACGAATGTACCATATTCCTTCGCAAAATTAAAGCTAAAACATTCTGTAAACCGACTCCTCCGGGCTCAACTACCTTAAAATATAATACAGAAAATAAAACAGAGAATGCATAAAAACGTACATCGGCTCGTATTTCAAGCGAACATATCACCATATTTAAAAAAAAAAAAAAAACAGATCTGTTCTTGAAATATTCGGAGCGCCACCACTTCCGGGACAAACACGCGACGTACCACGCGATGCATCACGCAAAGCCACTTCAATCTGTCCCATAAGAACAAAAAATCCGTAAACTTCGTTCTCTACTTTTTGCCAGTTTAAGTCTACCTTTAAACCTAGCTCAAACCGAGTCGCACGTGCACACTAAACGTCCGCTGCGCGTATTAAAACAACAAACCAAATCTTCTACGTTATCCAAATTCTCGTGAAAAAATTTGCCGCGTCAAGAACGATTTCGCGGAAGCAATAAGAGAAACCGGATGCATTTCACGAACGGAATTATTATTAATCACGTTCGATCGATGTTCGTCGTGCTTTCCTGGTCGGATGCCGGCGGATGACCGCATAGCGTAAAATCGAGCCGATGACAGCATCGTGTCGCGAAAGAATAACAAGCTGAAATTATTTAAAATTCGCCGCTCCGAAGCGGAACCTGTTCGTGACTCACCGTAACAAGATGCGAGGGTAATAAAGCTGCGCCTCTATCAGCGCGGCGGAAATTAGAATGCAAGCCGCGTCGTAGATGGTCTCACCTTGCCGATTGTTTCCGGAACAAGTCGTATAATTTATCGTCCACCGGATCGTCTAACCCAAATCGTTCGCTCGCGCCTTCTCTCTGTACCCGTTAGATTCCTCCGAAGAAGGAATCGATCTTTGGTTAAACGTTGGTACGAGCCGCTGATTTTTATATTTCATTCTGCATGCGGCAGCTATTGCCGATACAGTGATATGGAAAAAGATAACATTCAGTTACCTTCTTACGCGTCGCACGATACCTCGATAGATTGCTCCAATTTGAGCAACGATGTTCGCGTTGTGGCGAAACCGTTGCGATATTTCACGGTGTTTTATAGTTTATGCAAAAGTAGAGCATAAAATATATCGTCGCGGGGAAGCGACCGCGAAAAGGTGATCTTCCGGCAGACGAAGAGAAAGCAACTTCATTGAGTAAAATCTCGTGATGAAATAACGAGGGGAATGTTTCGTAATGTTGCGATACACGACATTGTTGTTGCATTCTGCAGTTACTTCGAAGTGTGTCTTAGTCGCAAATGATACTCGCGTGTCGTTATTGCTACGAAATGCGATAATAATCCGGCGGCCAGGCATGTTGGGGACGTTGGGAAACTTTTACAATGGGACGATTAGATACGGCTGAGGTACTATACTGGTAACGCGTTTGTCTCAAAATTCACAAATCGCAGTTACGTCGTTATAGCTGTGGAACGGCCGTGTATTATCGCGACAAAGGATCCAGCATTTTCTTATACGTGTAGACTTTCAACGGATAAAATACCGCTAATTAAATTTCAAAGAAAGAAAAGAAAAGGTTTAAGATTCAACTTAGCGTAAACCCATCGATGATCCGAAAGCTTCCGAAAAATTTGGGAACGTCGCACGATAAAGAAGAAGGTAAACAAGATTACGGGAAGGATACGCGAACGAACCGAAGCTGCGTGACCAATCCACCAGGCGGTGAAGATAAAAGTGGTCGTAACAATAAAGAGTAGTAACACCGGTTGCAAATAGCAAATGGTCGAGGTGATAATAGGAAGCCGAGAACCGGCTGTGCCTGGTGATAATGTTGGAAATGAGAAGAAGCTAAAAATAACGAATCGACAAACTAATTAGAAGAAACGATAATTGGAACGATAATTGAAACATCCAACATCGATTACCGCGCTAATGATTACCCGCTGTTGAGATATAGATTTAATAAAAAAATCGAAAATTCTAGACACAAAGACGGAAGAAGAAAGGAAGCGATATAAGAACGATAGAAAATGATGTAAAAATTGCAGGAAATAAAATATCGTTCGATAGAAGACTATAGAGTACAGACTTTTTCTCGTCTCTATCATTTTCGTCAGAACTTTATACATTTTACAATTCTGCGTGTCAACTAAATTACAAAACTTGTAGCGTAACAAGTTCGAAAGTTCGTGAAACTCTTGAAAGATAATTCAGGTCGAAAAAATAAATTTGTCAAACGTTAACGAGACAATCTCTGTTCAATAATGGCTGAGCATCTCACGATCGAGAAGATCCGAGAAGATCGGAACAGAGCAAGTCTTGTCCTTAGTTATCGCCAGGCTCACTGTCGAACTGGTTTCACGCAGTTTCAGGCAGTATAATTACAGCACACATCCCAGGTGGTCTTAATAAATGAATACCGTAATAAATGGCCGCGTGGGTCTCGCCTAGCAAGAAGAGAAGGTCCCGTATCGAAGGTGTACGTTTTTTTATTCTCTCTTTTTCCCAACGTTGCTAAAAAAGGATGGAATGCCCGATAATTGCACAATATCATTTTTATCCCTACTGGGTCCGAGAAACGTAGTGCTATACTCTATCGTTTATGCGTGCCGGATTAACCGACCGCTTTATGCGATCGCGCAGGATTTACTGTTAAACGATCGCTATATTTTCCGTCGCGTAAACATTCGCTTTTTATCCGCTGCGCTCCTACGATCGCATTGCGGCTTCCGGTAGAACGTGCCTCGAATATATTATTGAGAATGGAGAACGATTAATTCGATGCGACGGCAGATCATTTGCCAGAAGTAGAATCCTACCGAGGCTCGTGTTTTTGCATGAATAGTGGAAAAACGAAAGATCCAAGCGTACAATTCTACGTTTTTCGTTTTCTATTTTATGAATGAGGATAGTCAATATGAACGTAAAAATGTTGAAATTCTGTTATAATTATTCTTTGATACGGACGAGTATCAGCGAGTGAAAGAGCAAGGGCAATTCTTCTTTTTCCCTTTTTTCTTTTTTTTTTTTTTATAAACACGTGTGATCAGTACGGCTGTGAAGTTCCAAATCAGTATGAAACTACGTACGATTTGTTAAATCTTGTTTTTGTAGAGCAGCGAAAGAAGAGCGGATTAAATTCTACAATTTGACTCGCGTCTCTTACGGTAGTAGATATGATACTCTGTCGAACGCTGCTGTCGAGCCAAATGAACTCTATTGTTTGGTCGACAGAAGCAGATTTTGGCGATGGTATGGATTTCGCGAGATTTGTAAAACAAGGAGGATGAAACGTGTAAAATTTGACTTCTCTTTTTAGATACGTGTAATCTTTGTTAAAATTCTAAATGGATATAACAGAAGGATATTTCCTTGGTAAAAATAGAATTTTTATGACGACGTTGTTTCTATCTATAGAGTGGTATAGAATGGTATAAGAATTTTGAAGAGGTATCTGCTTAAATAAATTATTTATCAGAATGAAAAAGAAGCTGCACGTGACTTTAGGTAAAATAATAACATTTTTAGTACGCTTGATTTACTATCTAAATCAAGTTATAAGAAGATAAAATTGGAGTGAAAAATGAACATGGAGAAGAAAATCTTTGGATTATTTCGAAGCTAGTTTCTCCGTTTGCGCACGGATTATGTCTGCCGCGCTGATTTACTTTTCGAATCCGTGTTACAATATTTACGCAGGTTTGTTAGGTGTGTAAATAAAAGAAACTTCGTTACGAAGGAATCGTAGAACTACGGTGTGGAAAAACGTGTTCCCGGCATTTTTTTCAAGTAAAACTAGGTTAATTGAGGAGAATAATTGAATTTGGTCCGGCAAAAGACCGAAAGGATCGCGCGATAACTAAATTTTTCTACCTCCATCGAATAGTCGTTCCATAAACTGTTTACGAGTGCAATCAAACAACTGCAGCTTTCCTAAACCAATTTTCCATCTATGCATCGCTCTTCATCTTTACCACATCTCGCAGAGAAAGAAAGAAAAACATTTCCTATCTCGCAAAAAGTACTTTCTCCTCCTGCAGTAAAGAAGAATATCTATTAAAAATAAATCGAACTCGCACACTTAATTGAATGTCACTCGACTAGGCAAACGGATTAACCTTTAACTTTTAAACTATAAATTACGATCTCCAGTGAAGTCACCTTGACCCTTCGCTAAAAAAGGAATCTGCGAAAGTTCATCACATTCTACATGGGCTCTATTATATAAGATAAAACAATAGAAAAAGCAGAATCCCTTGCACGTTCCGACCAGTCATTCTCCGGGTGGAAAGTGGCAGGATCGACATTCGCAGCTCTTTCAGCGCAGCCTACATTTGCATAGTCGTTGGTCTCGCGAGAGGGTGAATCCTTGGCGCAGTTTACGTCACTGACGTCGGATTCGTCGCGAGAGACTCGGTCGGCTAATCCTCGGTCAGGCTTTACCCTCTTTAAAGCGCGTAGATTCCAAGGGGAAGCCCTGTGCTTTCAATACGTTTCGCCACGGTATTTATTCCTCTTCCCTAGAAAACTCGAGAAAGAGCTCGAGGAACGACGAAAACACCGTGTGCCACCGTGAACATAACGACCCAGTTTATGACTCGAATTCAACCGCGTGAAAGAAAGGAACGGTCCAACTTAAACGACGTAGGTAAGAGCGAGATGGATAACGAAAGAGAGGAACAACGTAGGGGAATCGTTAGCGAACAAGGATGTTGAGGATGGATCAGGGTTGCGAGCGACAGGAATAGAAATAGGGAAAGGACGCGGAAGGAACGAGGATAAAACGATAGAATGAGTAGGAGGGAGAAGGTTTTGAAGCAGAACACCCGTAGGACAGCTGAGACCCCGGGATGAAGGTAGGAGAGGGTCGAATGGGAAGCTGGTGGTAGGGAGAGCAGCGTGATAGGGGAAGAGTCCTACATGGTTCAAACGGAGAAGGAAAGAGGAGAGCGCGAGTGGTGGGGATAGGTCGGTAGAAGCAGCGGGGGGCGGTCGGTGGTGGGGGCAATAAACAC